>NW_020528077.1:0-308213 GCF_003368295.1 Carassius auratus
TTTATAAGTTCGTATACTGTTCGGGTTTACACGCTTTCTAAAATGAGTCACTTAACCGTTTACCAGTTAAATTGTTTGCAACATAAAATGCCAGCATGATCTAAAGGGAGCTCGTTATAGCCTACTGGAGGCGTGGATAATACTAACATCCTATTTTCATTACCAATTAAAACACATGATGTTTAACATTTATCTAATTTAATTAAAAATAATACTTTCTTAGTTATAAATACATTGCGACATTTCTGAGTATCCTATGGAACCCAGTATATAGTGCGCGGGATTTAATTTGTCCCCCGTTTTAAGTTAAATCACGCACGATACCACACGTATTTCCATTTTTTAAATACATAGTGAAATAATCAATATTAATTCGTTTTCAGTAAATCGTGTGCACGATAAAAAAAATGTCCATCGTTTTACTTAATTGTTCCCACAATAATAATAATTCGTTACCTCGTTTTAAGTTATTCATTCAACGAACTTAATTTAAAAATGATTAATTTAACAAAACTATTTCTGTTCGACAGGCTTTTCATTTCCTAAATATTCTACTAATTATAAATCTATAAATAGTGCATAAAACTATCTTTTAACTAGATCAGAATAATCAATGAGAATTATTACATATGTCTTTTTGTCAAGTTATTGAATCTATTACTAAAACTTTGGGCAAAACAAAAGCAAATTCTTTGTAATCATAATTCAACAGAATGGGCCTCAGTTACCAACCGAACATCTGTCTTGGGTTTAGGAACTAGATTACACCTCGTGTCATATAGTTGAAGGCTTTAAACTGAAAAAAAAAGGAAGTTATGTTTGCAGAGTTATGTTTGACACCGAGTTAATGTGGTGACCTACTTTCTCTTGATGAGAGAGTAATAAGCTTTTCTGTTCTTCTCCAATATTGCCAACATGAGAATAATAAATGAAGAACAAAATGCTCTAGATTTGTCAGAATACACACATGTATAGGTTACAGGAAGAACTAAATGCCTTCCGGTGAGCTGTAAAAAAATTTTTCCTTCGTGGCCAATTGTAAATTTGGTTTCAAGTAAACTTACGATCGCAGCAGTACTGCATCAATGTACTTTATTGTGGTTTTCACTTTCAGATTAGTGCAGAAACATTATAGCTAACACGATCATACAAGTAACCAAGGTGAAAAAGTCCACTAAAACACACTTTCTTTCAGAATACTTCCATAATGTTCTTAAAGTGCTTTATTTTCACACTAATTTTGTAGTAAAAACTATTCTTTACTTAAGATACCAACATCTATGTGTACTCAACTGAGCTATTTTGAGTCCGCATGGAAATGAACTAAAACAGGTTTTTAACAATGTATTTAGTCACCACCTGTAGTACACTTGAACCCATCTTTTATACACTGTTAAAATTACTCATCACACCTGTAGAAAACGGACTTGTGAAGTATTTAAAATATAAGAATGATATAAAATGTCCAAAATGTATGTATAATGTATTCCCCACATTTTTTTTTTATTATTATTAATTGACTTCAAATTTATTGTAACTAATATTCCAGTTCGGCTATATGATATTCACATACACTTTTATATACATAGTACGATCAAGTACACTTTTACTATGTCATTAGTAGCACTTTGTCCACATAAAAAAAAAATATATATATAGCACTTAATTGTACTGCAAAAGCAAAGCATGCTTTCATGTAACATGCTTATTTATTTTGGGCTAGTCAACTTGTCAAGGATGAAAACTCAAGGTCCAAATGCTAGTGCCAGAAGTTTGTCAGTGTTGTCCTGCAGATGAAAGCAGGATCTAGTAGCACAGAAAAGACAACAGACAGAACCGAACTGTCGGTGAATGAGTAGACTAATCCAAAAACATTCACAGAGATAAAGGCAGGACACAAACACAGGAGCTAGCTAAATTTATAGCAGTATAGTATAAATACACACAGATGTAACTCATGTTTACATCATTGCTCTAACTGTAAACCAACAGGAAGTGATAATTTTGCACACTGCAAGTCATTTAAAAAATAAATTAAAATATTAGACTATTTCAGTGTCTTGATGGAATGACTTTATTGTACTTACTTTAAATTATCAGTGTTGTGCTGCTGTAGCTTTAGATGAGCTCACGATTGACTGAGGTCGGAGGTCAAGGTCAAGGTCAGCCATTTTGTGTTGACATCATTGTAGTCCTTAAGTGTCACCACAGTCAGCACTTAAGAATCAGTCTTAGACTTAAAGTCATTTTTAGCTTCTTTATAGAAGTCTCCTACTCTTAGAAAAGTCTTACTTTTTTCTAAGAGTCTTTTTACACTTAAGTCAAAGCTTAAGACTACTTGTTTGAGAGAAAGGACCACAGGTGCTTAGGAGGTTATAGTTCTCGCCTTGGAGCGTCTGTCAGAACGCAGGACAGGAGGCAGGAATCAGTTTGAACAGTTTACTGAACTTTCTTCAGCAGCACAGACATACATTCGACAGCAACATTGCCACACTTTACAATATAGGTACAAAGTTGGATGCAGCAGTTGGCACTCAGCTTATGTTTATGGAGATGGTAGATTTAGATCATAATCATAAGCATGTTGGTTGTGTGTCGTGTGGCTGCAAATAAACAAAACAGTAATCAATGTTACATAAAGCATAATTATTGATGTGGATTACTAAGCATCATGTCTAGCCACAATACAACAGCTTAACCAGGCTGAATCATAACTTAGAAGTCACAATTTCTTCACTTATTAAATTGTACATAACAAATAATAAGGTATGTGTTTTCAATAATCCAAGAGCAACACTTCAATCTCTAACAAACAACGTGCATGAACATTTTACAATGACGTTCATCCAATACTAACGATATGGCATGACTCATCAATTCTATCGAGTGGATGTATTACCCAAATACTCGATTATTTCTAGATATTCACATATATAATAAATCTTAAACAAATGATGAAAAATTAGAGACTCACTTTTCTCAAATGGACGCACACAGTTATTAATAATTAACCCCAACACTGCATCGCGACTTCAGGAACAGTTTTCCTGTGGCGTAGCTGTTATTGTCATGTGCAATCACTTCCAGCACATCTACTAAAAGCCACTAGATGGCGCTTTTGCGCTACCTTTGTAACAGCCCGCCCCACATTTGGCAGTGTAAATGTGTTCCAATTGAATTTTAATCATCATTAGGCAGTTCAGGCAGCTTAATTAACCTTACCACAGGTCTGGTAAACTCTTGTTATCGACCTTTCACCTCAGCTGCTCTTACATGTCCATCAGCACTAGGAAACACCCTCACCACTTTGCCAACTAACCATAGAGCCCTTGGCAATTGGGGATCAACCATCATCACGACAGACCCCTCTGTAAGATCCGCAGTAGTTCCTTGCCATTTCTGCCTCAGCTGCAGACCAGGTAAGTAGTAACTTATAAACTTGGCCCAGAAGTGATCCACCAGTATCTGACTTTGTCTCCACCGTCTGCGGCTTAGGCGTTCAGAATCTTGGTAGACAACTTGCGGAAATGAACTACTGGGCCGCCCCATCAGAAGATGATTTGGTGTTATTGGGTCAACATCTGAGATGTTGGATGACACATACCCCAACGGTTTAGAATTCAAGATCGCTTCCACCTCAATTAAAACTGTTCTGAGTACTTCCTCGGGAACGCTCTGTGCTCCAATTGTGGTGCTAAGTGCTGCTTTCACAGAGCGAATCTCTCGCTCCCACACTCCTCCAAAGTGTGGAGCTGTTGGAGGATTGAAAGTGAAAGTTGATCTGATGTTTCGCCAGCAAACCTTGCAGGTCAGTACTCATAACAGAGAAAGCCTCTCTCAAACTCTTTCTCTCCTCCTCTGAAATTTGTCCCTTGGTCTGAGTAAAGCTCAGCAGGGGTACCACGGCGTGCGGTAAACCTTCGTACAGCCATCAAGAAGGCATCTGTATCAATGGAGGTGAGTACGTCCAGATGCACTGCTCGAGTGGTAAGGCATTTAAATATAATACCCCACCGTTTTTCTGTACGCCTGCCAATCTTCACCTGGAATGGCCCAAAGCAGTCCATCCCAGTGGAATAAAATGCTGGCTTGAACAAACGGAGTCGAGCAGGAGGCAAGTCAGCCATCTTTGGTACAACAGGTTTTAGATCTCAACTTTCGGCACTCCAGACAGGCATACTGGTGCTTCCGGACAGCCTCGCGCCCTCTCAATATCCAGTAAGACCGCCGAAGTTCAGCGAAGACACGCTCTGGTCCAGGGTGGCATAATCTCTGGTCCCAATCCTGGATTAATAATTTGGTGATGTAATGGCCCGGATCTAGCACAATAGGGTGTTTGAAGTTTGGATCCAAATCCTCTGCTCTACGAAGGCGGCCGCCAACTCGGATGATCTCATCTGTTGCATCAAATTCAGGAGCCAGAACAAGAAGGCGACTACTGGAAGGAACTGATTTGTTGGCCTTGAGAAGGTGGTATTCCTCCCGGGAAACTTTCGAGCTGGGACTGTTGAATGAGGAAAGGACTGCCTGCTGATAAGCCCTGGAAGTAGGTGAAACGTCTTGCTCTGCTTTATCATGCTGAAGTGTGCGTGCTGTGGCCTCCACTAGTTCACTCCATGTAGCATACTGACTTGAATCAGGGACAGACTTATCCGAGCTGGTTGAGATGAAATGACAGAACAAGGACCGTCGCAACTCTGTAGGGTCTTCTTCATATGTCCAAGCTGGAGCTTCAGGCCACTCATGAGGTG
Organism: Carassius auratus; assembly: GCF_003368295.1. Lineage (NCBI taxonomy): Eukaryota > Metazoa > Chordata > Actinopteri > Cypriniformes > Cyprinidae > Carassius > Carassius auratus. The sequence continues at coordinate 4,752 of NW_020528077.1, forward strand.
GTTGCAATAGAAAGGATGGGCCTTGACACCACCTATTTGGTTGTGCTAGTTCCACCAAGGATTTGCCCCTGGTCAGGTCATCTGCTGGGTTAAGGGTGGAGCTCACATACCTCCATGACTGCTGATCTGTGAGCTCTTGGATTTCAGCAATCCTGGTTCCCACAAAGACCTTGAATCGACACGAGTCTGACCGGAGCCATGTCAGGACGGTGGTCGAGTCGGACCACAGGATTGTTCTCTTGATGGGTAAGGTGAGCTCACTGACTATCAGCTTTGCAAGTTGAGCTCCAGTGACTGCTGCACATAGCTCCAGTCTTGGCATGGATTGTTGTCTTTTTGGTGCAACTCGAGATCTGGCCAGCAGGAAAGCCAGGTGAACTCCACCATAGGCATCTTCAGAGCGTAGGTAGGCCACTGATCCATATGCTCTGTCAGATGCATCACAGAACACATGGACCTCTCTTGTCACATCTGGCTGGTCCATTGTTGTGGGAACATAGCAGCGAGGTAAGGTAATACAAGATAATTCAGGCAGTTCTGATACCCATGCATTCCAGGCTTGCAGCAGCTCCTCAGGTAGTAATGGGTCATCCCACTCCCTCTGTTTATCCCAGAGTCGCTGTACAATCACCTTGGCTCGAGTTGTATATGGCAATATTAGCCCCAAAGGGTCATACTGTTTGGCCAAAGTACGGTACACAGTACGCATTGTTGTTGGGCCGTAGTCATCCAGTCTATGCTTATAGCCGATGGTATCTGTAGGGCAGTGCCATCTTAGTCCTAATGTAGACTCTTGAATATCAGCAGAGTTTTGGGTGAGCCACAGTTCAGCATTATCTGAGCGAGCTTCTTGAGGAAGATGGCTGAGAATTTCGGGGGCATTACTAGCCCACTGGCGGATCTCAAAGCCCCCTGATGCCAACAGGACTCGCAATTTGTCAAGTAGTTCTTTGGCTTCAGCTTTTGACGGTAGACTCTGTAGACAGTTGTCTACATAGAAACACCTATCTACCGAATTCCTGACATCTTCTTCCTCATTGCTGTGATCGTGCACATGTTTTTGGAGGGCAAAGGTGGCACAACAAGGAGAACATGTGGTGCCAAATGGCAGGACCTGCCACTCATACACCACAGGAGGCACATCACGGCAGAGGTTTCGCCACACAAACCGAAGAAGGGACTTGTCCTCAGGCAGGAGGCAGACCTGGTGGAACATGGCCTTTATGTCTCCACTTATCGCGATGGCATGCTCACGAAACGAAGCAGCACCCCCAGGAGTGACGGACCGAGGGTTGGCCCAGGAAGAAGAGATTCGTTGAGGTTGCGGCCATGGAATTGGTAAGAACAATTGAATACTAGGCGGTTCTTCCCATTATGATGTACTAAATGATGAGGAATGAACCATGATTCCTCACTCTGTGCAACCTCTTCCTCGGTCAGCTTGCGTACTGAGCCTGCCAGTTCAAGTTTACTGATTTCTGTTATGTATGCTGAGGCTTTGTCTTCATCTTTAGCGAGTCGTTTCTCTGTACCTCGGAGACTTGGCATGACAGCATCTCTAGTTGCGTGAAAAGGGGAAGTATTTCTCTTCCGTAGCAAAGGGGTTGCATAGTGCTGGACCTTGTTATGCTCAACACGGATGGTTTTACTTTCCAGCAGTGAGAGTGCCTCTTGATCCTCTCGTGATCGAGTTACCTGTTTCTCTGATTTGAATGGTAACGTGTCCACCTGCCACAACTTCTCCACATTTCTCAGAAGTTCAGCTGTTTCAGGGTTTACTGAGGTCAGGTAACAGTTCTGGGATCTAGGATGGTGTGGTAGACCTCTGGCTGGGCCTTGTAGTGTCCACCCTAATCTGGTCCGTATAGCAACAGGTCCTCCTGGTGGTCCCAGACGCACTGGTTCTGTTGGAGTTATCAGATGAGGTTGATCAGCTCCAATGAGAAGGAGAGGAGATACTCGATCGAATGGCTCAAGTGGCAAGCCTCTGAGGTGCCGGTACCTTTTCTGTAAGGTGGCTAGTGGGTAGGAATGATCAGCCAGTCCCAGATTCTGAGCAGTGAATGCACCACTAATGTGGTAATTCCGTTTAGGCTGTGAGGCAGATGAAACACTGAAAGAGACAGAGGCTCCTTGAAGTACTTGGGTTTCTTGTCTGATTGTTCTCAATGCCAGTTCCTCAGGGATTCCACGCAAGCCGAGCTTATCTGCTGCTTCACATAGAAGAATAGTCCTCTCAGAGCCATCGTCAAGGACAGCATAAGTCTCCAGAACTCGTTCACGATACTGCAGACAAACTTTCACCACTTTCAGTAATACCCGGCTGCAGTCTGTTGGACGATTCAAGTAAGCAGTGCCAACTGCAGAGCTCAACATACATATGCCCTCTTTACCTGCCTTGGAATTGACTTCATGCAGTATCTGAAGGTGTTGGTTTTGACAAATGCTGCATGGTTTCTTAAGAGTGCAATGTGTAACAGCATGAGATCTACCACATTGTATGCACCTCTTGTTATCAGTAATCCATGTACGGATCTGCTCAGCAGTGAAAGTCTGGAAAGTAGCGCACTGACTTAAGAAATGTTCAGAGCTTTCACAATATGGACAATAAGGTAGCACTTTACCCCTTTTCCTACTTGAGGTGGATGTTTTAGTTCCTGGATCTGGGCCCTTTATCTGTGAGGCAGCTTTGGCACCATGGAGGACCGTGGCTGGTCTGGTTAGGCGGGCTGGCTTGGTTCGGCACTCAGGATTTCCTTTGGTGAATGGTTCGGTATGGCCCTGACACCATGCTTCGTACTGGAGCCACTTAGAGAATTCAGGTAATGTATAAACTGAATCGGACTGATAATACAGGTGTCGGCGGAAGTCTGCACGCAACTCTGGAGGTAGTTTGCCAAGCAGTCTGGCAACATGGGAACCACATTTCAACTCCACTTCTCCCTCTACACCAAGGGTTTCCAACATCCCCACAAGAGCTCTGATCTGTAGTGCAAACCTCTGAAATGCCTCATGATCCCCTCGCTTGATGTCAGGAGCATCCATGACTTGGGCAATTCTTTTGAGGGCTAACTGATGCGGTTGACCAAACCTCTCGTTTAAGGCTTTCATTGTGTCAGAGTATGGGGTGGCAGAGTTCAGATAAGAGTCAGCAATAAGGGAGGCTTCCTCTAATTTGAGATGGTCAACCAATATCTGGTACTTAAAGAGCTCGGTGGTATCAGCTGGCAGTAGATTCTCCAATGACATCTTCAACCTGGCGAATTCTGCAGGATCTCGATGAACCAGCATGGGGATTCGTGGCTTAGGGCCTAGATAGACTTTCTCCTGTGCTAGCAGTGATGTGGGAAAGGTTTCATAAGGCGATGGCTGTGGCTGGCTGTATGGCATTTCTGAGTGTTTAAGCCATGGTTCAGTCTGTTGCACTGATCGTGGAGCATACATAGATTGTTGCTGAGCTGGTGGAGCAACATTCGGCCAGGGTGTAGAATAGGGCCTTGAATACAGAGCTTGAGTTGGAGGGCGTGCGAGGGAAGGATACAATGAACTGCTCTGACCCTGTGTATCTTGTGAAATGGGGTTAGTTCTTATATCCCCTCGGTCAGGTCTGAGTGACGGATTCTGGAATGAGTTTACACAGGCTGGAACATAATGTGCATAGTAGGGCTGTGCTACTGCTCTCTCCACAGCTAATTCCACTGGGTTTGAATAACTGATAGAAGTAGCATAACTGACTGGGAATTCACGCTCTTCCCTAGCTCTGTATGGTGCATCATCACATACAGAAGGTGGTGGTTCAGGCCATGACTCGTCCTCCTGAGGAGGTGGATTTACTTCCAATGTTGTTCTGAGTCTCTGTGGTGTTAGGTGGGTAACTGAATGGGACTCGCCTGAGGACACAGCTGATACTTGGGTCTGGAGTGATGAGACTTGGGATAAGGCTGAGAAGGAGGCTGGTGAGGATGATAAGTGAGCAAGGTTTGAAAGGGGCTGCCTGGTTGCAGGCGAAGAAACTCTGTCATCTCTCAGTAATGGGCGTGTATCTGCATGTGGGATTTCCTCCCCACAGCATTTGGATAATACATGCTGGCGCACTCTATCTCGTAAACTCCGTATGAGCTGGGTGTCCTGGCCAAGCTGAGCTTGAATGTCCTCTAATTCAGCATAAAAGGTTCCCCACTCATCTCTTGTCGAATACTGACTTCCAGGTCTGGCCGATGCTGAACCAGCTGAAGGCACTTTCCTAGCAGTTCCATCACTCTCTGCACTGCACTCCTCTTCTCGTCTAAATGTAGTCTGTGCTGCAGTATCTGCTGTATAAGAGGAAGCCAGTTCTCTGTGGCTGGATACATTTACTTGGTAGTCTGACAAATAGGCTGGCAGTCGGACTTGACGTCTTGGCCGCACAGATTCTGGAAGGACTTCACTCTTGTCTTTAGAAGTAGCCATCTTTAACCAAGGTAAGCACTGATATCCGGCTCGAAGGACCAAATTGTTTGAGAGAAAGGACCACAGGTGCTTAGGAGGTTATAGTTCTCGCCTTGGAGCGTCTGTCAGAACGCAGGACAGGAGGCAGGAATCAGTTTGAACAGTTTACTGAACTTTCTTCAGCAGCACAGACATACATTCGACAGCAACATTGCCACACTTTACAATATAGGTACAAAGTTGGATGCAGCAGTTGGCACTCAGCTTATGTTTATGGAGATGGTAGATTTAGATCATAATCATAAGCATGTTGGTTGTGTGTGTGTGGCTGCAAATAAACAAAACAGTAATCAATGTTACATAAAGCATAATTATTGATGTGGATTAGCTAAGCATCATGTCTAGCACAATACAACAGCTTAACCAGGCTGAATCATAACTTAGAAGTCACAATTTCTTCACTTATTAAATTGTACATAACAAATAATAAGGTATGTGTTTCAATAATCCAAGAGCAACACTTCAATCTCTAACAAACAACGTGCATGAACATTTTACAATGACGTTCATCCAATACTAACGATATGGCATGACTCATCAATTCTATCGAGTGGATGTATTACCCAAATACTCGATTATTTCTAGATATTCACATATATAATAAATCTTAAACAAATGATGAAAAATTAGAGACTCACTTTTCTCAAATGGACGCACACAGTTATTAGTAATTAACCCCAACACTGCATCGCGACTTCAGGAACAGTTTTCCTGTGGCGTAGCTGTTATTGTCATGTGCAATCACTTCCAGCACATCTACTAAAAGCCACTAGATGGCGCTTTTGCGCTACCTTTGTAACACTACTCCAAAGCACATTTCTTAGAAGTTTTATACATATAGGCCCAGTAAAACTGACAGACATGATCACTTTCAACCTGTTGGATTGGTCTTGTTTTTGAACGTCTACTCAGTGATTAAAACAATAAAAGAGTGTGAGTTTGCAGGAGTGATGATATTACTGCACCGAGTTCAAAGTGCTCTCCTGCCTTACATTAAAGTTATCATATTTATCTGCTTAGAAAATCGCCATGTTTTATTTTGTGTCACCATACTTACTCTTGTAACTAATCATGTAACAGTCTTTAAAAACAGGGAAAACATGGAAGTGTTTGGTGGCTTCTAAATAATTCCCTGTTTGGATCCTAAGGAATGAATGGTGCTAAGCTAATCGCTAACATAGCGGTGCCGCACACTACAGAAATTAAGTGCATGCGCTGAGACAGGAGAGGTAAGTATCAACTCGTCTAATTTGAGGGAAAACATAGTGAAATGTGTAAAAAACTGTGGTGTTTTCCTTTAAATACCCTATTCTGTTTCCCTATAGGTTGTTCCAATGCTCCTTACCAATGGGTGATTACTGCGCCATACCTCACGCTACAACTAGATTAAAGAATTTGATCATGCAAATGCTCATTTCAGGGCAATAAGTTTTTGTGTTGCAGGACTAGTTTGATTATTGTTACTTTATTTTTATTGTGGTGAATTGCTAAGTTTTTGTATACGGTGAATTTGTAAAATTTTATATAGTTTTCTCTTTTCTTCAAGTAACAAAGTATCCTCTTAACACCTCAATGGTCTTTCCTGCAAGTGTACTACACATCAGTGCAATTTCTGGCCAGAGGGAAAATCTATCTGTTACTATGTTACAACTCATGGTGGTCTAATTCTGTGAGGAAAATGCTGGTGTACTGTTATTCTCTGACATTTCTTCAGGGCACACTTCAGAATAGGTAAGGCTATATATGAACATAACTTCCTTAAACACATTCTGAATGCATCTTGACATGCATCACCATTCAGTGAAAATCTCTCACACAGGGCTGAAAGGAGAAAAAAGATTGACCAGCTGCAACTGCTACATCAACAAGATGGCGTCTGCACACAACAGAAATCATGTTTCTATGTGTCATCTTTTGCTTCATTTAGGTGTGGCCTCCGGATTTCTGCTTTCTTGTCCCAAACACATCTTGAGTAAGAAAAGGGCCATGTGGCATTCCTGAAGGCACAGAAGTGCTGATATCAATCAAGACCTGGGCCAGCATGTGTCTACATCGGGGGTCTGCTAATTGGTGAAAACATTTGGTTTTTAGTCACATGGTCAAGAAAAGGATGAAATAATATATATATATTATATATATACATATATATATATATATATATATATATATATATATATATATATATATATATATATATATATATATATATATATTAATAGCGTATTCAATTTCAGCTTCAGTAAACACAGACATACACAGATTTGCTAAATTAATGCATAAACACGATCTTTCAAATAATAATATTATTTTCACCAGATGCAGAGGATGAACCAACTCCAGGGTGAGGCTAAAAGCGGCCAAATCTATTAAATACAAACATCATAAACCTGTCTTTTTAGACAAGAGCCAGACATTGATGTCATGTAAAATATGTTTCATGGGACAGAATCTGTATTTAATGTGATTAACATTATATTAAAACATTATAAATTGATAATTCAAACGGCAAATAAATTACGTACAGAAATGTCATTATCATTAACGTTGATCCATCGCACTCTCAAATAACCAAAACTATCGTTATAATCACTGAAGCTGTCTACACTGAGAAATGAATCCCTCACTTACATTGTATCTGTGCTCTATTGTTTATGATGAGAGAATTCGTGAAAATCAGTCGGAGAACATCAACAAAGCTGATGAGTTTCAGTTTTCAGACTCTTTTACCACTTTCTATTAATTTACACTTTGTTAGCATCATACATAATAGATTTAATTTGTTTGTGCAGGAGCATTTTTGTCCAATTTAGTGCTAATTTTGCTCCGAGAGGCAGTTCTCCTGTGGATTTGTTTGGAACTATTTTCGTTGGGAAATGGAAAAAGAAAGGCAGTAGCCTATTGTGTCTGTAACTTATAGTAACTTCTTGTTTATTCAAACACAGTAGAACTTCATCATTGCATTTGCATTCGTGCTGATGTTTTGGGGGAAACCAGCACTCTTCGTGTGATTATTGCTAAACTATACAAAAAAAAAAAAAGTCATACAGGAGGGTAATTTTACCTAATTTACCTCATTTTACCTGCGCTATCACGCAAATCATGCAGTCTAAATGTTTATTTATTTATTTATTTAATTTTTTGCAAAGTGATTGACATACACTCTAAAAACTGCTGGGTTGAAAACAACCCAATTTGGGTTATTTTGACAACCCAGCGCTGGGTCAAAAAGGGACGAACCCAGCGCTGGGTTGTTTTAACCCAACCAGTTGGGTTATCATATTTAACCCAGCCTGCTGGGTTGCCTTTTTTATGGTTTAAAATGACTATATTGCAGGGTTTAAAAAAACAGAGCGGGTGTTTTTTTTTATCACTGTATTTCAGAAGGAAAACTACTGTATTTAGAAAATGTTCGATATCATTTCGCATATGCTTGATAAGGCAGCGTTTGTGAGCTCAGCACCGCTCAGCAGCCGTTACCGGAGAAACCTACCTCTCCCGCTCTTAGCGCCTCCTGCTGGAAGTAAATAAACTCGCAGAGTGCAGCCATGTGGGGAAACAATGCATTTCTACGTTAAAATTAACCCAAATTGAGCTAGGCTTTAAACCTACAAATGTTGTTCATTTTAAATATCACTTTTACACACAAATAATAATTACCAAAAGGAAAATATTTATTAAAAACAAGAGAAAAGTCAAAAAGTAACATGTTAGAAGAAATGCAGAAAAGGATGGCATTAACAGCTACAGAGTTCATAAACAAAGCATTGAACATTTGATGAATATAACAAGATCAAATTGGACTTTGTTCAATTGTATATATATTGTATAAAAATATACGAAAACACATACAATAAATTTACAATTAGTTAGTTTTTTTTCCAACTATTCTGGCATGACAGTACACAAATAAATCACAACATTAACTTTGATATTATAACCTTTAACAGACGCGTGTGTGTGTGTGTGTGTGTGTGTGTAAGAATGTGAGCAGGTGTATGAATGACAGTGTAAACTTTTCTACTAAACAACACAGAAAAAGCATTTAACTTTTTTTTTTTAACAAATTATACACTTACAGTTTGTTTCATTGTCCATGAATACAGATCATGCATCACGGTCAATTTTCATGATCTCTTTAGCATAACTGATGTAATCATGAAGAAACCCTATCAGCACAGCATGTGACATCTTCTACATCATCCAGGGCAGCGTCCTCCTTTAAAACCACTACTGCATCAGTTTAGGGGAAAGAAGATTCTCCTCTCTGACCAGCATTCATCCCAGTCACCGCCTGCTCTTCATCAGTGGCCTAAGAGAAACACATTTGAAAAAATTAAACATTTAATTAAACTATCCATTTTCAGGTAGAGGTGTATTCACATCCGTAAGGATAGGTAAATAATCGGTTTTAAAGTTTCAACACTTTGTGTGGTTGTTTAATGTCTCAGTCCACCACAGCGCTCCAGGATGCTATAATGGCAGCACTAGTGTGAGGACAGGTGATATTGTTTGAATAAATATTGCTTTCAGAAAGCTTCTTTACTGAAACATTAAAACAGACATGACATTCACATACCTCACAATATTCACGTACATGGAGGGCTGCTCTTCAAACCGTTAGTTCACCAAATAATTAAAATGTTTATAATTTACTCTCCTCATGTTTTTCCAGACTCATACAAAATCTGCTAATTTTTTGGAAAACGTATGAATATATTTAATATTCTCTTTTTGTGTCCTCCATTGCTGGTCTGGGAGACCAATATTTTATTTTGAACATACATGTTTGCTATCATATAATTTAAGATGTATTCATATATAAATATCAGAATTTACTTCTACAAGAACTCTATATTTATGAAGCTTGAAAATACTGATTATCTAAACTATAAATGGATTAACAAATATTATGAGAAAACTAAAAATATATTAATTTATGTTGTAAAGACAGACAAAAGTCTTATAGGTTTGGAATGACTTGAGGGCAAGTAAATGATTTTTTGTGTGAACTTTACCTCTAAGAGCGAAGACCAAGAATAATGACTCTCCAAATCAGACAAGACAACTCCAAACTTGGTTTGATTTCTGCAATAAAAAACACAGACATCAATGGTCTTAATGAAATGAGCACATAATCACACTGTTGTTGCATCAAAATGTGAAGTAAACTGGCAGGAGACAACAGAAAAATTTATTTTCTAAAAATAACTTAAATAAAATCTCAAGGGAATGATGATCTCCCATGTCTCTTGCTTTTAACATCTACAAAAACAAAAAACAAACATTATTTTACTCTTAGTAAAAAAACAACAACTGATAACATGAAATTATGAAGTTTACTTGCCTTAAACGATCTTTCCCTCTCTTCAGAAGAAGCTGAGAAAACCACCTCCTCACACAAGCAGACTTGTGTGTCCTTAACTCCAGTTAGTTTGAGTTCTGCAAAGAGGGACATCAATGGTTTCAATAAAATATTAAAATATACATACATACATACATATATAAAATCACACTGTTTTTGCATCAAAATGTGAAGTTAACAGGCAGGACACAACAGAAACATAAATTTTCTAAAAAAAAAAAGTAATAATAATTTAACTTACATCAGTCTCAAAAGAATGAAGTTATCTTGTCTCTGGATTTCAACATCTAAAAAAAACACACACATTATTTTAGTCTTAGTAAAAATAAAGATAACTTGATGTTATTCTGAAGTTTACTCTCCTTAAACCGTCTGTCCCTCTCTTCAGAAGAACACCTCCTCCTCATCCTCACACAGGTCTGTGACTCCTCACACAAACAGCTTCTGTGTCTTTAACTCTCAGCGCGAGGACAATGAAGACAGGAGCTGGACAAGTCTGAAATATTACATGTAAAACATACTTTTAACAGTTACCACTTCAACAGCCTCAAAATAAATTATGCTAGTCTTTACTACACAATGCCGTTTCCTTTAGGAGACAAACATACATTCAGTTTAACCGCGAAAAAAAAGACAATTCACATGAGCGTAACCGTGACCATAACCGTCTGTTAACGCCTCAAAGAGAACAGATAATGTAAAATCTTATGTAAATATGACAAAATACATTCACAGACGTTATATTAAAAGTACATCCTCCTTTCAGTAACGTTACATGAGGCAGTTAAGACCTCTGTGTCCGAGGCGAAAACCGCGTCCGTTTTTTTTATATAACGTTAGATATAACGTTAAGCTCCTTTGTTTCCGCCTTTCATACAACCGGGTAAACAATAAAAGATAACTTTACATTTTGAATATTTAACGTTACTTACCATAGTCTTTCACTCGCTTCTCGCTTCTATCACGCTGAGAAAATGGCGGCTGCTCGCACTGGAGAGACGTACGATTTTGACGTGACGTGCGTGCTCTCCTTCACGTCCGCGTCCTCAACCCACCCCCGCTGGGTTAGAAAAGATAGTTATTTTCAACCCAAACTTGGGTTAAAACATCCCAAAGTCCTATCCAACGGCCTCAACCCAGCAGTTGGGTTGAAAAAACAACCCAGCGTTTTTTAGAGTGTACTCTATTATGTTAGACTGCACATCGCTCAAATTAAGCCCTATTTGTTGATACTATTTTCATAGTTGCAAATTAAGATTTTTATGATCCTTCAACAAAATATTGTTATTAAACTATTTCAGTTATTAATTATGTGCTAACTAGACTTGATTCGATATTAACTTTGAAGCGTTACCTATTACAATACAATCTAGTCTTAGCTGTTCTGTTTATTTCCGTCGTTGGTATAAGTGACAGTGTGTGGAAACAGAATCGAAATGTACAGTTTTATCCCGTCGTGCTGATGACCTGAACTCTGAGCTCTGCATTAATCGAGATGCGCCGGTGTTTGGTGTGACCGAGAGCTGGTCTTACGTTCATTGCAGTTTCAACAGTTTCCGGGTGTAGTTCATGTGTGTGATGCATTGCATCCTGTTGTAGTCGTCGGACTCGAACCGCTATTCCTCGTGCTCGAAAACGCGCTAGAATTAATCCAGGTTTCCGAAGATTAATTCTGCTCTTTCCCTGTCTGCGTTTTTTGGCCAAGGATTCTCTTCAGGTATGATTAAGGCTACATTTAAACACACTTTTACTAAGAACCGGGTTTATAAACTTAGAGCTATAGTTTAATAAGTGTAATAGTTTGTAAATTTAACCCAGCACCTTGCATTCGTGCATATCTCGATCCGAAAACTCCTTTGTGCATCGGGTTTACATTTAACACTGTTCTGCGAAATACGATTATTATTTAATATCAGTGTTTCAATTAGATTTCAAATATGGTTCATGTAAAATGTAAATGCAACCGGAATAATTGGTATATTCATTTGTTCCGCGGTTTATATTACATCAGCTGCCCAGTTAAGAACCTGCAAATAAATGCTTTTAAGTTTTATGGCAAAGCTTATATGTTGTGTTTGTTTATGTCGGACTAAGGGAGGGTATATTTGCACGATATTTGCTTTAAATGACACGCAGGTTCAATCAGAATATGATAAGTCATATTGGGAATAAACTTGGTTAAAGTGTTAAAATGATAGCATGCATCAACATCATTTCTTCTGATGTCACTTTCAGATATTACTCATGTAAACACTTTATTATTTCAGTAACAGTACCACTGATAACCGAATATTTGTTTCTGATTTTCACATTTTATTCAGAAATTCAGCTGATCTGTTTTCGCTACATACTTTAATTTAAGTAGTTATTTTATTTACTTTTTTTTTAATTACCTATCAAAACACATTTCACTAATGTTTGAATGTTTGTTGTAAGTAAGCACTTGTACAATAATAACATAATGCGAGAATTGATTTAAAACTTCTTCATCTTTCTTCAGCTCTGAATCATGTTAAACGTCATCAATGTGTTGTGTTCAGAGATTGAGAGCACCGGGGGTTTTCTGTATGAGATTCAGTCTGTTACACTGAACCAAACCCTCAGTGCTGACTGTGAGCAGAGCTGGTATTCACAGGTGAGTGTGTTTCTGTCCTCACACACACACACACACACACACACACACTGGTATTCACAGGTGAGTGTGTTTCTGTCCTCTCACACACACACACACACACACACTGGTATTCACAGGTGAGTGTGTTTCTGTCCTCTCTCACACACACACACACACACACACACACACACACACACATACTGGTATTCCTATGGGTTCATTTCATAGGTGTAATTGTTTTTTTATAGTACAAACTGTATTTTCTATCCTCTCTAACTCTTTCTAACTCTACACCTCACAGAACACCTTCTTCATTTTTAGATTTAAGCTTGTTTCCTCACGGGGACCAAAAGACGCCCCCAAAAGTTATTACTATACCTCCATTTGGTCCAGCACAAGTATGCCACACATGACTCTATCCTCTTTTGTTTAATGTGAGCAGGACAGGCATCTGATCGCAGATCCATTAAAACCTCACGAACTGATTGATCCTGTGACGTCTGTCTCTTCTGATCGTCTCGTCACGTCTCAGTGTGTGAATCTGAATCATGAGATCATCTGTGATTCTGCTGATGGAGTAAATCAACTCAAGCTCTCGCTCAGCATTCATCTCCTAGTGAATATTAATTAACTGTATTTAAACAATGTTTAATGCTTCTCTCTTTCATGTCAGACTCATTTCAGTCTTGAGAGCGTGTTCAGAGGTGAGAGAAACAGTGTGTGTCCTGATTGAGATCAGACTCTGTGTTGAACTGAATCTTCTGTGAATCTTCACATGAATCATGATGATTGTGAATCTGTTTTTCAGTGAGGAATGAAACCGCAGTGACTCCAGACTCAGGTGATTATTCATCTGATTATTCACTAATAAAACCCTGCAGATCTGATTCATTCACACTCAATCCACTTTAACTCTTTTCTCTCACATTGACTCATATTTGTGATCTTTGTGTTTGTGAAGATGTTCTGAATCAAGTGACTCTCCAGCTCTCAGGTACAACACTATACTTAAACAAATTAGTTCAATCTTATTCTGTATTGTTTGTTTTGTGTGTTTATTCTTGCTTTATTTTATGTTAATCAATCATGCCAGTAAAGTACTCTAATAATGACTCAAAAATAATGTCTTGGATCACATTAAGATTATCAAAGTTAACCCCTTGTGGTTTTCTTTCTAATATTGTTCAATCGTGGTTATTGATCAGCTGACTGTATTTTCTTCATCTCTTGTACAGATCATTGGCTGTGGATTCTGGTTGTTTTTATTAGTCTAGTCCTCATCATCATCTTGATCTGTTTCTTGTGGCAGAAAAAGAAACTTGGGTGAGACATGAGTATCAGAAAGACACTGGTGACTAAATTATGATTTCTATGATTGTTAGAAACAAAGACTGACATTATAAATGAAAATATTGTTTGATTTGGTCTCTTTAACAGACCTGATATAAAGTCATATTTAATGATTGAATCAGTGTATTAAACTGTAAAATCTCTCTCATTACATAGAAAATAATTTGAATATAATAATATTTAATAATCATTTTCAATCTATTGTCAGATGTTTTCTGAACGTCTTTGTGCGCCATGATTCAGAAAACAGGTGAGTGAATCAAACTGAGAGAAATAAAGACTTAAACTGAATCTGACTGAATCACATCCACATTAAGATTACATTTGAGACTCTGTGAATCTGAATCAATCTGAATCTGATTCTCTCAGGGTTCCTGAATCTGAAGCTCAGATCTGAAGAATCTAATTCACTGAATCACTCTGTGTTGAACTGAATCTCCCTTCACCGTGACGTTCAGTGCTGAGTTTAGGAGGAAATATGAAAAGTGATGAAGATCCTGACCATCATCTGAACATGCAGCTGTTTAACTCTCAGATTCAGATTTCCGGTCTCAACGAATCAGAAGAATCAGTTGATCTTGTGTTCAGATCAGTGAAACCTCTTTAACTCTCATTGTTTCGGCTCATTCACACAGTTTTAAAGTGTTTATTAAAGATTTCACTGTGGAGGAATTCAACAAGACTTGTTCGTTGATCATGGTTCTGTTTTCTGTGTCAATGTAATGCAGCTGCAAAGGAATCTACTAAATGCTGTGGTTTTAAACCATTATTGTTCTTAAATCTCATAAAATTATGTAAAGGTAAAAGGTTGAGAAGACTGTTTCTCATATCTTCAGCAGAATCGCAGATCTTCTGCTCGAAAACACCATTATCTGTGTAGTAAGCGTAAGAGGTGTCCACGTAGGGAGCATGACAGAAAGAGCCGTCTGTGTAGTGAGCGTGACAGAAAGAGCCGTCTATGTAGTGAACATACATACATACATACATACATACACACACAAACACACTTTAATATTTATTTATTTTGACTTACTACCTAATTCATGTAATATATGATTATCTTTATTATTTTAAATAATGTAATAAGTACTTATGTTGTTATACATGGTTTTGCTTACATGCAGTTAATGTACTGCATTTGCTGATTGTATATTATTTAAAGGTCCCCTTCTTCGTGATCCCATGTTTTAAACTTTAGTTAGTGTGTAATGTCGTTGTTGTTAGAGTATAAATAATATCTGTAAAATTCTAAAACTCAAAGTTCAATGCCAAGCAAGATATTTTATTGAACAGAATTCGCCTACAAAAAACGACCCGTTTGGACTACACCCCTCTAGTTCCTGCAGTAATGACATCACTAAAACAATTTTTTGACTAACCTCCGCCCACATTAATTCACAAACAGGGGGCGTGGCCTTGTTCCGCTCAGATGAAGAAGGAAGAGTTGTGTTTGTGTTTGTCACCATATCGTCAAAACGCTGTTATTTTCATCTCAGAGTCCAATCATCTTTGTTTGGGCTTCCCAGGAACGCTGTACTTTGAGATTAATGGTTACAATTTATGTTTAACCCGATTCCCGAAAATTATAATCCAGATGTAAAACTATGTGCAGCACATATGAGGACAGCTTCCTCAATCTCAATCAGTTTAATGCCAGATTCACACAAAGATTATTCTTGAAAGATGGAGCAGTTCCCTCTTTGTCTGTAGAAGGTGTTGTTTATGGACCACAACCGGTAAGTCTATTTTATTATTTAAGTTGGTGTGTTTAAAAGTTTATGTTACTTCTGTTAGGGCAACGCTGTTTAGCTTTTCTTAACTAGATGTTAGGGCTGTGCAAAAATATCAAATTCCATTTTCACGTGGATCTCGTCAGGAAAGGCGCTTTGTGATTAGAGGTACAGCAAGTGTGTTCAGATTGCCAGATTTTCAAAACAAATCCTGCCCAGTTGCTTCTTAAAACTATTCCAATCGCGTTACCAGGAGGGTAGCGTGCGCTCAGCTGCTGTCGAATCACAACACAGGAACCGCTCGCCCAATCAGAACTCATTACGTATTTCTGAAGGAGAGGTTTCATAGAACAAGGAAGTCATCAGCACCTTTTTATAACAGTGAAAACAGCGGTATACAGATAGGTGAATACACTCTATGCACGAACTCTGCTTACGTATTTCCGGTAGAATCTCAGACCGGGTCTTTACTTCCGTTTAGCGCATTCTACAACGAAGTGTACTACCGGCAAAACTCATTCATAATTTTTCATTCATAAAACGGCGATTTATAATTTAAGTATTATATTATATTATATTAATATTATATTATATTATAGTATCATATAGTTAAGCATTACTAATGGCTTTCAGAAAGTTTAAATATCAACGTCGTGAGGACAGTAGTTCGACTGACCATTGTTGTGTCCCGTTATGTGTGGCCTCCTCAAAGTTCAACTCTGTACTAAGTTTCCACACTTTTCCTGTGGACGAAGAAATACGCAGAAAGTGGATTCACAGCATTCGACGTGAGCGATTTAACATCACTTCTCATACAAGGGTCTGCAGTCGTCACTTTATAAGTGAAGACTTGATCGAGCCATCGACCCCTAAAGGGCGCCGCTTGCTGAGGAAGGGAGCTGTACCAACCTTATTCCAGTGGAACGGCTACTCCGTTGCTGAACCAAGGCGCGCCGGGGTATGGCAAAGAAGGGAGGATTACACTCCAGTGGATGAGGATCCTATGCCAATGGATGCCCGGCATCTGGAACATGATTATTGTTCAGTTCCAGAACCCGCGGCAGTTGATCATGCACTGGATCAAACTGAGGATCTCCGTAAAGAGGTGGACCGACTAAGGAGACAGGTGGAGGAGTTGTCGGTCAGTCAAAGGTTTTGTTTGGGGCGATTTGCTGCTTCCGACGATGATGTAAGGTTCTACACTAGGTATGATTTAAACCCTATATATATGTGTTTGTGTGTGTGTTTAAGTAATTAATTTTAGTTTGTGATTTATATGATATAACTATATATGACGCATGACGTGTATGTATATATGTGTGTGTGTGTGTATACGTGTATATATGTATGTGTCTCTCTCTCTCTCTCTCTCTCTCTCGCTCTCTCTCTCTCTCTCTCTCTATATATATACATACATACATACATACATACATACATACATACATACATATATACATACTTGTGTCACTATTTTACAGTCGTTACGTTACATGTACTTACCATAGTAAAAACAGTAAATTATGCAGTATTTAAGTACTATAGTAAGTACATGTTGTTAATTAATATTACTATTAATATTGTATAATTACACTGTAACAATGACACCTTAAAATAAAGTGTAACCATATATATATATGTGTGTGTGTGTGTGTGTGTGTTTTCCTTCAAGTAATTCATTTTAGTTTGTGATTTTATGATTTATATTCATGTAAAAAAAAAAGTCCTAAATCTCATTTAGGTTCGTGACTTACAGCCATTTAATGGCTTTCTGGAAACTCATTGAGCCTGCATCCCACAACATGATTCGTGTGTCAAGAGCAAGAGCAATAAGGAGTGAAGCTGGAACAACAGGCAGTGCATGGGTAAAGAAATAGAAGAACAAAACTTAACTTTACATTTTCAGTGGAAGCCAACACATTATATGTAAATAAATTGCAAATCTTGTTATTTTTACAGGGTCAGTCTCTGCAGCCCATTGATGAGTTCTTCCTCTTCATGGTCCACCTCTCTGTTGGCTTAAAACAGCAGGATCTGGCCCACAGATTCAACATCCATCAGTCCACTGTTAGCCGAATTATTACAACCTGGGCCAATTTTTTGTACACCATTCTTGGGTCTGTCCGCATCTGGATGTCTGAGGAGGAAGTCAAGGCTCATCTTCCCAATGAGTTC
This sequence comes from Carassius auratus, assembly GCF_003368295.1. Classification (NCBI taxonomy): domain Eukaryota; kingdom Metazoa; phylum Chordata; class Actinopteri; order Cypriniformes; family Cyprinidae; genus Carassius; species Carassius auratus. The sequence continues at coordinate 22,468 of NW_020528077.1, forward strand.
CAGGACTACCCAGACACACAAGTGGTGATCGACTGCACAGAGTTGCGTTGCCAAACTCCATCCTCTCTCCTGCTTCAAAGTGAAGTCTTCTCCACTTACAAGTCCCACTGCACCTTCAAGGGATTAATCGGCATGGCACCACATGGTGCAATCACCTTTGTTTCATCCCTGTATGCAGGTTCTGTCAGTGACAAAGAGCTTTTTAAGCAGTCTGGGATTGTGTCGCTGTTGAAACATGGAATGGCGATAATGGTCGACAAAGGTTTTCTTGTTGATGACTGTGTGCCATGCAAAGTTTACAGACCTGCTTACCTGTCGAAGCGGGAACAGATGTCAGCCGATGAAGTGAGGGAGACACAGTCCATTGCTCGGCTAAGGGTCCACGTTGAGCGTCTCATCCGCAGGGTGAAGCAACACAAGCTGTTCGACACAGTCATCCCTCTTTCCATCACAGGGAGTATCAACCAGCTGTACACTGTTGCTTGCCTCCTTGTAAATTACCAAAATGGCCCCTTAGTAAAAGCATGGGCAAAGGATTAAAGATGAGATAACATTGGTTGGGGATCGAATTTGGATTTATTGTTCAAATAGTAACATGTAAATATATACAACTTTGATCATTTGCATTGCAGTAATGTAAACATGTAAATATAAATAACTTTTGTACAGTGATGCTGGCAATGCAGTAATGTAAACATGTAAATATAAATAACTTTTGTACAGTGATGCCTGCAATGCAGTAATGTAAACATGTAAATATAAATAACTTTGATAAACATTTCCTGTACAGTGATTTGATGTTAATATAAAAAACTTTGATACATATTAAAACACTATTAAATGATTATCAGATTTTTTTTATTGTTTGTTTACATCTGTAGGCATCTTGGCAGGTAAAAGTAAAAAAAGAAATGGTCGGCTTTCTCTCGAATGTTCTGAAACATTTTGAGGTCTTTGTAGATGCGCTGGACCATCATGTCATCCTGTGCATAAATGACAAAATCACACCAGTCCAATCCTGAGATCAGCATTTGTCCTTGAACTTGCCAATAGTATGCATGTTGTTGTTTCAGTTCTGGTGTGCCATTGTTAAATTTAAGGTAAGGACAGTCCACGTAACTTTTGACATTTGGACATTTGATTTCTAAAAGACCAAAAACATGGTGCTCTTTAGGGTCAAAAATAATCCCATCAGGAGAGGCCCCCAGCCAAGGTGCATCGGGGTGAATTAAGAATCCACAAGAGTGGTAGTTTACTTCTCGCAGCAGACAGTATTCCTCAATTGCAGCAGATTCCATTTCAAGACCTCTCTTCATGTCTGCTGTCTGGCGAGTTCCCTTGTAGATTCTTTCAGCCAGGTGTTCAGCTGAGCTCTGGCCACGCACATGACAAACCTCCCTAAAACGTGACGCTGTTACCCGGGGCTTTCGGACAGAGTGCCAATCAAGTGATGCACTTTGTTCTTTGGTGGCATGCTCTATCTTATGTGCCATATCCAAGCTTACTGCCAGTGACTTCATGTGTAGTTGTCCATGTTCACTATGGACAAACAAGCAAACAGATGTGTCAAAGCTGTGACCAACTAGTGGCAGAGGTAGCGGTGGTGGCGCATCCTGATGGTGAGTAACGTTGGGTGTTGTTGCTGCTGGCTGCTGGTATGACAGCACACTTCCATACTGAACTTTGCCAAAGGCAGAATCAACCAAAGGATCATCATTCGACATCTCCATAGTGGTGACCAAAGGGGCTACAGCACTGGCAAAGTCCTTATATGCCTCTGCTATTTGGAGGACTGAGAGGTCAGGCAGCTCACTGGTGACACCCTTGTAAAGGGTACTCCTGAAATTAAAAAATAAGTATTAAGCAAAAAATACATTTCCTTAGTTTTAATCAGTCTAATCTTTCATATTTTTCTTTTTAAATTAAAATTTTTCAAATGTTTCATTTTATATTAATCTTCTTTAGTATGAGCTGATGAATTTGACATGAATAGATGTAAGTGTTTTTTATACGATTAAAAAAACATGCCCTTAAAATGCTGTTAAAAATCAATTCTAAGCAAATATTGCTGCTTACGCCTATCTGCAATACTTAATTCTAATATAATAATATAGTTGCTGTAATAGTAAAAGATTTCAACAAAAATCAATTTGCGTCCAATGGTTTAATTATTGTTTACACTTTTTGAAATGTAAACGTGTAAAAAAAAAATAAAAAAAAATAAGTAAAATACTACATTGAAGAATTTTTGTGTTGTACCTTAAGCCCTCAGCAAGCTTCCTCTCTTTAGGTCTTGCAGACAGAACCAGCATTCTGTTGACAGGACCAGGCTTGATTCCCTAGAAAACACACAGGGGCCATAAAATTAATAAAATCATTATTACAACAAAATTTGTAATACTAGATTACAGGATTTCTAAATAATCACTGTCCACAGAAATGCTGTTAGTGACTAGTTATGTAGAAAAAGTATGTTTCCTAAAAAGCAGTGTTTATGTTACCTCCATAGTAGTACCTACAAAGCTAATAAAAAAAATCAACTTAATGCTCAGTGCATTTATTAATGTATTGCATTTCCAGTAGTTCAGTTTTTATATAATTTGTATATGCAAATTCAATTTAAATTACCATTGTTCTGGGTTTGTGCCAGCTCTGCTCCATTTCAGTACAGCTGTGAACTGGAGGAACTGCACTGATGCCAAGCTGTGAGTAGTGGGCTGCTTGGTAGAGTAATGCAACAATGTGGTTGCACAGTGCTGTCCCAGCAACACAAGAACAACAGCTCTGTGACAGTATTACAGGACGAGAGTCCTTTAATACAATCTGTGAATATAATTAAATTAAACAAAAACAAGAATTAGGAATTAATGTTATATGTAAATAGATTCTAAACCCATATACTGTAATTACTACTATCTTTAAATTGAAGCACGTATGAACCCATTTACTGACTATGCCTGTCTTTGTACAGCTGTAGAACCCACAAACAACTTCTGTTTAAAAATTGCATTTCATTTAGAGTTCAGCTGTCTTTTGTGTTCTCCTACTCTCAATCTATGGGGCTTCTCTGACTTCCTCATCGACCTGAAACATGTCGCCCTCACGCTGACTTCTCCTGTGAACTGATCCTTACTGGAAACTGAGAAATTACTAAAAGTCAGTGACAATTCGTTTTCCATAATTTGTATGTACACTGCACAAACAAGCACTTTAGGCATAAGGGAAAACACGTAAAACTATACATTTACGTTTAACAAAATATATAAATAATACAAAGACCGCTATGACAGGTCAGGAACGGAGACGCTAAAGTTAGTCGGATTTAGAATGAAATGAGAGAATACTCACCTTCAAAGTTGTCGATGTAGCTCGAAATATATAATTTGAAGCCCTTCTCCTTCTTACTGTTGGGTGTGACAGCTGACTGCCTCACAATACGATTAACGTCATTCACCGTAATCGCGGGAAGCTCTTGTAAACACCGAGTGTAATTTGCCATCGTCTCCACAGAATTCTTCACACAGGCGCAGCACCGGATGTAGATGAGCGGACTGAGACAAAATGCGGAAGTAATCGTGCATAGAGTCTATTGTGTGAAAAATACTGTGTTTTTTAACACGCGAAACATGAACACATGTTATATTGCACACTGTAAACACAATCAAAGCTTCAAAAAAAAAAAAAAAAAAAAACATGATAAGGGACCTTTAAGAAAGTATTGTTTTCAAAGAAAATCATAAAGTAATTATCACACTATATAAATTAATTATGATGACAGAAATTACAATTGTAATTGACTTGAACTCATATAACACAGTACATAATATAGTACAAGTTACTAAATCAGTAATAGTAAGTGAATAATGGTTGTTTGTGCACTGGAAGTAACTAAGAAAACAGCTAAATAGTTTATAATTGTTATATAATTATAACTTGCAATTATATTATAATAATTCTACATAATTTTATTTTCTTTTTTTTTTTTTACATATAAATGTTCAAGCAATATACACACTATTATACATTTTTCAAATACATAACATTTCAAAGAATCTTTGCAGAAAGACATACTGTTGTGTCTATATGGTCAAAAACATCCTCACTGTTTTAATAGTTGGTCTTCATACAGCAAGCAAGCCAAAGGCAACAGTGGTTAATGAAGAAATATCTGCAAGATGCCGATACTGGAGTAATAAAAAAAAAAAAAAAAATCCTTTGGAGAGACAAACCAAAAACACTGGGGACCAGTTCTCCTCTGTATATTCAGTCTGAACATGCGGTACAATGTCAATGGTAGTTAACAGTGTTACTTCATTGATTCAGCTGTAAGGTTAAAGGTTAATTGTGCCATGTACAGCGAGTAACATTGTTTTCTCTGTGGTCCAGGTGATGCAGGCAGTGTTAGTGAAGAGTGCTAAGGTGCAGTCATCTAGAGCTGTAGTCAAGTCCGGCTTTGTCGAGTCCAAGTCAAGTCCAAGTCCAGGACTAGTCAAGACCGAGTCAAGACCGAGTCCAAAGAGGTTCGAGTCCAAGTCAAGTCCAAGTCCAAAAGTTTCGAGTCCAAGTCCAAGACCGAGTCCAAATGAAAGAAAAAAGGGTCCTCTTCAAGACCACATACTTAACTACTGATAATGTTTGTGATGCGAGAGAAAGCATATCTCCTATTCTAAGAAAATCATTTTACATTATTATTTGTAATGATCAAAAGCATGTGCAAAGTAACAACTCTGTAGGACAGGGGTCTCCAAACTACATCCTGGATGGCCAATGTCCTGAAAAGTTTAGCTCCAACTGGCCTTAACACACCTGGAAGATTAGTGTGTCTAGTAAGAGCTTGATTAGGTTCAAGTGTGTATAATTAGGGTTAAAGCTAACAGGGTCGTTAAACAAGATCCTGGGCCCTATGCATAGGCAGTCCTGATGGGCCCCCATGGCCCCCACCCATGAAAATATCCAGGTAAAAAATATATATTTCAGATTCATACTTTTCAAGGGCCCTCTCTTCCTTTGGGGCCTTGCTAATGAGTACTGGTTTTACCCCCAGTCCGACCCTGGGAGCTAAACTTGGATAAACAAACAAAGTTTGGAACTGTAAGGTCAAATAATTTTTATGTACTTTATTTTTTGTTCACATTATATCTGTGGTCAAAAATGTATTTGACTATGCCTAATTGGCACAGTTTTACAGACACACGCAAAGCTCGGGATATGAAAAATGCGCGCAGCAAGGCTAGAATGGATAAGTTTGGCTCTACTGGCCATGCGCACATAAATACAGCGACATTTTTGTCATACTGTGCTTGTGCTTGCATAGACTAGTCGAGCTCTGTCGGAAACAATCGACTACTCCAGCATGCATATTAACCATAATGCATACAAAGTGTTTGCAAGTACGACGTGAATTTTAGAATTACAATATTGCGTGGAGCTGTTACTATATGACCTTATCTATGTTGCATGTAAAAATAAAATATGTAATGTAATAATTAGGGTTGTGCCTGAAGCCGAATACCTTATTCGGAATGGCACGGATAATGGCTTAAAAAACGAATAACGCTCAAGGAATAATTCTGCCTGAATACTCGGCTAAAGCTGACAGAGTCTGGTGTTTGCTAGATAACAGGTGAGCCAGGGCATCAGCGCCAGAAGTGAATGAATGTAAACTTTATGAGTGAAAAGATCGCAAATCAAACACCGCATTGTTGTCGCCTCTCTGTTTATCGCTCAGAAATCAGAGCAAGAGTAATTTTACCTATAATAATACATCATAGCTACACGTTATATTATTTGCATATATTTAAAAGGCAAATATTGAAAGCTTAGGCTACCATGATACGAATGAATGGAATAAGCACAGCGCGCTCACCAATCAAACAGCCGCGCTGCGCGTCTCAGTCTCTCAAAAACCAAATCAGTTCTCTCTCAAGAGTAGGCTAATAATCAGCTTAGATTCGGATACATTGTCTACTTGTCCTACATGTTTGCATCTTTACCTTTTGCTGGTTTGCGCGGAACACACACATCTGTTTAGTAAAGTTCATTAACATTAAGACTCGCTTAAAGTGTTCTGCGTAATGAGAATGTGTGCATTGAATAGATTCAGTCGTGTTCAAATGATCACTAAACATTTGTCATGACATCTCTCTGCTTGCATGATAAATATTATTTTAGAAATTAATAATTATTTCAGTTTAACATGACATACTTGTTCAGTGATAACTACGAAAAAAATATAAAATGTCATAACAGTCTTATCAAGTAACTGTACGATGTTGTATCCGAATGCAGATAGGAAAAAATTTGTGATTGTTACAGATACAAATACTGGCTGTTACATGAGAATGTAAATATGTAATGTCATATATAAAGTTTTTAAAATTTACATATGTAATTGTTGCATAAGGCTATACATTAATACGCGTTTATTGATAAAAAAAAGGCTATCTAGGTGTAGACGTAAATAAAACACAATCTAACAGGTAGAAAATTAAATTAGAAACATCTAAACTTCTCAGGTCGCAGTAAGTGCACCGCTGGTAATGCACATCCTTTCCCGGAACAATACTGAAAGCTAAGCCAAGATGGAGAAACAGATGATCATATTTGTTCAAGGATAGCCATTTTTTTAAATGAATCTATTAGCAGAGCTACTGCAAGTGATTTTAAGTGCTGGAATTCCATTTATTCTTTGCTGAAACTTCTGCGTCATCATGGAGAGCGGGTCATGGTTGCCCAGCAACAGCAGACGCCACTGGAGCGCGAGCGCAGGCTACAGAGTGCTTTGGAAAAAAGGAGAGCGGCGCGCCTAGCGTTTTCCACACGTTTTCAGTCGCGACATCATGCAAATGTGGTTTTGTTTTGAAGGAGAAATTTTTAATTTTATTTTTTTGCTGGACTCGGTCGAGACCAACTAGAAGACTTGGCGAGTCCAATGGCCAAGTCCGAGACAAGTCCGAGTGCAAATTCAACGAGTCCGAGACAAGTCCGAGACGACAGAAAAATGTCTCGAGTCCGGACTCGAGTCCAAGACCGGACTCGAGTACTACAGCCCTACAGTCATCCATTAATGAATCCTAGCTGAAACTGGAAACAGTTCATCCTGTGTGAAGTCCATTGTGGAAGATTGGGGAATCATCAGTCTCAACGTAACTCGAGAGCGTCTCGGGAGAGAGCTTCTGTGGTAAAGAAAAATAGAAAAATGTTTAGGAACTGTAATATAATAATAACAATAAATTGTTTCCTCTCTGCCGGTGTAATATACAGTATGCTGGAAGACTTTCTTGACATCATGCAGAACGGAGAATACATCAGACGCAGGAAACATCAAAAATCACTGTTAACCGTAGAGCATCGGTTTACAATTCTTGCAAAAATCAAGTTATGATTTATGTGTATGTTGTTATAAAAAACATTAAACAGACATAAATGTAATCTGTTAAACGCTTTCACCTGACTCTTTAATTAGTCACTTGTTCTTTGCTTGGTTTTATTTTATATACCGATTTATTATATTATTTTAAAATATATTACAAGTGCAAAAAAACAAAACAAATACAAACAACAACATACATGAGACAAAAGTGTTTATTAAATTTGAAATATGTATATTTTCTTACAAAAACACATGGGTTTCATACAGGAGGCTTGTGAGGCACATTTCATTATGGATGCACACACTTTAATTCACGATTTCTGGACTGTTGACAAAAAGCACCCTCTTTACTCCATAGTAAGGTTTGGAGGGGTCTGCACAATATTTAATAGACCTGGATTCATCTGAAATAAGAAAGTTGTAAACGCATAAGATGCTTCGAGGGTGAGTCAAACACAGGGTCATTTTGATTGAGGTGTGAACTAACCTTTTAACAAACGCAGTAAATGTGGCATGTCAATGTGCAAGACTATATCTGGTCACTAATCACTACTGCATTGTACATCTTGTATAAACTTACTGTTTCATATCTGTGTAGATGTCAATATGCAGTCAATACTCACTTCACTCAGATTTCTCAGTGTGCAATATTATGACTCGGTCACTTCTTGTATATACTTTTATAATTGTACTGTGCAATCTATAGTCCTATTTATTGTATGTTTGTTTTCCTAGACCAGAAAAATAAAATGACTATAAAGGCTTTCAATTTAATTTAATTCGAACCAACAGCTTTATTCAGAAATTTAAAACAAAGCCCAAACATTTGCCTAATAAAAATACAATCAGCAGACTATAAAAGTTGGTAAAAAGGTAAAGATAATGTAAAAATAGAAATGTACCATTTAATCGATAACTACTCAAAACAATAGTGATAAATAATTACTGAAAATAAAACTAATGAGATGGATCTCTCTCCTACTATGCCCGTAATACTGCACATCCATCTTTTTCTTTTTTTTTTTTACCAGCACACTTTTGTTGTTGTTGTTTGTTTTTCAATAATAATAATAATAATAATAATAATAATAATAATAATAAACTTGAGAGGCTTAATATTCTGAAATTTAAAAATCTAGGAATAATTAAAAAAAAAAGACTTTCAACTAAAGTGAGAGGCATTTCTTCTGCTCTAAATTACTTATAACGCTTCATTGATGTGTTGTGTTTGTTTCTGTAGGTTGGTTATGCAGTTGCAGCTGGATTGTGCTTTTTGATTCGTGGTCAATCACAAAAAACAGGTAAGAAAGTCAAGTTGTTTTTCACTGAGACATGATGCTGTCATCTAGAGGAGAGAAGTAGAAATACATCTCATCTGGCTGAATCACTTCTGCTTCTTTCATCACACTGGAAGAGTGAAAATCAAGTGGAACCCACTGCATTGTGGGATACAGTATACTGCTCTTTAATGGATGTAGCAGGTCTTCCAGATGTTCTGTGCATACAGAAATATTGCATGTTTTGCACATTACACATACTGTAGCAACAGTAAGAGTAGTCAATTTTATTGTAATTTTCTTGTGCAGAACAGAGAAAATCAATAAATAAATAAATCAATCAATAAATAAATAAAGAAATAATGCAGTTTCCCAGGAACCTTGGTGCAGATTTGAAATTTAGAAACATTTATTGTATACATTTACAGCATATGCAATAAAGCACAAGGTTACACAATACAAAGAAAAAGACAATAAAAATAAATAATAATCATAAATAACAACAACAATAATAGATGGTTAAATCTTTCATTTTGTGTTCCACATAAAGCGCTTTACGTCTCTTGATCCCTGTTAGAAATGATAGCAGGATTTAAAGTGATAAATGTATCTGTTTCTTGATCTCCAGACTGAATGTTATGAATAGCTGATCTGAATGTCCTTGTATCCTCTGTGTTTGTGTCATTCTGGACTGGAAAACTGATAAAGGAAGGAATTAGAGACACTCTGTTTCAAGAGGAAGGAAGGTAACAACATCTCAGAAGAGTTTTCATATTACATGAACACTGCAAAAAGAGATGTGTTAAAAATGACACGTTGTGCAGAATTTGATCACATGTGATGGGTGTGTTCAGGGACAACACATTGTGTCAAACTGAACATTTAAACCAGGGAAACGAAAAAAAAAAAAAAAAAAAATCAATTGGTTCACTCCAAGCAGAATCGATATTTTAACGTTTCTGTTCTGCGTTCCTCTGATATTATTACCGTTCCGAAACCGGTTTGGGAGGAAAAAATACCGGTTAATAACGTTATTTTTAAAAAACAATATTATTTGCCTATAATTTGCCTATTAATAATAATTTAATAATAATAATAAAGTATAGCGTTTTCCTTACTCAAAAAAAGGAATAAATACAGATCTAACGCTTACAGTTTACAGCTTGCACCAGATTTTCTCCAAATGTAAGCTAGGCCTTACAAAAAAAAAATAAAAAAATAAAATTAATAAATAAAAAAATCTATCAACACTTTAAAAGTATTTTTAAGAAAAAAAAAAAAAAAAGTCGCGGCTCACATTGCATTTTATTATCCCTATTTCTGAAATAATGAAGGCTAAAATGCCTGTAGTCTAAAGCAAAATGTTTAAAAACATTATAAAAACAGTTACTAGTTTCTCATCAAATCCTCTAAAGTTTAGGCTATAAAAACCTCAATCCAAAAACAAATGAATGTAAGCTGAAGCTGACGCTGACCTCTCTCATTCCGCACGAATCCAAATGTTTCCATGTTCCCGACGTATCTGGATGCTAAAATGTTATTTAATATAAAGAACATAGAATAATAGTAAATGTATAATAAGTAACGCTGTATATGCGTCCGACAGTCGGACTCAAAATTTCATTCAATAATTATTTTGAGGTTAATATCAAATGAAAACTGTTCAGCTTTTGGGAAATTTGTGAAGCTATAGGCTATTTTAGTTCCCTTCACTCCACAACAAAATAATTTAAATTAACAGTATTTAGAAAAGATCAAAAATTACAAATATAAGAAGCTATAGCAATAATAACGACAAACCAAAACTTATTAATTTAGACTAAAACGAAACTGAAACACACTGGGTTTCTCATTCGACACAAATCAAAGTTTCAGTATTCGCCATGTACTTGAATAACAAAAGATTATAAAAATAGCCTAATTTTTATAAACATTTTGTGTCTGCATTGTCTATTTATGAATGAAATATTTTTTTTTTCTCTAAAAAACTTATTTAAAAGTTTCTCTCTCTCTCTCTCTAGGATATATATATATTATGACAACAAACTCAAGAAAGGGATCATTGGGGTTCTATATAGAACCAAAAGGTTCTTTACTCAACTCCAAAGAACCTTTTATGCTAAAAAGGTTCTATAATGACAAGAAAGAACCCTTATGGCACAAAGGGTTCATATCTTGAATTTTGATCATTCACATGCATTCATAAATGCATTTGGATACACCGAATAATGCAGTGAAAGAACGCACTCAAAATGCACAGGCACACTAGTATGACTTCATCATGTAACTTTACATTAGCCTAGATGCTTGCACTTTTTAGGCATGATTTGTTCAGTTTTTTAATATACTTGATACTGTCAAAAGGCACATCATTAAAACAAAAAAATAAGAGTTCACATATCACATCTAAACAAGCGTGGAAAAGTAATTAGAACTAGCTACTAAATTAGTTAAAAATACCTATCCATATACAGCTATGATCTGTGAACTGACCCAAATGATTCGCCAAACCAGAACTCCCGTACTGATTCAAATGATTTGCGATCCCCAAACTGACTCCAATGATTCGCGATCCCGCCAGGAACTCCCGAACTGACTCAAATGATTCGCGATCCCCAAATTGACTCAAATGATTCGCGAACCCGCTACGAACTCCCGAACTGATTCAAATGATTAGCGATCCCAATACACATAATGCTATAAAAATGTGCACATAGAGAGAAATAAACAGCAGATTGTCATGTTAACAACTTCTTTAACTTGAGCAAACGCTTTTAATACACATACATTTATTAATAAAGTAAATAAAACGAAAACATGAATGCTTTAATGCTACTGAATAAAAATAAATGATCCACACGAAAGTCTCGCTCATCATGACAGGACTAGAGTTGTGACGTTCCCGAACGAACCGATTCTTTTGAACGGCTCATAAACATGAAAGATGGGAGCCTTCTTTCTGTAGATCTTTTTTCCTATGTGTGTTTCACACAGAACAGATGCACACAAATGAGCTCCTCCGCGAGACAGAACAGTCATAGGGGAGGGGCGCACCTAGCTCAGGCCAACCCTTTATAGCGTGATGATATTAGTTATTAGTTGTGCACGCATCCTTCACGTGAGTACTCCAGTGGAAAGATATGCCCTGTTAAAAAAAAATTGTGATACTGTTTTTGTATAGAAATTTTTAACTAAAAGCTGTTTTGCACAGACATTCATTCATTGCAGCCCACTTTGTTATTGCTCATTGACTTGAAGGGGCTGATGTCCTATTTGCAAAGTTTACAGTAGTAATAGTATGTAGTATGTAGACATTTCAATTTTATTTATTCTAATTTTATCTACTTTAAATATTTTTAGTTTTCTGTCAAAATGTTATTGTGTGATAACAATGTTCTTGTGTGAAAGTGTTTGTCTTAAAAGCTGTTTTGCACAGAAATTCATTGCAGCCGGCTTTGCTTTTGATGTTTATTTGTGAGTAGGTATTGTATGAATAACATAAGTCAACGTTGCTTTACACACACACACACACTTTGTACTAAAGGCAAATCCAAAATATTGATGTCTCTGTCTAAGCAGAGGGATTTGTGCAACCCTATGGAATGTAGTCCACACATGACAAATGAGGTAATAATCAATATTTCAGAATAATTCAAACTTAGTTTTAATTATTTGACTACAGGTCTGACCTCATCATTCCTCCCAGTGATTATTTCCAGGATAAACTGAGATGCCCCCAAGCTGGCTTCTTAAAACTGACTAAATATTTAAAAAGAGCGAAGATCCGGGTCCCCTCAAGAGCCATAAATCCCATCACTAGACGGGACCTGGATCAGTGAGCTGCGTCTCGGGCCGATGACGTCACTTCCATGGAGGCAAGTTGTAGACGCCCCCGTCCCTTAACTCCACCCCCACGTCAAAACAGTGCCACCAAGAGAGATGTGCAGAAAAGTGAAACGCAAAGGAAAAATGGTATCGCAAGCTCAAACTATACTGACACGCAAAATAAAAGCAGCTTTGCAAATAAATTAATAGATATGACCATGGAAAATATTTATTGCAAAATCATTGCTTCCGCGCTGTTCATTTGTTTTGCAATTCTTAATTTTTGTTTGCAAAAAGCAAATGTATTTTCCTCAATAATTTAAATAAAATGTTTTAAATTTGTTTTTGTTTTTATTGTTTTTGTATATTTTAAACAAGATAAATCTTTCTGATTTATTAAAATAAAAAAGTCACATACATGGATTTTTCTGGGCTAAGCCCCGGATCTCCACTCTCCTAGAACCATCCCTGTACATTAACCATGCAGGAAAACCTTTTTAAATATTTTGATAATTTACTGAAAATAAATAAATGACTTTTTAGACCGTTTAACTGATTATTAAGCTGACAGCTGATCTGAGTTTGCTGCACACAGAAACCGGTGAGTGTGAACGAATCAGCAGAGCTTGTACAAGCTTTTGTCATCGTTAAATCTTTCTCAGATGTTTCCATATGTCGAAATTGGTTGTCGCATCTATCTGTGCATGATGATGTTTTTTATGATACGTTTTTTTTTAAAAATGCATTGCATATTATGCCTGCTACTCTGTTATTTTTCAATTGTTCCCTGTTGAATATAAATTTAGAAAAGAAACAAATGTTTCGTTTTATTTGCGTTTAATTAAATGGATGAAAGGAACGAACATGGAACTTAAGAATTTGGAACATAGAAATACAGTAAAAAAGTAAGAAATGTAAAAAAAAAAAAAAAAAAAAAAAAAAAATATATATATATATATATATATATATATATATATATATATATATATATATATATATATCTATTAGGCTATAGTATAATACTATTGTATAGTATTAGGCTATAGTAATGCAAAGTAGCCTACATACATAGGCTATAGTATAGCCTAATGAATTATATAATAATAATAAACCTGGATTTATTTCATGTTTGTGGGGACATGACCAGAACAAAGGCGGGGAGACGCTTGCTTGCAGTCAAAAAAGGTTTATTGAATCACATCAGACACTGGATACATTAAAGTTGACCCTTGTCATGGAGGCCCCAACCAACACTAAACCCTGAGAGGCCAAGTATCCCCTTTTTAAACTCAAGGGTCAAACCATCCCAAATTATAGGGAAACCCACAAAAATGAAAATCATATACAAACACATAAACAACCACATAAACTAAATTGAAGATAAAGTTCAAAACATCATAAGATCAACATTACAAAAATACATTCAAAAACTAAACAATACATTTATATATACACACATTCAAAATAAACAAACGATGACCCCCCTGCTCGGACTAACCAGTAGACTATGCCTACATTACCCAGAATTCCATTTGATGGTATAAAATAGGAAACAGGAAGGCCGCACTTCCTTTTAAACCCTCATCCCCAAACCATGCTGCAGTCATGAGCCCAGAGGAAAAAAGGAAAGGAAATCAAACAAACTTTGAATAAATAACAAAAAAAAAAAAAAAAAAAAAAACTTTTTGGCGTCTCTTTCTTGACCTAATGTGCACCATAGACCAGAAAATAAAGCCAAAAACATGAATATAAACCAAACAAAAACACAGGGAATAGCCCACAGATTAAAGATTACTTATGACATCCAATGTTCAAAGGAAAATTTGCCTATACTGCTTAAGAATGCCTTTTCCTCAAACATTAAACAAACAAAAATATATTATTTCCTCTAACAAAATACACCAACTTTTAATATTTAGCAAAATACATAAATTAAAAATAAACTGAATTAAAAAAAATATATTGTAGACTATGACAACCCAGTCGACTAGGACTGCTAATGTAGTCTGTGCAGGAATAGCATGTCCTTCACTGATGAGGGCTTCAGATCAATCCGTCTCTGTTCACTTATGCGACCGCAATTACTGAAAGCCCTCTCCAATGGTGCACTGGGAGCTGGAGATGCACATGTCGTGTTACTTTGCTTAATCTCGGAAACTCTTGATATCGCCTTTTCCACCATTGGATCTCTCGCTATTTCGGAATGGAATTACACGTCGCTGTCCATGGTTTCATCAGCATCCTCCCATTCAGCAAAGTCTATTTTATTTTATTTTAGTCTATTATAAATAAAGGTTTATCTGTTTTTAGTGATTTTATTTTGCTAGATATTTCCCGCAAATAACTTTATTTTCCCGCAACCCCGCCCGCGTCCGCATTCATCAATCAAATATTGTCCCGCGCACTCGGTTGCGCTGGGTCCCGTGGTACTCCCAGGTCTCTTACTTGAGTGTAGTATGCACATGCACCAACGCCTAGTAAAGATAGGCCCTTTTTGTGCTGCGTCATTGGGCCCAATTTGGTCTTAATCCGGTCCTGAAGGCAGTGCATTGAGACTTGACTGAGTTCACAGCTGAGCAGACATTTCACTCGCTGCTTCAGCGTCACATTTGCATATGCTGTACTGTGGGAATTCCTGATTGGTTGACAGCAAATTTCAAATATTAAACGGAACGATAAAATAACGTTATTAACCGGTTAATGTCTATTTCAAATTTTCGATTCTGTTCGCAACTAAAAAAATGTTCCTGTCAAAATAACCTTTGTTTTCGTTTTTGTTACTTGAACCGGTTCAGAGCCCTGATATAAACACATTATGTCTAACTGAAAATGATCAGAAACTGCTAATTAATGTGTAAATATGACAAAAATAATAAGCACTGCATAATATAGTGTATATTCACACATCTATGTGAGATAATGTGCTTGTTAATGTTTGCTTATGAACTAGTTACATAATGATTAGCAGATTATTTGCTGTAAATTAAAAGGCTTACAAACGTCATTAAACTTTGAATTTATATTATTATGCAATTTAAATAACATATCAATTCATAATCACAATCTGTAAGGTCATAAATTTGCTAATTTTTTGTTGTGGTGTGTATTGTTTCTAAAGTTATCTAAAGTTGAAAATATTCATAATTTGTAAATGTTTATTATTAGTCATTTACTACATTTGTATGTGTTGGACTTATAGCTACTGTAACAACACTTGTGTAAAGGGTGATTAGTTAAAATTAGACTCTTAAAGCAACCCTGAAAGCTCCCCATACCAGCAAACCTGTCCCTAACCTTACTCGTATCCCACCTCAATAGCAGCTAGTGAGTTTGCAATATACATTTTTTGACGGAAGTAGTTTAAGACACCTAATATAAAGTGTTATATTCTTCAATTTTCTCTTGAACATCCTGATCACTCATAGCTACAAAATGCCAAGAATTCCAGTGTTAGTGTTCACCCAAAAATGAAAATTCTGTCATTACTCACCCTCATGTCGTTCCACACCCATAAATCTGTAGTTCACATTCAAAACACACATGAAGATCTTTTTGATGAAATCTGAAAGATTTCTGTCCCTTTGTTGATTCTATGCAACTATCAATTAGATGCTTCAAAAACGAATCCATAGGAATAAAGCAGTTTAGTTCAAGGGCTTCTAAGAACAGTCAGAATTTAGGGGTGAACGATCCCTATAACAAGAACATCTCATATTTATAGCTATGTGCGTATGTTCTCATGATTTGATCATTATATAATTCTCATTAAGGATTTATTAAAGTTATTATAAAGTTTGGTAACACTTTGGAATAGGTAACACTTGTTAACTATTAACTATGAAATTTCTCTCAATAAATTCTTAATTTGCTACTTATTAATAGTTAGTAATGTAGTTGTTAGGTTTAGGTATTGGGTAAGATTAGGGATGTAGAATAAGTTCAAGTAGAATAAGGCATTAATATGTTCTTAATTAGCACCAATACATGGCTAATATTCTAGTAATATGCATGCTTATAAGCAACTAATAGGTGTTACCTGTTCTAAAGTGTTACCCCATCTTTAAACCCTCTGAAATTCCTTTACATGAATCTAATCACAAATATCACAAGGGAAAGACAACAGTTTGATTTTCTGAAGGAGTAAACAATAAGAGAATTATCATTTTAGGGTGAAATTCTATAACTTCTGTTATTTCAGCCTCCAGCAAGGACTTAAAAAACCTTCTGAAGTTCTGGGTCGGATGGGAGCGGATGAGGGAAATATGGCTGTGGAAATTGTGAAAAGTGATCTCCCAAAATCCTCTAGCTGCTTCTGTGTTCTCCAGCTACCAGGGCATGACAGCAGTTTCCAGTCCTTCAACAAGGACTTGATGATGTGCATTGGCACTTGCTAGTATGGTTTTGGCCATGTGTAATTTTTAGACACATGCACATGTTACATTTGTTACACAGTGATACACACTTTTATTAAATGCCGTTACTGCACTTAGGACCATTGCTTTGTTCAAATCCAGCTTACAAGTTTTTTTTCTTTTTTGGATTGATTTGTACATGATGCTTGTTGATCATGCTGTTATGTTTTGATACTATGCTATAGGATATAGTACATTAAGTAATGGGTTAATGTAATGTACATGCAGTCTCTTACACTGTAAGCTTGTATCGTTCCAAAATGGATTTTTTCATGCATGACCTTATGCATTGGTATAGAAATGTTGAATGCTAGTTGTTCCATAGCTTGTCAGAATTAGCTAAATATCGTCAAGTACTTTATTCTTTTAAAGTATTTAAATTTATGCAACATGTATATTTAAACATGTCCAATGGGAGTACAAATATTAAATCTAAGCAATTAGTCTATTCATGAATAAAATAATCCATAATCCACTGTGTTTATCACTAACTGATGGAAGTGTCAAATCAAACAAGTACAAATTAAACAAAAACAACAATTCTTACATACAGGTGTTTTTTTTAATTCAGATACTTTAACGTATTGTTGAGTACAAATATTAATTCTTTCTTAATTGCTTCTGCTAGAAGTCTGCCTCTTTAAAACAGAAGATGACAATCACATTTATTCCATAATCGATTGGCAAAAAAGAAGTGCAGCTAGATAGATGTCCCAGCCAAAAGTCTGTGAAGGTGTTTTGGGGTCTACAGTGTCTCTGAGTGCTTCATCAGTCAGGGCACATTGGGTTTGAGACACAACACTGGAATGTGAATCAACACTCAGTCCACTACTCTCCCAGTCTATCTGTGGTGTGCTGAATCCCTTCAAACAATAACACAGCATTTTATGTCACAAATGAGATACCAATTACAGTTCTGAACAGAGAATAAAGTTGCATCAATACAGTATAAAAATTATCTTGTACTATCTTGTTTTGTATTGAATACAGTGTGATTACTCAAAGTTTTTACTGTCAAAATCCACAAACATAGCTCTATGTCAGGCTCAGGTACAGCATTGCGAACACTTCCCATCACCCACAGCTGGTTAGGAGACATATTACCCTCTGTGCGTATTGGGTGATTGTCCCAGGTGTTTCGGAATAGGTTGAGATCATCTTGAAGCCGTGGGAGAAATACATAGTGGCAACAGAAAAGATGAGTAAGGTCAGAAATATCAAGGTGGCCACCTTCTTCCAAAGCATGCAGAACATCGTAGTAGACATTTGTCACTGATGACCAGACGTCTTGATTGATTGAGTTATTGATTGATGGTTGATTGATTGTTTGAGTTGTTGATGATCAATGGTGTGTTTGTTCTGCAGAAGTTTCCAGTCTCGATGGAAAGGTGAGTGATCTTCTCTCTCTGCTTCTGATCCAAAGTCACTTCAGTTCTGATCCTGAATGTTCTTCCAGAGTTCAGATCTCATCACAGCCGGATCCACAGACTCCTTCTGGAGCTCTGATTCATGTGCCACGATACTTGGGAAACCTGCCCTTCAGAGTCTGGAAGAAGATGCAGGACATCGTCCAGAACAGTGAGTCTGACTGCAGGAGATCTGAGCTCACACACACTCACACACACACACACACACACACACACACACACACACACACACACACACACACACACACACACACCTCACACACACACACTGTAAATGATGCAATATTGACAGATTTCAGCTTTCCGAGTCAATAACCAGATCATCTGCTACACCAAAATCAACAGTTAATTGTTAATCAACAATTATTTATTATATATATATATATATATATATATATATATATATATATATATATATATATATATATATATATATATATATATATATATATATATATATATATATATATATATATATATATAGACTTTTATTTCAGTTTTAGTTTGTCATTTTAAAACTTGAAGTTAATTTATTTCAATGAGTTGCCAAAGGAACTTTTCATTTAATGTTAACTGTTTGATTTTCATCTAATAATTGAAGTGAAGGTAATAGCAAATAATATAATAATATCAAGAAAAAAAAGTAAAGGAAATTAATTAATTATTATCTTTTAAACAAGTTTTTTATAGTACTAAAAAAAATACATAAATAAAATAATAATTGTTTATCTTACCTGACCAACTGGAGATGATTTTAAGATCCATACTTTCAGGCTGATTGACATTTACTTTATTATTTCAGAAAAAAAATGTGTCTCTTTACTAATTTATCATAAAGATGTATGTAATAATATCATGTTGTTGTTGTTTTTGTTGTTGTTGTTGTTTTCAGTTTATGTCATTTACACAGAAATTATAATCTCTTTATTGAATTAAATGTTTAAAAACAGCTGCACAGTAATGAACAGGAAATATTCTAGTGTTTAATCTTATAATTGTTTTAATTTCAGCTCTAAAGCAGCTCTACAGAAGAAGATGTTGTGTCATGTTTGCGCTCGACATGAAGCTCAAATAATGTAATATATTTATGTTGTTTCTTTACTGACATCTAGAGCAGAAACTGAGCAACTGACTCACAACTCAACCTGAAAATAGAACCATCTAAAGACACTACTACATAGTACACCATTTAATATTTATATTTAGACTAAAGATTATACAATTACTTCTTGTCAAATTCAAGGCAATTTTGTATTGAAAAATAAAATCTACCAATAGGTATGTCAAAAGATTATAAACTATTTCTGTTACATCTAATCTAAAAAAAGATACAATAATAATAATATTATATAATACAAATAAGAAATGAGATCCTGTCCAGTAAGACCAGCTGTTCATTGTACAGATACAGTACAACACCACATGCATTATTACAGAGACAAATCTACTGCAGTTAGTCAAGGGTCAAGAGCAAACTAAAGCAAACACGGATGTAAACGCAAAATAATAAACCTGATTAGGGATAGTAACGATCATTTCCAAAAGCACAAACCTAAATTAACTTAGAACTGAAATGTTTTTAGATATGTTTTATTGTTTTGAACATCATCACTCTCAGTCATGACAGAAGGCTGTATGAAACGTTTGTTTTTATCGTCTTGATCATGTACAGGCTTTAGAAATATGTGACTTCTAGAGTTAACAGTTGATATTTTTGGGGCTGGTCTTATTCTTTGTGTGTTTAGGGTGTGACATCTGGATCCTGACACGTCAGTCTAGTCTTGATTCACCTTCAGTTTCAGGCTCCTGACATTCACTTCATCTTTCTGTGTTCTGGTTGATATTCCTTGTGTGAGAGACTTTGGAAGGGCTGAGGTCCACAAATCAGCACTTTTCATACAAATCATTTGATGAGTCTTTAAGTGATGCCTTGATGTAGCTGCAGGAGACATTTTTCAGTGATGTTGTTGATGCTGTTGATGTGGACCTCAGCCCTTCAGGAAAGATTGGCCACATTGGAAAAAGTGGGAAAGAAGTTTGGAGTCCTGTCAACATCCAAATTTGTGGACTGTTCTCAGAATTTGTCTTACTCTCATAATGACTAGATAAAGCAGACAGGAGCTTCTCAAACTGAAGCTCATCAAATCTTACCTGAGGTCCATCATATCCCAAGAATGCTTCAGTAGCCTTGTTCTCGTCAGAATTAACCAGATGTGTTATTGGGTGCTTTCACACGGGGAGCCATACAAGCTAGAACCACCACTGATTACACGAAAAAAATTATATTGTGTTATATTTGGTTTTGCTTCTAATTAGTGAACATATTTTAACCACTGATTACAAACAATGCTTAAAAATTCATACAAAAATTAAGAAAAGTGAATCCAAATGAGACAGATCTGTCTTTACTAACTTATAAGAGAAGAAGAGAAGAGAAGAGAAGTGAAGTGTTCACTTGCAAAATTACATGAAAGCATTTCTTGATTTTGCATGGAAGAGTAGTAGATGTTCTAACAATAGAAAAAAAAAAGTAATAGTCATGTCTCTCTTAAAGTGTTTCAGTTGTGTAACTACTCAAAAAACTACTCAAAAAAAAAAAAAACCTCATCTCACCAAAAGATTTATCCAGATTATGTTTTACTGCTTGATGCATTAATGTGTCTCATTTGACGGGATGCAGCATCAGATCTGAAAGTGATCTACTTACTGTGAATGTTTTTGTATGTCTGTGTAGAGCAGATGAACGATTGAAACACTTCCCACATACAGTGCAGTGATATGGTTTCTCTCCAGTGTGGATTATCTCATGAGTTTTCAGGTCTCCTGACTCACTGAATCTCTCGTCACAGTGTGAACACTTGTAAGGTTTAAAATGGCTTGCTGAAGTAAAAGTCTTCTCACACTCAAATGTAGGCTTTATTCTCTCACAGCAGAGTGTGTTTTCTGATGAACTTTCAAACTTTGTGGATTCGAAAAACTATTTCCACACAAATAACATGAATGTGATTTCTCCTTTGAATGAACTCTCAGGTGTGCCTTCAGATACAAAGCCCTCAAAAAAAAAAAAAAAAAAAAAAAAAAAAAAAAAAACCCTGACACGTGTACAGTTTCGCTCTCGTGTGGATGTTCATGTGTCTTGTAAGATGTGCTACTTGTGTGAAACTCTTCCCGCACTGATCACATGTGTGCAATTTATGTCCAGTGTGGATCCTCTCATGTCTTTAACAGATTAGTTTGAGAGCAACTCAATAAGTATGTGAAAGTAAACTCTGGTTTAACAGCGCAAAATGGACAATTGCTTTACAAAATGTTAAAGGAACACTCCACCGTTTTTTGAAATAGGGCTTATTCACATTATTTCCTACATTTAGATAGGTGGGCAAATGCATTTTTGTGTCAGTGCATGCATTGTTTTAGTTTGACTGGGTCGGCGTTAGCTTAGCTTAGCACAATGAATGGAATCCTTTGTTGCCAGCTAGCATGGCCTGAGTAAAAGTGATCAAACAATTTAAAAAAAAAACCCCACCTAATTACTTCTTGTGGCCTGCGTATTCACAACGAGTACAAATAGCGATCCAGATTAACACTAGGCGATTTCCTAGGCAGATATTGACTTGGGCCTATATTATGGGGAAGCACAGGCGAAGCACTGCTGCTTAGGCGAAGCACTGCTACTTCGGCGCAGAGAATCACGCAACACATGAAATCCCACGACTTCCGTCAACATACCGGCGTGAATAGTAGCTGCCTGGCTATTTTCCTTACAATACACGAATGGCGATGAACATGGCTGATTTTGAGAGAGACGAAGAGGGTGACTTCTCAGACAGTCAAGAATCAGAACCATACCTATTTGAACCAGAGTTTACAGAAGACGAGCTGCGTGCTTTGGAAATAGAACGACAGGAGGAGGAGGTTGCGATTGCTCAACAGCCTGAGGACGTGAGGATGAGAGCCAACATGAACTGGTGGTGTGAATGTGGGGGAATATGCCAATCTATGCCGACGGAAATAGAGTGTCTGTGCTGTAGAGAGTGGGACATGTTTTTGCCATTGATGACCAGGCTCAACACGTCAGATCAAGATGAGCGTGCCCGAAGTTGTGTCACATCTACAGAGGATTTCACGGCGCTGATCCATTCTGCAGTACTCGATTTTTTTTTTTCGGTGTGACAAAGTGAACTGGAAAAAACGCCCCACGCCGAATGGACCAAATGGACAGCTGTCCACGCAACCTGGTCTCACAGAATTCCGTGAAATGTCCACGGGCCCTTAAGCGTGAAGCCATCATGGAATTGCCCCAAATTCCGTCACCCGGCCACGGATATTTCTCCAACGCAAGTCAATGAGACTGACCTCCCGTGAGCCACACACGGGTTTTTTTTTTTTTTTTTGATCACTTTTACTCAGGCCATGCTAGCTGGCAACAAAGGATTCCATTCATTGTGCTAAGCTAAGCTAACGCCGACCCAGTCAAACTAAAACAATGCATGTACTGACACAAAAATGCATTTGCCCACCAATCTAAATGTAGGAAATAATGTGAATAAGCCCTATTTCAAAAAACGGTGGAGTGTTCCTTTAATCAATTTCATGTGTTTTTATAAATGATACATCCCTGAAACTTTTCTTTATATTGCTAACCCTAACATAATTCGTGCAATTAATGAATTCTAATTTTCTTGTACATTATGATATCCTCTCATTTGTCACCCTGTCTAGTAGACAGAATGCTGTTTTTGAGCCTAGTGGTTTTTCATCCATTTCTAAAAGCATTTCATAATCATTCGGTTGGCCGCAGAGATGTATAAAGTACTAGAGACCCATACTTGAGTAAAAGTACAAGTGCTCTATCAAAAAAGTGACTTGAGTAGAAGTAGAAGTGCTCTTTAAGCACCACACTTAAGTAGAAGTACTAAAGTATTCAACATTTTTTGTACTTAAGTATTGCAAGTAGTCTATTTTAAAATTTACTACTCAAGTACTGAAAGTAAAAGTAGAAGTACTGTGTTATGTAGCTATTAAAGAAAATAGTCAAAAGTTTGAACATATTGTTTTTACTATTTCAAATGATTAACCTAAAGGACAATCACAATTCCTTTGACTGTAACTTCTTGTAAACAAAAAAACGGTTAGTAGGGTTAGTTACCCAATTTGCAAAATGATGTCATTATTACCCTCATGTTGTTTCAAACCCGTAAGACATCAGAGGGTCATTTAGAATTTTTTGAAGCATCGAAAATACATGTTGGTCCAAAAATAGCAAAAACTACGACTTTATTCAGCATTGTCTTCTCTTCCGTGTCTGTTGTAAGACAGTTAAAAACAAAGCAGTTTGTGATATCTGGTTCGCGAACAAATCATTCGATGTAACCGGATCTTTTTGAAACGGTTCACCAAATCGAACTGAATCGTTTTAAACAGTTCGCGTCTCCAATACGCATTAATCCACAGATGAATTAAGCTTAACTTGTTTAATGTGTCTGACACTCCCTCTGAGTTAAAACAAACCAATATCCCGGAGTAATTCATTGACTCAAACAGTACACTGACTGAACTGCTGTGAAGAGAGAACTGAAGATGAACACCGAGCCGAGCCAGATAATGACTCGTTCACGAGTCAAGAACCGTTTTTGTCAGACGCGTCCGAATCGTGAACCGAGGAGCTGATGATACTGCGCATGTGTGATTTAGCGTGAAGCAAACCGACACAGAGCGTCTGGAACCGAACTGATTCTTTTGGTGATTGATTCTGAACTGATTCTGTGTTAATGTTATGAGCCCATGTGCAGTCAACGCCAATGACGCCATTGCATAGAGCGCAAAAGAATCGGTGAACTGTTTTCTTCAACTGGTTTATTGAATCGAACTGTCAGAAAGAACTAACGTTACTGGTCATCCGAAAACCGATGCAACCGGTTCTTGACTCGTGAACGAGTCATTTTCTGGCTCGGCTCGGTGTTCATCTCTCTCTTCACAGCAGTTCAGTCAGCACGCGCAGTCTCGCTTGATTCGCTCAATGATGTGGCAGCTTCATCAAACCTGCCATCTACAGTTCTGGCAGTGGTTTGTAATGGAATGATTCGTAACATTATTATAATTGTAACGAGTAACGATGCAGCACATAAAAAAAATATCGGAGTAAAAGTATTAAACTCAGCGAAAATATGTACCGAAGTAAAAGTGGAAGTAGGAGAAAAAAATAATACTCCAGTAAAGTACAGATACCGCCTTTTAGTACTTAAGTACAGTAGTGAAGTAGTTCTACTTCGTTACTATACATCTCTGGTTGGCCGTATGCACTCTGGGGTAGAGGCTGTAATCCATCATCCTATAGGAACTGTGCATTCAGTAAACATGTTTGCAGAGCCAACAAAAGCTGATCTCAAATATTTGAAGGAACAGTGTTTCAAATAAAGAAAAGGGACATCAGATCAATGAGATGAAAATAATCTCAGAAAAAGAGAGGTAAACCAAGCACAGCTATACAGCTGGACCTTGGGGTTGTGATTGATGATCAGATAAGCTTCACAGACCATACTTCTACAATAGCCCAGTCCCGCAGATTTGCTTTATACATCATTAGGAAGATAAGACCCAGAGCTTAATTTGTGCTGGAACAAGCCAGATCCAATCCAGCAAATCATTTTGGAAGATCCCCCTCCCTCCATCCCGCCAGTGAAAGATGTTCATACTGACCTATAGTGTGCATATATTTCATGAAAAATCTGCGATCTGTGTCTAATAAATTAGCTCCCAAATTTATCGGCCCATTCACTATCACCAAGATCATTAGTCCGGTGACAGTCCGCCTCAAACTACCTCCTGCGTACAAGAGGATACACCCCGCCTTTCATGTGTCCAAAATTAAACCCGTGTTTTATGCACGTATTAATCCCCCTACTCCGGTTCCCCCGCCGCCACGTCTCGTAGATGGGGAACCGACTCATTCGGTTAATCGTATTCTGGACTCGAGACGGAGGGGACGAGGGTTCCAGTATCTGGTGGACTGGGAAGGTTACGGTCCGTAGGAGAGGAGTTGGGTACCTGCTAGGGACATATTGGATCACTCCCTTATTGATGAATTCAATCAGCAGGTAGGCCCTTCTGGGAACTCCAAGAGAAGTTCTTAGCGGGGGAGGGGGGGTGGGGGGGGGTATTGTCTCAGGGTGTTTGCACTTTGTGGTGAAATCTGTGTGTTTCGCGTCTGCACTGATTATTTGTGGGCGTCTCCGTTAATTGTATCAGCAACAGCTGCCACTCATTACTCATCTCCTATATAATGGCTTGTCTCACGTCTTGTGTTTGTGAGATCGTTGTCATTTGTTTAATGTGGTTTCCCTGTTCGTCTGGCTTTATTGTTGTATGCGTTTGGATATCTGTGTTTACCCTTGAACCTCATCCACTCTCCACACGTTCACTCAGCCACGGACACTTACCTTCGGCTCTATTCCCCGCAGTTCTCTCTTGTTGTCTACACGCCTTCATCATCCGGATTACTCACCTTCTCCCCGCCACCATCAGGATTCCTCACCTCCTCACCACCACCACGGAGTGCCAACGTCTCAGCATCATTGTTTGTTTGTGTATTCATACTCATCTATTTTAATTAAAACTGTTAATTTCGCATCTGCTTCCAGACTTTCCTTAATCCACCGTCACAATATGAATATAGTTATGATGTCAAAAAGTCAAATTTGATTCTCACCTTTACAAAAGCAAATGATGATTACATCATAGAGACAACCAAAATGGGTAACACATTATACATTTAGTGTAATTACTGTACATCAGGAAAGAGTCACATGGTGACATATCAGATGTTGATTACACAAGAAAGAACTATACTCAAATACACAAAATCCTTCACTTAATTAAGAAGTAATATAGTATTAGGCTATATAAATATGCAGTGGCAAATATTTATTTATTTATTTATTTTTGTGATCATCCTGTTTTAATGATGAACCTGGATGCAATGTTGCATCCGGTTGTCTTTCTTCAGTCTTCACCTTTTCATCATCAACATACAGTAATTTTCTCTATCCCAACCACACTCTTTTAAAAAAAAAAGATGTCTATAGTTTTGCAGCTGAATAAAACTTAATGTGCAGAAAAGACATTTACACAGTTTATTTTGGTTATATTTTATATATGTATTAACATTACATAACACATGAAAAATATTCACACAAGTACATTTGTAGAGACATCTCAGGCAATGATTTACAGGTCATGTTATTTTAAAGACTGTAAATGATTTTTTTTTTATTACTTTTAATAAGTATATGAAGAATGATAAAACACTAAAGATAATTCAAAAGATGAAACACTAATACACTCTAAAAAAAGAAATATTGTTTTGATTATAATGTCATCATATACTTGAATGCATAACTCAGAATTTCAATCATCACTGCCTGTATTTATCTCTATTAGTTCATTACAAAAATACAACATTTAAAAAATGTATTATTATTATTATTATTATTATAGTTTAGTTTACTTTATAAACTAATAAACTATAATATTTTATTGTAGTATCTTTCTAGTAGTTTCTGGAATCTGCAAATCAACAACAACATTTCAGAGAGATCAGTGGTGATGCTCCATTCTGCATTAACTCCTCCTGCTCTTCTGTGTTCTCTCCAAGTTGCTTGCTCTCTTTCAGTGTTCAAAATTTCAAAAATGGCTGTAATGATCTTCACACTAAGTTCCTAAAAACACTTTCTTCAATGTTTCTTCATTTGATTTTTATTTCAGTTTTAAGGCAAGCTTTTTGCTCTTTTCATAGAAAGTGTTCATGATTTGTTCTCTGAGCCTCTGTTGCATCAGGTTATTCATAGTTCATTGTTTCTTTCTTTTTGATGGTCTTGAATTTTTTTAACGGTTTAATGGAAACATTTAAAGACTAGGATACAAAATGCCTTGGTTGCCTTACAGTTCCCTCGATATTATTTCTCATAAAGACTGCCATGTTACTTTTAGGTAATAATTGTGATTTGAGGATTTCATGACAACAGCATTTTTAGTGATCCCCCTCTTCAGTTATTTTCACAAAATGTGGTCGAATTCTCTTACTTTTTGACCTCTTTGACAACGAAAAGATCCACCTTCTTAGGGTTAATTGTCTTTTTCTCATGAAAGTGTAGTAATAATCTAAACTATCAATTACATGTTCTTTTGTGTATTTTCTCCAATTTTCTGGGATCTCTCCTTTACCCTGAAATGATTTTCCATAGTATTTTTCCAGATCTTTCTGGAATCTGCACACAAACCACTTCCAGTACGGTAGGTCAGAGAGATCAGGGGTGATGCTCCACTTTGCATAAACCCCTCCTGCTCTCCTGTATTCTTTATATGGGAACCACTGTCCAGATGATTTAAAAGATTTATTACTCATTACTAAAGATGAACAAAAATCTATACCAAAATCCATTGTATCATCATAATAGTATCCATTTACTCCATCTAATCTGTGGAAAGGAACACTGTGATCTCCATCATGGTTTTCTATGGTGTTGGTGCAGGTGGCTCCACAGAACGGACATTGAACCCAACAGCACTGACAGAAGTGATCAATCAGAATCTCCTCTGGCCTGAACTTGGGATCCAGTTTTTCAGTTTTCAACTCACTACTGATGTCAGCCATTATAGCAGGAAGTTCTTTCTGGATCACATCTTCTAGGAGGTTGAAATCATCAACATCATCATGTTTGACTCCACTGAGGTCTTTCTCAGAGAAGATCAGCACGTCTGAGAGCTGCTGTGTGAAACTCTTCAACCACAAACCAACATCTCCACTGTTGACTTGAACATGTTCAGTGGATTCATGAGCTGCTGTCATGATCTTCTGCTGCAGGAGTTTAATGTTCTCCTCCATCTTGGGTAAAACACTGAGACTGAACTTATCAGTGATGTACCGATTGACTTCATCTCTGATGAAATACTTGAAGTGATCTCTGGGATAATTAATGTAATCCATGTATGCAGAAAAATTCTCATTATCAGCCAGAAACTTCAGGATGTGTTTCTCCAGATTCAATCTGTTTCCATTGAGTGATTCACAGTTTGATCTCATTTCATCTGTTAGATCTCTGGATGTCTTCTTGTAGACGCTCTGCTCAATGGGCTCTTTCAGTTTCTGACAGATAATCTCACCAAAAATGTCAGTTGATGTTGATCCACGACAGTATTTCTGGAAAATATAATAGTACTCTTCTCTCTTCTTCTCCAAATATATTACAGGATCATTAGAGTCTCTAAACAGTTTGTGTTGTTCAGTTATCTTCTTATTTACTCTCTTACAGATGGAAAGCACCAGATCCATGGGGAATTCATTCTTGAACTTATATTGCACTGGTCCTTCCTGATGTTCTATTAATTTTGCTGTGATGTAACCTGTGATTTGTTGAATGTAGCTGATGTTGTAGCCCATCTTTGAAATGTTAAATGACTGAATCATTGTGTCTGTCTGTTGAGAAACATCTGCGATTAATGATCTTATTTGAGCTTCATCCTCTTTAGAAAGAGTTGGACGAAAAATCTCTTGAGCTGATCGGATGGCAAAAGTTAAAGCTCCTGTAATTCCACTGGATTTCTTTAACTTTACATAATCAGAATAACCTGACACAGAGAAAATATCCCTGTTCTGCTTTCTGTGGTCTATAGGAGCACTTTTATTGATGTCCCGGAGGATCTCTTTCACATCTCTCAGTACATCAATGTCTTTGATTGGTTGAGTGTCTAAGATGATCTTATTCATACTCTTTTCCCAAAACAAATCAAACTTTTTCTTCAGTGTTTCTTCATCATTTGCTTTGTTTTTGAGATTTAAGGCTAATTCTTTGCTCTTTTCAAAGAGAGTGATTTCATGGTTAGTCCATTGAGCATCGATCTTTGTCTTCAGGTCCCCCTGTTGTAGAGTATTATTTAGTTTCCTCTTTGTTTCTCTCACAATGTTTTCCTGAAGCTCATTTATTTTCATTTCAAATGATGTTTTCCATTTAATTAGTATATCTTTATCAGTGTCTTTTTCAAAGAATTCTGACATTGACTTTTTCACTTCTTCACTTGTCTTCTTCAGTTCTCTTTTAAGATCAGTTTCCTCAACCTCATGGATTGCTCTATTTTCTATATTGTTGTGTAATTTGTTATCAATTTCCATCATGGCACTACGAAGGCTCCAGGACCACTTGCTGTATTCTGTCTCCAGTTTCCTGTAGGTTGCAACCTCTAGAGAATTTCTGAAGCTGAAGACAAATTGTTCATTCAATAATGCCTCCCAGAGATCTTTAATGCGATCTTTTAGGTCTCTCAGCATCATTCCATGTGATTTTGATGCATGCATTTCAATAGTTTTCTTTAGTTCTTGAATGTTTTCACAGTATTTTGGGTTTGGTGGTGCCATCGGTGGACTGCCCTCCCAGAGCTGAGATATATACTTCACATCATTCTCTATATCAAATGCAATGATATTACTGAAACATTCCTCATCACAGTCTTCCACTTCAGCAGCAAGTTTTGTCATCTCATCCAGTTTTTCTAGCAGTCGTCTCCTTCCCTCCATGTTTTTTTCTCCAGCTGTGACGTCTGAGACGTTCTGATGCACAAACACACAGCTGGGATTCAGTCTGACCCTCTTCATCCTCAGGAAGGCCTGAACAACAATCTGAAGAATATCTTGCATCTCAGCAGGATTTTCTCCAAAGATATTAATCAAAGTCATATTTCCCAGACCTACAACAAATGTGGCCAGTTCATTGTCATGATGTCTTGTTGATCTTCCAGCCAGTTCTAGAGCACGAAGACCCTCAGTATCTACAACCAGAATATAGTCAAAGTTCATCTGTGTTTTCACCTCGTCTGAGACTCTGATCAGCTGCATGAAAGCTCCTCTGGTTGTTCTTCCAGCACTGACGGCAAACTCAAGTCCAAACATGGCGTTCAGCATGGTGGATTTCCCAGAGCTCTGAAGCCCTAAAACTGACAGCACAAAGACTCTCTGGTCTCCCAGTTTCTGGACGAGTTGATCTAGAACAGCAGAGATCCAGATCACAGGAACATGAGCAGCATCTCCATCCATCAGCTCCAGTGGAAATCCAGAGATCATCATCTCAGCTGCAAGACTCGGGAGAGAAGAGAAGTGAACCTGCAGGTCTTTCTTGTTCTTCTTCACAGATGAACATGATTCATAGATCTGACCGATCTCCCTAATGATGTGCTCCAAACCAAAAGCTGCAGCCTGAAGATCCTCAGACATTCTCTCAAGTTCAGTTTGTTCAGCTTTAAGTTGCTCAGATTTATCATGTTTCTCTTTCAATTTTACAACTGCTGCCCACTTTTCTTCATACTTAAGATGTAGATCTGAAATGTCATTTGAGGTGTATTCATCCAAGAGAATTGCAAGCCATTTGAGAAAGAACAAATTTTCATGTTCAGCATCTGGATTAATTTCTTTACTAAAGAGCTTCATAAACTCACTGATGTCAGATTCATGCTGTTTTTTGCGAATTTTCTTCATCTCTCTTTGTTTTCTGCTGATGTCCATTTCTGTCTCATCTGCTCCAAGTCGATGTAGTTCTTTGTTCTTCTGACTCCACTGATGCCACAGTTTCCCCTGATGAGGCAGAAATAATTGTTTGACTTTCGTCAGATCTTTCTTCTTCAGTAAACTCATCATCTGCTGTGCTGCTTCTCTTCCTCTCCTGCAGTCATCATCATCTTCCTCATCTACTCTGATGTTTGAGTGTTTGGACACATCTTCAAGTCTGAAAGTGGAAGATGATTCTGAGAGATAATCTTTTATAGCTTTTCTGAGTTCTTTAGATACTTCTGACTGATTCCTGTGTTTCAGACCGATCTTGATTTTCCCTTTCTTCGGCTCAGTTATAGCAGATTCATCCTCAGTAAAAAGACAAATGAGTGGCTTTCTGTCTCTGTACAGGTTTTGTATCTTTTCTGCATGTTTGTCATTCCTGTCCAGTTGTGGTAGAAGGACAACATTGACTGAGCTCATTTCAGTGAGGATCTGGAGCTGTTTCTCATGGTCTCCTGCATCACCGTGTAGATTACAGAATGCTACACAGTCACTGAATTTATCATCATATGATCCAGAAGGGCAGAACCAGGCGATCTCCACCACTCCATCCATCAGGACTCTGGTTCTGCTGCTGCCTGTACAGTTCCTTTGGAAGAACATGTTGTGTTTCTCATTGATCAGACTATTCATCAGCTGAGACTTGGATGAAGACACGGAGCCAAACCTGAAGAAAAACACCATTGGTGTTTCAGCCTTGTAGATGGGCTGGGTTTGACTGATGATTTCATTGTTGGTGTTGGTCATCTTCCAGCTCTTGTTGATTTGTCTGAACGTCCAGAGAGGAAACTCAATCTGTTGAGTGAATGGATCAGGAACAAGCAGAGGCAGAGCGTACTGACACTGGGACAGTTTAGTGACCATCAACTGCTTCAGGAATCCATCAGCACAATGAAGCATGGCCATCTGAACATCCATCGGGTGAATGAGGTCAGATTGACATGTTCCTTCATGAAACAAGCTTTTGTTTTCAAAAAAATCTTCAAATATATCACTCTCAGATGAATCATTGTCTGCTTGTTTTAATCGATCTCGTTCACTGATCACTTTAGCATGAATATATCTTGCTCTGTAGTCCATCATCAGTAGTTTCTGTATGAAAGTCTGAATCAGCTCTTCTTCAGCACAAGACTCATGGGACTGTAATGAATGCTCAGTTATCTGAAGAACATCTGGAGCTCTTAGTTTGTTGTGGTGCCTGTCTTCAAGATGAAGTCTGTTAAACAGATCCTTTTGTTTAGGATCTTGTAGGTACTGATATGATCTAAGTCCCGTTCTGAAGTCCTTGATTTTGCCCTGTTGAACGAAAATAAACCATCATAATTCCATTGATTATTCACTTTGGTTGTAACAATACTATAATTCTAGCCTGGCCTTTCTTAAATTTTTAGAAGGACAAGTGGATTTGATATGTTGTAACAGTGAGTAACTTTGTTTAACAAAACTAAATCATAGTAAATGTTGCAGATCAAAAATAGATACATTTATAAATAAATAAAAAAAATCTACATATCTTTCATAGCATTTTAACACGTTTTCCATCAGTACAGAAATGGAAAAGGTAACATAGGTATTAATGCAGTGAATACTAGGGCCAAGGTGTTCACCGTGTATTGTTCTGCAGTCTCTAGTCTTGTGCTGCACCTTCTTCTTGTGGGCTCATCTTAAGAAAGCAGAAAGAAAAGAGATGCACTTTGAAAGAATGGAAATGAAACATGTTTTCAGAACTTCAGTTACTAATTAACATTGTTTTAACAGTTAACAACATTTTAAACTCTCTGAAAAACAATCCAGTAATCATACCAATTATTTTGACATGCCAAAATAAATGCCAAAACATCCATTTGTTAATTTAGTCTTAAATGTAAATTGTTAGTTAATTTCTCAAAAAAAAAAAAAAACTTTTAACAAACAAATAAATATATTTTTAGCCGGCCATAAATCGGAACCGGACGGTTCTAGGTCTATTTTTGGCAGATTTTTTTCCGGAAGTGCTCTCGCGTGCACAGACTACATTGTAATCATTCGCTATCATGTCATTTGTGTGGAAGTATTTCGTAATCTGTGCGCAGGACACGGGCAACCATTCAGCGCTGGAAGTGCAGAGCTACATGTCTGAGGCACAGATAGCAGGAAGGACAAATGGCGCACAAATAAGAGTCCCTTTCCTGCATGCACTGAAGCTGAGCGGGCGTATCTGTACCTGTCCGCGCCCTGCCCTGATGTTCAGCTCAACTTCTCGCCTGTTGGATGAGAAACGAAACTGTAATGATTAGGCCACTGAAGGCAAGTGTAGTGAGAACCCAAGTGCAGTTTATTGTCAACAGTGCAATCCAAAACATCCAAACATAATCCAAACCAGGAGAGGCTGCTCTCTGCGGATACATGAGGACTGAGCTCCCGCTGAACGAGTGGAGCTCACCGTCTACGAGATCGGCGAAACACATTTTTAAATAGGCGCTGTCTTTATAAATAAACCATATATTTGAGTTTTAAACAACTACATTCTGGCCTGAAATACTTTTAAAATTACATTTCATGACACAATAACAGTAATATTTGAAAATTATCCGAATAAATGGTGGTTGAACTCAACCAATGCTGCGTGAACTCAGATCGCTTTGGCTACTGTTATTTTCCCCTCAGTATATTTACAATAAAACGAAATAGGATATAAAATACCACTGCCTCCTTTCATTTTCATTTAAACATAATAGCAGCTGCAGAAATGTACTTAGTTCAGGGATAAGTGTAACGTTATATACAGCCATTACAATGAAAGAAATATTATATAGACTTGCCTTTTTATTTTCATTTTTACATATAGATAAATTGAATACAGACCAAAGAAAACCTGTTAGATTTACCCCGCAGCTGAATTATATTTTATGTTTAACCACTAAAGACACATCAGAGCCAGCGGCACATATCAGAAGGTCTATCCCAGGAGAGGCTGCTCTCTGCGGATACATGAGGACTGAGCTCCCGCTGATCGAGTGGAGCTCACCGTCTACGAGATCGGCGAAACACATTTTTAAATAGGCGCTGTCTTTATAAATAAACAACAGATTTGAGTTTCAAACAACTACATTCTCGCCTGAAATACTTTTAAAATTACATTTCATGACACAATAACAGTAATATTTTGAAAATGTTGATCCGAATAAATGGTGGTTGAACTCAACCAATGCTGCGTGAACTCAACCAATCAGCATGTTTAGCGCCAAAGTCCCGCCCCCGAAAGTTCCTGAACTTTAAAAAAGTACCACCTCGCCAGCAGGGACTTTCTGGGGGGCATTTTTTTACCCGGAACTTTTATTTAGTTCCTGGTTCCTGCGGTGGAAACACACCAAGTACCGGACCAAGTCCCTAGTTCCTGGGTAAAGTTCCTGCGGTGGAAACGCGGCTATAGTCTATTTTGCCGTCAATACTGTTGATGGTGTCCTTTATCAGTAGGCTTTATATTTATGCTCAACATGAAGTATAGATATTGTTGTCGTGAAGACTGGACTGTTGGCGGCCTCCCTCTATGTCAGGCACGATTCTGGTGTGTAAAGACACAGAAAATGCGAAGCAGCCGCCACGCAGCAGAACCGCCACGCTCACAGCACGCAGCTAGTGTGTCACCGGCCTGAGACTCAGGAGGAAAAGTTAGGTAAAAATTGATTATCTATCTATCAATAAATGAAGCTTTAATGAAAGCACAGACTTTGATGATATATAACTAACCTTAGTGTAGTCTACTACGTGATACATTACCCACTTTTAAAAAGCGTGAGGATACTTAACAACTTCGTTTTGTGTCAGAACTTTCACACTTTCATTCATAAATTCACCCGTTTGTGTTTGAAAAGCGACAGGGATTGAATCGCGGAAATGGAACTTGCTGTATAAGGGGCCGTTCACATATCAGGCCTAAAAACACGTGGAAAACGCTAGGCGCGCTGCTTTCTTCTTTCCAAAGTGCTTGGGCAGTTGCACCCCTGAGGCGTCTGCCTTTGCTAAGCAACCATGACGTGCTCTCTCTATGAAGATGCGGAAATTTCAGCAAAGGATAAATGGATTTGCAGCTCTAAAATTCGCTTGCAGCAGCTCTACTTCTAAATTTATTTCAAAATGGCAATCCATATACAACTATTCCTGTGAAAGTTTCCTTACGAAAACTTACGAAAATTACCCATGGTTTTATCAATAACACCACAAATCATCGTTTTTGTAGCCATCGCAACTGCAAATTAACCATGGTTTTTTGTGTGTGTGTGTGTGTATATATATATATATATATATATATATATATATATATATATATATATATATATAATTAGGCAATAATGATTGGTTAATAATAACACTGTTTATTTTGTATTTGCCTACATTATGTATAAACAGTTTATGTACATCTTATTACAAATGACACTTACAGGACAATCAAATCCTTGTTTAAGCTACTGACCAAACATTTAATTAAAATATTCACTTCATCTTTCTGCACATGTGCACAGCGCGCTATGAGAGGATTTCACCATTTCATTTGATAAAACTATCGTCATTCATTCGTATCGTATACACAGACTGACAGAAACGGCAATGTCTTTACGACAACGTGTCAAAATAAAATATCGGTATAACTTGAAGAAATTCAAACAGAAATATAGTACTATTGCACAGTAGAGTATACTATAGGTCAAGTAGGCCTAATAGCTAATAATAATAGTTAAAAAAAAACACAGAAACTCTGTCTACAACCCACCAAAATAAAAGTTTGGTCTAACTCAAAGAAATTATGTAAGAAATTGCTTAGTAAAATATAGCTACTTAAAAGATATACTGAAACATTATTTTAAAGGAATATCACACAAGTTTTCATAGAAGTTTTAATTTAAGCTTGCCAAAACAATAACACCATATTTTTCAAAAACAATTTCTAAAAGTACATTTGTATTTGTGCCTATAATGTTTATTTATTTATTATTATTGTCAGCTAATAAAAGCTATGCTTCAGGACCATATTCATATAACATCTAAGGCTAAATGTAGCTCTTGACTGGTTGAGTTAGATGATGATTAACTCTAAACAGAAGAAAATCAGTTGAGTCTCTCCAGCTGGAAATGTCATTGGCTGTTAAAGTCTTGTGTTTCTTATAATAAATTGACAATTTGATTGGCGGCGGGGTATCTGACAGGCTCGCGCAGGCCAGGACTACTTTTGTGCTTGCACTAGCAGTGAGCGGCTTGTGTGTGTGTGTGTGTGAGTGTGAGTGCGCGCGCATGTTGACGACGCCGACCAGGGCTGTCTCTCTGCCACATACAAAGGCCAGAGTAAAAACATTTTAATATAAAATTTTTTGCCCCTTTTTGAACTTTGTAGATGCTACCCAAGAAGGACATAGGAAGCTTTTTCATAAAGCAGAGTCAGAGTGTAAGTAGGCAAAATAACTAGCTAGCCACACAAATAAACTAGCAGTAGTCAAGTCAAGTGTCCCCACCAAAGCTGAGACCAAACCTACGCCCGTGGGTTTAACTGCTTACATTAGCTGTTTAATCTAAATATTTTTTAATGGGCAAAATAAATTTTTTTTTTTTATTATTTAAATTTAAATTCAAACATATCGAGATATATATCGAATATTGTAAATTTTTTGACAGTATCGAGATACAATTTCGTATATACTGGCCAGCCCTAATGTCTGCTAGAATGTTAATAAATGTTCAGTGTCGGGACACTTGTCTTGTAATTGATTTTATTATTATTATTATTATTATTATTATTATTATTATTATTATTATTATTATTATTATTATTTAAAAAGCATGGAATAAAAAGGAAAAAAGAAAATTTTGTCTATTTCATTTACGCTATGGTGAATTAAAAAAATAATTAAAATAAAATAAAATTCGGCCCAGTGTTTCATTATGTTCGACTCCGGCCAATAATTTCCATTTCATCCCATTACTCATGCTATTTTTGAGCAGTTTTAAAGGCTTAATTTTTTTTTTAGAATTTTTTTCAGCGGAATCTACCTGAATAAATCATGCAAAATCATCAAAAAGATTTAATCTTATGACACAATGCTATTGTTATTGTTTCAAATTGATTCTTTTTGAGTATATATGTTATAGGCTGTTTTACAAAATGTCTGAATCTAATTATAAAATTGTTTCTTTGTTTTCATTACAGATTTAAAACTAAGATATCAGATTAAATAAATACATGATGGATTTTTATCGTGCAAATGTTTAGCGAAATGCTCTTCTCCGGAGTTAATCTGTCTCGCACAAGAAGATTGATTTACTGTGTGGACACGAAATGACTTGCTCGAGGTAAAGTTAATGCTTATTGTCACTTTTCTGCGTTTGCAAAACTGACTAAGATTAGTTAACCAGGAAATGAGGGAAATTCTGATTTTTTTTTTTTTTTCAGTTTCAGAATGGAAGGTTTGTCAAAGCCGAGAAAGCAGGAGCGAGGTAACTAGAGCATAACCTGGTCGGGGCAGGGTTTCCTCCGGGTTTATTTCGGTCTCATCCTCTTTTTTTTTTTTAAAGCGTAATCGATGTTTAAATAACCTTCATTTATTCAGGCTGCAAAAAAAAAAAAAAAAAAAAAAGATGTTAATGCAAATTGAAACAAGATTATTTTTCTAGCCTCAGATAATTTGCTAAATAAGAAATATACACTTAAATGACTAAATACAATGTCATTATTCTTATGTAGACACTTTATTTTAGTATATTTTGACTGGAAACAACAAGAGAAAAATACTAAAAAAATAATTCCCTTTTGTTGTTGTAGTGCATGTATCATTCATCGCATATATTTTCATCAAAAGACTCTAGTGACAAACACTCATCTTTATATCCTTCACATTCATTAATCAACAGTTCTTCTTTCTCCTGGTTTTAATATTCGTCCAACACTTGGTATTGTGGCCATCTCCTCTTCATCTGTTATTCATTATTCGAGGATTATTGCTGTTGGTTGAGTAGAAGTCATATGTTTATTTCATTACTCTAATAAGAAATGCAACAGTTTGAATAAAAAAAACATTTAATTAAATGAACAGATCATAAGACAATGTGGGGAAAGCTGCTGCGCACTGAAATAAACACTGGATGATATTTATGACATTTGTCAAATGCTTGCAAAGTCATGTAGCCTACACTCATTAACCTTTCAGGATTAAAGCTTTACCTTGATTGAACTGTGTTTTTTTTTTTTTAGCTGGTCATGAAAAATGTATATTCGTTCAATAATTTACCGTTCTGTCACTTTTTACTTTTAACTTGTTACCTGATAATATAAGAGCGATCGAGAATTAATGCGGACGTCTTTTATTTTATTTTTTTTAGTAGAAAAGAGAAAGGGATGATCGCAGTCACTCGCTCTCCCGCGTTCACCACATAAAAGAGCTTCAAAAAAAGATGAGACGTTGTATCTTATCGAAAGTAACACAATGTGTTGCGATTATTGGACAGGATAATGTAATAATGTAAAGTGAAGTTTATTCATATGTACCGATTGAATTTTCTTTTATTTTCTGTACGAATTGAATTGGATTGAATGCCTTTTATTGTCATTTTATTTCACTGCATACTACGAAATTAGGAACACTGCTCCTGACTGGTGTTAGAAGAACAAACATATAACCACAGACAATAAATTAGAACATAAGACTGTACAGTAGGCTGCAATTTTACAAATAAATACAAGTGACGTGAGTCGTGATATTCACATTGAGCAATCTGAGTAAACCGTTTACAGTCTTCACATTGATCTGCACAGTATGTTTAAACAAGGGTGACATTTAACACTCGGTTGTTCTCTCTGAGCGATCAGAGGAAGTGCAGCCGTTGTTGGGCCTTTTGATGGTTTCTGGGCGTTAGCAGACCAAGACATGTCGTTGGATATGGGCACATTCCCCGTTGATGTAGAGCGGGACTGGTTCAGTATGACGCCTCCTGAAGTCCAGAATCAGCTCTTTTATCTTAGATGTGTTCAGCAGGGACA
This sequence comes from Carassius auratus, assembly GCF_003368295.1. Taxonomy (NCBI): domain Eukaryota; kingdom Metazoa; phylum Chordata; class Actinopteri; order Cypriniformes; family Cyprinidae; genus Carassius; species Carassius auratus. The sequence continues at coordinate 61,384 of NW_020528077.1, forward strand.
AGTTATCTACACATCACCGCTCCTCTAGTTTCTGATTCATCATCTATGTAGGCTGATTCATCGTCTCCTCCTGAGATGAGTCCAATCACTGTGATATCATCTGTAAATTAGATGATGTTGTTGGTGGAATGAGTTGTATTTCACTCATATGTGTACAGAGAGTAGAGTAGTGGGCTCAATACAGTCTTGTGGAGAGCCGGTGCTGAGTGTGATGGTGGAGGAGAGCTGGGATCCCAGCTTTACAGTTTGTGAGGAAGTCTTTCATTCATACACAGATGGAGGAGAGACCCAGTGCTGATAATTATTGCAGAAAAAATATTTATAGTGGAAAAGACCCCTCAACTCTTAAGTCGTTTAATGGGTGCAAGTAATAAAGAAGTTAGCCAGAGGAAAAAAATATTTTTTCCACTGTACACTGTAAAACAACGATTTATGTGGACACCGATTACCCCACCCCCAAGTTAACATTAATTATAAATAACAATCAAATTAAACTTAAAATTTGCTTAATGTTTTTGTGCAGTGTATTTATTTATTTATTTTATCATACGTAATGTTTTACATTTACAAATTATTTTGATGAATAAGCTCATGCAGCATCTGTGAAGTCTTGCTTTCTCTGATATGGTGAAAGTGAAACTCAGCACAAACCTCAAACACACACAAGTGAGTGTATAACTAACAATGGATGTAGAAAAGAGCAAGCGAGTCTGTGTCCTGAGGACACATCGCACAACTTTCTCTTCAACTCAACAGAAGTTACGTGTTGAGACTCACCCTTGTATTCAGTGTCTACCTCAGCCTGCAATTAAAGAAAGTTTGTAAAGCTTTGCTAAGCTTGTAGATTGCTTTTGTCAATTTAATATATTGTTAATGTCTGTGTATAGCTTAACCTAATTTTGGATTTAAAAATATTATCTGCTAAAAGAAAATCGCCTATTTCGGACAGTAATTGATTTAAACGCTAAGAATGGGATGAATTGCGATTTCTATAGTGATTCAATGCTTTCGAAATATATAAACATTAGATTACTAGACAAACACAATTTAATGGAGACCTTAAACCACAGGATTGTGATCTCTCTTTGTCTCTGATGCAGCTAATGTGTGATCTTCTCCTTAGGACTCGTGGCCAGTAATACTAAAGTGAAGTAGTTTTACTTTTCTGTAGTTTTTCAATGGTTCTTTACACCTTACTGACGGCGTTACCTGAGCAGTCTAGCGCTGGTATTTATCATCATTAAACTAGCATCTAACAATGAACAAAAGTTTTTTTTTTTTTTTTCAACCTATGGTTCCATACAACCATAAAGGCTGCTGTGTAATTTGCCCCTGATTAAGCATTTAAATAATCACGTGAATGCACTAAATAATGCAGAATCAAGTCGTTATAATCGAATGAAAATGAATCGAATCGAATTGAATCGTTCTAAATTTGCAGAAATCGTTATTGAATCGACAACCTATGAACCGTGAATTGAATCGCTGCCTACCCAAACATGCACAGCCCCACTCACGATGCTTTTGAGAAACGCAGCCCTAAACCCTAAACATGCAGTAACAGCATTCTGTCGCTAATGTTAACATTAGCAATGATGCTAAAATAGCATTCAAAAGCACTTGGGTAATGTGTAAAAAATGCGTTTCCCAAAAAATTAAAACATTCCTTTATCGTGATATTCTTACAACACTCAGAAAGTAAATAAGATATTTCCACAGCTGCAGGCACGTGCAGGCTCAACCTGTGCAGAGCACATGCCCTTTTTGCCCTTACACTCCGAAGTGCCCTTTTTTTGGTGGTGTTTTTTTTTTTTTTTTTTTTTTTTTTTAATCAATGCTATTGGTCACCCTTTACGTCTGTCTGTCTGTTTTACCAAATGAAAGTTCTTAAAACGAGCTTGTGTAAATCTTATTGGATCCTCAAGCTGTAAGTAAGCTGATAACTCCGCCCCCTCTATATTCATTGAATCAACTGAAGTTTCACAGCAGCCGCACAGTTGACAACAGCTGAGCTGAACAAAGTTTTGCGAAGGGTAAATAAATATCTTGTTGTTTGAATAAGTACTACTAAACACTGTCTATAAAGGCTAATGTTTTATTTATTTGATGTCTGACTGACTCACTGACTCAGACATGTGGGATGTCGCCTGAGAAAGAGGGCTAGCATTTGCCATCTAGTCATAGCCAATACATAGCCAACACAGCCTGTGCATACAGTTGCATTTCATCTTTTATAAAATGCTAATTTGGCCAAATGCATTTTACCACAGGAAAAACTGAGCGCTCCGTCTATATAGCTAAAAAAACTAGTTTGTAACCTGTAGATTAAAGTGTAATGTGATGCCTGCAGCGGCAGGCGCCGTCGCCGTTTTAATGACGGACAGAAAAAAAAATCACATTTGCACACATTCGCTGGTCAAAAACGATATATTGATAAGTAATACAACAACATATAATGTTTTTACCATCGGAAAATCATAACAGGGGCGCCCCCGCGCTGTTTCGTACTGGAACTTACACAAAGCGCAAGTGATCCTCTTCACCTAGATAACATATCTAAGAAATTTCTTCTTTGATTTATGATTGCTGATACACTTAATTTATTAACATTTAGCCTAATCATGTTATGGTATACTCTCTGTATACTCTCTTTATAAAATGTTGTAAAACATGGTTTTACTACAGTAATGTAGTAGTAACTAAAAAAAAAAAAATTACAGAAGATCACTGAAATCTTTATATTTTATCATACAGAATGTAATTCATGATTCATTCCAAGGCTTCATTTATTTGATCCAAAATACAGCAAAAACAGTAATATTGTGTAATATTTTTACAATTTTAAATAACTGTTTTCTTTTTGAATATTTTAAAATGTAATTTATTTTTGTGATCAAAGCTGAATTTTCAGCATCATTACATCAGTACTCTTCAGTGTCACGTGATCCTTCAGAAATACTTTTCACTGCAACTGTACTGTTCACACTATTTTTATTTATTTTTTCATTGCTGGCTTATTTTAGGGAAAGTTTAGTGAATAAGAGACCTTCAAGAGACCAACATCCCTGGTCCACCACAGTATAACATTTTTGCCAGATACGTGGCTCACAGAAGGTTGCTGTTGTATTAGGTTTAAAGAAGCCCTTAAAACCCTGTTTATCTATATTATCTAATTATCTAATATTATTATTATGGTTGTTATTAATCGTGAATAAATCTAAAGCTTTTGAGACTATTATTTTGTGTTATTGAATTTGTCATGAAGATGTGACCATTTCTTCCTTTTATGCAGGCTTAATAAATAATCTTGATATAAACAAAGGGGGGGGGGGGGGGTGCCCTTTTTCAGTTTCAGCACATGCCCCTCAAAAGGTCTGTGAACGGCCCTGTACAGCTGGTTTTATTAACTCGAGTTGTTCCAGTTTGCTCCGGTCATGGTGGGTTGATTCTTCTGCACGTCACGCAGTAAACTTACAAATAATGATTTAATTAGAAGAGTTTACACAAAACTGTTGAGCCACACATACACACAAAATGCTCTTCAGAAAATGTAATTGTTGTAAATGCATTAACGATTTAACAGACATTAACTGCAGTGTTCTTAATCTTTATAAGTTCGTATACTGTTCGGGTTTACACGCTTTCTAAAATGAGTCACTTAACCGTTTACCAGTTAAATTGTTTGCAACATAATAATGCCAGCATGATCTAAAGGGAGCTCGTGATAGCCTACTGGAGGCGTGGATAATACTAACATCCTATTTTCATTACCAATTAAAACATATGATGTTTAACATTTATCTAATTTAATTAAAAATAATACTTTCTTAGTTATAAATACATTGCGACATTTCTGAGTATCCTATGGAACCCAGTATAGTGCGCGGGATTTAATTTGTCCCCCGTTTTAAGTTAAATCACGCACGATACCACACGTATTTCCCTCATTTTTAAATACATAGTGAAATAATCAATATTAATTCGTTTTCAGTAAATCGTGTGCACGATAAAAAAAAATGAAAAATGAAAAAAAAATCGTTTTACTTAATTGTTCCCACAATAATAATAATTCGTTACCTCGTTTTAAGTTATTCATTCAACGAACTTAATTTAAAAATGATTAATTTAACAAAACTATTTCTGTTCGACAGGCTTTTCATTTCCTAAATATTCTACTAATTATAAAATCTATAAATAGTGCATAAAACTATATTTTAACTAGATCAGAATAATCAATGAGAATTATTACATATGTCTTTTTGTCAAGTTATTGAATCTATTACTAAAACTTTGGGCAAAACAAAAGCAAATTCTTTGTAATCATAATTCAACAGAATGGGCCTCAGTTACCAACCGAACATCTTTCTTGGGTTTAGGAACTAGATTACACCTCGTGTCATATAGTTGAAGGCTTTAAACTGAAAAAAAAAAAAAAAGGAAGTTATGTTTGCAGAGTTATGTTTGACACCGAGCTAATGTGGTGACCTACTTTCTCTTGATGAGAGAGTAATAAGCTTTTTCTGTTCTTCTCCAATATTGCCAACATGAGAATAATAAATGAAGAACAAAATGCTCTAGATTTGTCAGAATACACACATGTATAGGTTACAGGAAGAACTAAATGCCTTCCGGTGAGCTGTAAAAAAATTTTTCCTTCGTGGCCAATTGTAAATTTGGTTTCAAGTAAACTTACGATCGCAGCAGTACTGCATCAATGTACTTTATTGTGGTTTTCACTTTCAGATTAGTGCAGAAACATTATAGTTAACAGGATCATACAAGTAACCAAGGTGAAAAAGTCCACTAAAACACACTTTCTTTCAGAATACTTCCATAATGTTCTTAAAGTGCTTTATTTTCACACTAATTTTGTAGTAAAAACTATTCTTTACTTAAGATACCAACATCTATGTGTACTCAACTGAGCTATTTTGAGTCCGCATGGAAATGAACTAAAACAGGTTTTTAACAATGTATTTAGTCACCACCTGTAGTACACTTGAACCCATCTTTTATACACTGTTAAAATTACTCATCACACCTGTAGAAAACGGACTTGTGAAGTATTTAAAATATAGGAATGATATAAAATGTCCAAAATGTATGTATAATGTATTCCCCACATTTTTTTTTAATTATTATTAATTGACTTCAAATTTATTGTAACTAATATTCCAGTTCGGCTATATGATATTCACATACACTTTTATATACATAGTACGATCAAGTACACTTTTACTATGTCATTAGTAGCACTTTGTCCACATAAAAAAATATATATAGCACTTAATTGTACTGCAAAAGCAAAGCATGCTTTCAAGTAACATGCTTATTTATTTTGGGCTAGTCAACTTGTCAAGGATGAAAACTCAAGGTCCAAATGCTAGTGGCAGAAGGTTGTCAGTGTTGTCCTGCAGATGAAAGCAGGATCTAGTAGCACAGAAAAGACAACAGACAGAACCGAACTGTCGGTGAATGAGTAGACTAATCCAAAAACATTCACAGAGATAAAGGCAGGTCACAAACCCAGGAGCCAACTAAATTTATAGCAGTATAGTATAAATACACACAGATGTAACTCATGTATACATCATTGCTCCAACTGTAAATCAACAGGAAGTGATAATTTTGCACACTGCAAGTCATTTAAAAAATAAATTAAAATATTAGACTATTTCAGTGTCTTGATGGAATGACTTTATTGTACTTACTTAAAATGATCAGTGTCGTGCTGCTGTAGCTTTAGATGAGCTCAGGATTGACTGAGGTCAGAGGTCAAGGTCAAGGTCAGCCATTTTGTGTTGACATCATTGCAGTCCTTAAGTGTCACCTCAGTCAGCACTTAAGAATCAGTCTTAGACTTAGTCATTTTTAGCTTCTTTATAGAAGTCTCCTACTCTTAGAAAAGTCTTACTTTTTTCTAAGAGTCTTTTTACACTTAAGTCAAAGCTTAAGACTACTCCAAAGCAGATTCTTGAAGAAGTTTTATACATATAGGCCCAGTAAAACTGACAGACATGATCACTTTCAACCTGTTGGATTGGTCTTGTTTTTGAACGTCTACTCAGTGATTAAAACAATAAAAGAGTGAGAGTGTGAGTTTGCAGGAGTGATGATATTACTGCACCGAGTTCAAAGTGCTCTCCTGCCATACATTAAAGTTATCATATTTATCTGCTTAGAAAATCGCCATGTTTTATTTTGTGTCACCATACTTACTCTTGTAACTAATCATGTAACAGTCTTTAAAAACAGGGAAAACATGGAAGTGTTTGGTGGCTTCTAAATAATTCCCTGTTTGGATCCTAAGGAATGAATGGTGCTAAGCTAAATGCTAACATAGCGGTGCCGCACACTACAGAAATTAAGTGAATGTGCTGAGACAGGAGAGGTAAGTATCAACTCGTCTAATTTGAGGGAAAGCATATTGAAATGTGAAAAAACTGTGGTGTTTTCCTTTAAAAACCCTATTCTGTTTCCCTATAGGTTGTTCCAACGCTTGTTACCAATGGGTGATTACTGCGCCATACCTCACGCTACAACTAGATTAAAGAATTTGATCATGCAAATGCTCATTTCAGGGCATTCACAATAAGTTTTTGTGCTGCAGGACTAGTTTGATTATTGTTACTTTATTTTTATTGTGGTGAATTGCTAAGTTTTTGTATACGGTGAATTTGTAAAATTTTATATAGTTTTCTCTTTTCTTCAAGTAACAAAGTATCCTCTTAACACCTCAATGGTCTTTCCTGCAAGTGTACTACACATCAGTGCAATTTCTGGCCAGAGGGAAAATCTATCTGTTACTATGTTACAACTCATGGTGGTCTAATTCTGTGAGGAAAATGCTGGTGTACTGTTATTCTCTGACATTTCTTCAGGGCACACTTCAGAATAGGTAAGGCTATATATGAACATAACTTCCTTAAACACATTCTGAATGCATCTTGACATGCATCACCATTCAGTGAAAATCTCTCACACAGGGCTGAAAGGAGAAAAAAGATTGACCAGCTGCAACTGCTACATCAACAAGATGGCGTCTGCACACAACAGAAATCATGTTTCTATGTGTCATCTTTTCCTTCATTTAGGTGTGGCCTCCGGTGCCAACTTTGTAGGGTCAAAACAATCAAAGATTTCTGCTTTCCTGTCCCAAACACATCTTGAGTAAGAAAAGGGCCATGTGGCATTCCTGAAGGCACAGAAGTGCTGATATCAATCAAGACCTGGGCCAGCATGTGTCTACATCGGGGGTCTGCTAATTGGTGAAAACATTTGGTTTTTAGTCACATGGTCAAGAAAGGGATGAAATAATTGTTTTTTTTTTTTTTTTAAATATCTTATTCATTTTCAGCTTCAGTAAACACAGACCTACACAGATTTGCTAAATTAATGCATAAACACGATCTTTCAAATAATAATATTATTTTCACCAGATGCAGAGGATGAAGTGGCCAAATCTATTAAATACAAACATCATAACCCTGTCTTTTTAGACAAGAGCCAGACATTGATGTCATGTAAAATATGTTTCATGGGACAGAATCTGTATTTAATGTGATTAACATTATAAATTGATAACGTTTCCTTGCTACGGTTATTCAAACGGCAAATAAATTACGTACAGAAATGACATTATCATTAACGTTGATCCATCGCACTCTCAAATAACCAGAACTATCGTTATAATCACTGAAGCTGTCTACACTGAGAAATGAATCCCTCACTTACATTGTATCTGTGCTCGATTGTTTATGATGAGAGAATTCGTGAAAATCAGTCGGAGAACATCAACAAAGCTGATGAGTTTCAGTTTTCAGACTCTTTTACCACTTTCTATTAATTTACACTTTGTTAGCATCATACATAATATATTTAATTTGTTTGTGCAGGAGCATTTTTGTCCAATTTAGTGCTAATTTTGCTCCGAGAGGCAGTTCTCCTGTGGATTTGTTTGGAACTATTTTCGTTGGGAAATGGGAAAAGAAAGGCAGTAGCCTATTGTGTCTGTAACTTATAGTAACTTCTTGTTTATTCAAACACAGTAGAACTTCATCATTGCATTTGCATTCGTGCTGATGTTTTGGGGGAAACCAGCACTCTTCGTGTGATTATTGCTAAACTATACAAAAAAAAAAAAAAAGTCATACAGGGGAGGGTAATTTTACCTAATTTACCTCATTTTACCTGCGCTATCACGCAAATCATGCAGTCTAAATGTCTATTTATTTATTTAATTTTTTGCAAAGTGATTGATATACTCTATTATGTTAGACTGCACATCGCTCAAATTAAGCCCTATTTGTTGATACTATTTTCATAGTTGCAAATTAAGATTTTTATGATCCTTCAACAAAATATTGTTATTAAACTATTTCAGTTATTAATTATGTGCTAACTAGACTTGATTCGATATTAACTTTGAAGTGCTACCTATTACAATACAATCTAGTCTATAGTCATATTTAGCTGTTCTGTTTATTTCCGTCGTTGGTATAAGTGACAGTGTGGAAACAGAATAGAAATGTACAGTTTTATCCCGTCGTGCTGATGACCTGAACTCTGAACTCTGCATTAATAGAGATGCGCCGGTGTTTGATGTGACCGACAGCTGGTCTCACGTTCATTGCAGTTTCAACAGTTTCCGGGTGTAGTTCATGTGTGTGATGCATTGCATCCTGTTGTAGTCGTCGGACTCGAACCGCTATTCCTCGTGCTCGAAAACGCGCTAGAATTAATCCAGGTTTCCGAAGAAGATTTATTCTGTTCTTTCCCTGTCCGCGGTTTTTGGCCAAGGATTCTCTTCAGGTATGATTAAGGCTACATTTAAACACACTTTTACTAAGAACCGGGTTTATAAACTTAGAGCTATAGTTTAATAAGTGTAATAGTTTGTAAATTTAACCCAGCACCTTGCATTCGTGCATCTCTCGATCCGAAAACTCCTTTGTGCATCGGGTTTACATTTAACACTGTTCTGCGAAATACGATTATTATTTAATATCAGTGTTTCAATTAGATTTCAAATATGGTTCATGTAAAATGTAAATGCAACCGGAATAATTGGTATATTCATTTGTTCCGCGGTTTATATTACATCAGCTGCCCAGTTAAGAACCTGCAAATAAATGCTTTTAAGTTTTAGTGCAAAGCTTATATGTAGTGTTTATGTCGGACTAGGGAGGGATATTTGCACGATATTTGCTTTAAATGACACAGCAGGTTCAATCAGAATATGATAAGTATGTCAAATTGGGAATACACTTGGTTAAAGTGTTAAAATTATAGCAACATCATTTCTTCTGATGTCACTTTCAGATATTACTCATGTAAACACTTTATTATTTCAGTAACAGTACCACTGATAACCGAATATTTGTTTCTGATTGTCACATTTTATACAGAAATTCGGCTGATCTGTTTTCGTTACAGACTTTAATTGAAGTATAGTTATTTTATTTACTTTTTTAAAAATAGCCTACCTATCAAAACACATTTCACTAATGTTTGAATGTTTGTTGTAAGTAAGCACTTGTACAATAATAACATAATGCACGAATTGATTCAAAACTTCTTCATCTTTCTTCAGCTCTGAATCATGTTAAACGTCATCAATGTGTTGTGTTCAGAGATTGAGAGCACAGGGGGTTTTCTGTATGAGATTCAGTCTGTTACACTGAACCAAACCCTCAGTGCTGACTGTGAGCAGAGCTGGTATTCACAGGTGAGTGTGTTTCTGTCCTCACACACACACACACACACACACACACACTGGTATTCACAGGTGAGTGTGTATCTGTCCACACACACACAGACACACAGGTATTCACAGGTGAGTGTGTTTCTGTCCTCACACACACACACACACTGGTATTCACAGGCGAGTGTGTATCTGTCCACACACACACACTGGTATTCACAGGTGATTGTCTCTCTGTCTCTCTCTCTCTCTCTCTCACACACACACACACACACACACACTGGTATTCACTGGTGAGTGTGTTTCTCTCCGCACACACACAGACACACAGGTATTCACAGGTGAGTGTGTTTCTGTCCTCACACACACACTGGTATTCACAGGTGAGTGTGTTTCTCTCTCGCTCTCTCACACACACACACACACACACACACACTGGTATTCACAGGTGAGTGTCTCTCTGTCTCTCTCTCTCTCACACACACACACAATGGTATTCCTATGGGTTCTTTCATAGGTGTAATATTTTTCTACAGTACAAACTGTATTTTCTTTCCTCTCTAACTCTTTCTAACTCTACACCTCACAGAAAACCTTCTTCATTTTTAGATTTAAGCTTGTTTCCTCACGGGGACCAAAACATGCCCCCAAAAGTTATTACTATAGCTCCATTTGGTCCAGCACAAGTATGCCACACATGACTCCATCCTCTTTTGTTTAATGTGAGCAGGACAGGCATCTGATCGCAGATCCATTAAAACCTCACGAACTGATTGATCCTGTGACGTCTGTCTCTCCTGATCGTCTCGTCACGTCTCAGTGTGTGAATCTGTATCATGAGATCATCTGTGATTCTGCTGATGGAGTAAATCAACTCAAGCTCTCGCTCAGCATTCATCTCCTAGTGAATATTAATTAACTGTATTTAAACAATGTTTAATGCTTCTCTCTTTCATGTCAGACTCATTTCAGTCTTGAGAGCGTGTTCAGAGGTGAGAGAAACAGTGTGTGTCCTGATTGAGATCAGACTCTGTGTTGAACTGAATCTTCTGTGAATCTTCACATGAATCATGATGATTGTGAATCTGTTTTTCAGTGAGGAATGAAACCGCAGTGACTCCAGACTCAGGTGATTATTCATCTGATTATTCACTAATAAAACCCTGCAGATCTGATTCATTCACACTCAATCCACTTTCACTCTTGTCTCTCACATTGACTCATATTTGTGATCTTTGTGTTTGTGAAGATGTTCTGAATGAAGTGACTCTCCAGCTCTCAGGTACAACACTATACTTAAACAAATTAGTTCAATCTTATTCTGTTTTGTTTGTTTTGTGTGTTTATTCTTGCTTTATTTTATGTTAATCAATCATGCCAGTAAAGTACTCTAATAATGACTCAAAAATAATGTCTTGGATCACATTAAGATTATCAAAGTTAACCCCTTGTGGTTTTCTTTCTAATATTGTTCAGTCGTGGTTATTGATCAGCTGACTGTGTTTTCTTCATCTCTTGTACAGATCATTGGCTGTGGATTCTGGTTGTTTTTATTAGTCTAGTCCTCATCATCATCTTGATCTGTTTCTTGTGGCAGAAAAAGAAACTTGGGTGAGACATGAGTATCAGAAAGACACTGGTCACTAAATTATGATTTCTATGATTGTTAGAAACAAAGACTGACATTATAAATGAAAATATTGTTTGATTTGGTCTCTTTAACAGACCTGATATAAAGTCATATTTAATGATTGAATCCGTGTATTAAACTGTAAAATCTCTCTCATTACATAGAAAATACTTTGAATATAATAATATTTAATAATCATTTTTAATCTATTGTCAGATGTTTTCTGAACGTCTTTGTGCGCCATGATTCAGAAAACAGGTGAGTGAATCAAACTGAGAGAAATAAAGACTTAAACTGAATCTGACTGAATCACATCCACATTAAGATTACATTTGAGACTCTGTGAATCTGAATCAATCTGAATCTGATTCTCTCAGGGTTCCTGAATCTGAAGCTCAGATCTGAAGAATCTAATTCACTGAATCACTCTGTGTTGAACTGAATCTCCCTTCACCGTGACGTTCAGTGCTGAGTTTAGGAGGAAATATGAAAAGTGATGAAGATCCTGACCATCATCTGGACATGCAGCTGTTTAATTCTCAGATTCAGATTTCCGGTCTCAACGAATCAGAAGAATCAGTTGATCTTGTGTTCAGATCAGTGAAACCTCTTTAACTCGCATTGTTTCACCTCATTCACACAGTTTTAAAGTGTTTATTAAAGATTTCACTGTGAAGGAATTCAACAAGACTTGTTCGTTGATCATGGTTCTGTTTTCTGTGTAAATGTAATGCAGCTGCTAAGGAATCTGCTAAATGCTGTGGTTTTAAACCATTATTGTTCTTAAATCTCATGAAATTATGTAAAGGTGAAAGGTTGAGAAGAATGTTTCTCATGTCTTCAGCAAAATCGCAGATCTTCTGCTCGAAAACACCATTATCTGTGTAGTAAGCATGACAGAGAGAGCCGTCTGTGTAGGGAGCGTAAGAGGTGTCCACGTAGTGAGCGTGACAGAAAGAGCCGTCTATGTAGTGAACATACATACATACATACATACATACACAAACACACTTTAACATTTATTTATTTTGACTTACTACCTAATTCATGTAATATATGATTATCTTTATTATTTTAAATAATGTAATAAGTACTTATGTTGTTATACATGGTTTTGCTTACATGCAGTTAATGTACTGCATTTGCTGAATGTATATTATTTAAAGGTCCCCTTCTTCGTGATCCCATGTTTCAAACTTTAGTTAGTGTGTAATGTCGTTGTTGTTAGAGTATAAATAATATCTGTAAAATTCTAAAGCTCAAAGTTCAATGCCAAGCAAGATATTTTATTTAACAGAATTCGCCTACAAAAAACGACCCGTTTGGACTACAGCCCTCTAGTTCCTGCAGTAATGACATTACTAAAACAGTTTTTTGACTAACCTCCGCCTACATGAATTCACAAACAGGGGGCGTGGCCTTGTTGCGTTCAGATGAAGAAGGAGGAGCTGTGTTTGTGTTTGTCGCCATATTGTCAAAACGCTGTTATTTTCATCTTGGAGTCCAATCATCTTTGTTTGGGCTTCCCAGGAATGCTGTACTTGGAGATTAATGGTTCCAATTTATGTTTAACCCGATTCCCGAAAATTATAATCCACATGTAAAACTATGTGCAGCACATTTTGCTGAGGACAGCTTCCTCAATCTCAATCAGTTTAATGCCAGATTCGCACAAAGATTATTCTTGAACGATGGAGCAGTTCCCTCTTTGTCTGGAGAAGGCTTTGTTTATGGACCACAACCGGTTAGTGTATTTTATTATTTAAGTTGGTGCGTTTAACAGTTTCTGTTACTTCTGTTAGGGCAACGCTGTTTAGCTTTGTTAACTAGATGTTAGGGCTGTGCAAAAACATCAAATTCAATTTTCACGTGGATCTCGTCAGGAAAGGCGCTCTGATTAGAGGTACAGCACGTGCGTTCAGATCAGGATTGCCAGGTTTTCAAAACAAATCCTGCCCAGTTGCTTCTTAAAACTATTCCAATCACGTTACCAGGAGGGCAGCGTGCGCTCAGCCGCTGTCGAATCACAGCACAGGAACCGCTCGCCCAATCAGAACTCGTTACGTATTTCTGAAGGAGAGGCTTCATAGAACAAGGAAGACATCAGCCCGTTTTTATGACAGTGAAAACAGCGGTATACAGATAGGTGAATTGTGTGAAAAATACTGTGTTTTTTTACACGCGAAACATGAACACGTGTTATATTACACACTGTAAACACAATCAAAGCTTCAAAAAAAAAAAAAAAAAAAAACATGAAAAGGGACCTTTGAGAAAGTATTGTTTTCAATGAAAATCATAAAGTAATTATCACACTATATAAATTAATTATGACGACAGAAATTACAATTGTAATTGACTTGAACTCATATAACACAGCACATAAAATAGTACAAGTTACTAAATCAGTAATAGTAAGTGAATAATGGTTGTTTGTGCAGTGGAAGTAACTAAGAAAACAGATAAATAGTTTATAATTGTTATATAATTATAACTTGCAATTATATTATAATAATTCTACAGAATTTTCTTTTTTTTCTTACATATAAATGTTCAAGCAATATGCACACTATTACAAATTTTTCAAATACATAACATTTCAAAGAATCTTTGCAGAAAGACATACTGTTGTGTCTATATAGTCAAAAACATCCTCACTGTTTTAATAGTTGGTCTTCATACATACAGCAAGCAAGCCAGAGGCAACAGTGGTTAATAAAGAAAAATCTGCAAGATGTCGATACTGGAGTAAAAAAAAAAAATCCTTTGGAGAGACAAACCAAAAACACTGGGGACCAGTTCTCCTCTGTATATTCAGTCTGAACATTTGGTACAGTGTCAATGGTAGTTAACAGTGTTACTGCATTGATTCAGCTGTAAGGTTAAAGGTTAATTGTGCCATGTACAGGCAGTAACATTGTTTTCTCTGTGACCCAGGTGATGCAGGCAGTGTTAGTGAAGAGTGCTAAGGTGCAGTCATCCATTAATGAATCCTTGCTGTTTAGCTGAAACTGGAAACAGTTCATCCTGTGTGAAGTCCATTGTGGAAGATTGGGGAATCATCAGTCTCAACGTAACTCGAGAGCGTCTCGGGACAGGGCTTCTGTGGTAAAGAAAATAGAAAAATGTTTAGGAACTGTAATATAATAATAACAATAATTGTTTCCTCTCTGCCGGTGTAATATACAGTATGCTGGAAGACTTTCTTGACATCATGCAGAACGGAGAATACATCAGACGCAGGACACATAAAAAATCACTGTTAACCGTAGAGCATCAGTTTACAATTATTGCAAAAATCAAGTTATGATTTATGTGTATGTTGTTATAAAAACATTAAACAGACATAAATGTAATCTGTTAAACGCTTTCACCTGACTCTTTAATTAGTCACTTGTGCTTTGCTTGGTTTTATTTTATATACCGATTTATTATATTATTTTAAAATATATTACAAGTGCAAAAAACACAAACAAAACAAATACAAACAACAACATACATGAGACAAAAGTGTTTATTACATTTGAAATATGTATATTTTCTTACAAAAACACATGGGTTTCATACAGGAGGCTTGTGAGGCACGTTTCATTATGGATGCACACACTTTAATTCACGATTTCTGGACTGTTGACAAAAAGCACCCTCTTTACTCCATAGTAAGGTTTGGAGGGGTCTGCACAATATTTAATAGACCTGGATTCATCTGAAATAAGAAAGTTGTAAACGCATAAGATGCTTCGAGGGTGAGTCAAACACAGGGTCATTTTGATTGGGGGGTGAACTAACCTTTTAACAAACGCAGTAAATGTGGCATGTCAATGTGCAAGACTATATCTGGTCACTAATCACTACTGCATTGTACATCTTGTATAAACTTACTGTTTCATATCTGTGTAGATGTCAATATGCAGTCAATACTCACTTCACTCAGATTTCTCAGTGTGCAATATTATGACTCGGTCACTTCTTGTATATACTTTTATAATTGTACTGTGCAATCTATAGTCCTATTTATTGTATGTTTGTTTTCCTAGACCAGAAAAATAAAATGACTATAAAGGCTTTCAATTTAATTTAATTCGATCCAACAGCTTTATTCAGAAATTTAAAACAAAGCCCAAACATTTGCCTAATAAAAATACAATCAGCAGACTATAAAAGTTGGTAAAAAGGTAAAGATAATGTAAAAATAGAAATGTACCATTTAATCGATAACTACTCAAAACAATAGTGATAAATAATTACTGAAAATAAAAGTAATGAGATGGATCTCTCTACTACTATGCCCGTAATACTGCACATCCATCTTTTTCTTTTATTTTTTTTTACCAGCACACTTTTGTTGTTGTTGTTTGTTTTTCAATAATAATAATAATAATAATAATAATAAAAAACTTGAGAGGCTTAATATTCTGAAATTTAAAAATCTAGGAATAATTAAAAAAAAAAGACTTTCAACTAAAGTGAGAGGCATTTCTTCTGCTCTAAATTACTTATAACGCTTCATTGATGTGTTATGTTTGTTTCTGTAGGTTGGTTATGCAGTTGCAGCTGGATTGTGCTTTTTGATTCGTGGTCAATCACAAAAAACAGGTAAGAAAGTCAAGTTGTTTTTCACTGAGACATGATGCTGTCATCTAGAGGAGAGAAGTAGAAGTACATCTCATCTGGCTGAATCACTTCTGCTTCTTTCATCACACTGGAAGAGTGAAAATCAAGTGGAACCCACTGCATTGTGGGATACAGTATACTGCTCTTTAATGGATGTAGCAGGTCTTCCAGATGTTCTGTGCATACAGAAATATTGCATGTTTTGCACATTACACATACTGTAGCAACAGTAAGAGTAGTCAATTTTATTGTAATTTTCTTGTGCAGAACAGAGAAAATCAATAAATAAATAAATCAATCAATAAATAAATAAAGAAATAATGCAGTTTCCCAGGAACCTTGGTGCAGATTTGAAATTTAGAAACATTTATTGTATACATTTACAGCATATGCAATAAAGCACAAGGTTACACAATACAAAGAAAAAGACAATAAAAATAAATAATAATCATAAATAACAACAACAATAATAGATGGTTAAATCTTTAATTTTGTGTTCCACATAAAGCGCTTTACGTCTCTTGATCCCTGTTAGAAATGATAGCAGGATTTAAAGTGATAAATGTATCTGTTTCTTGATCTCCAGACTGAATGTTATGAATAGCTGATCTGAATGTCCTTGTATCCTCTGTGTTTGTGTCATTCTGGACTGGAAAACTGATAAAGGAAGGAATTAGAGACACTCTGTTTCAAGAGGAAGGAAGGTAACAACATCTCAGAAGAGTTTTCATATTACATGAACACTGCAAAAAGAGATGTGTTAAAAATGACACGTTGTGCAGAATTTGATCACATGTGATGGGTGTGTTCAGGGACAACACATTGTGTCAAACTGAACATTTAAACCAGGGAAACGAAAAAAAAAAAAAAAAAAATCAATTGGTTCACTCCAAGCAGAATCGATATTTTAACGTTTCTGTTCTGCGTTCCTCTGATATTATTACCGTTCCGAAACCGGTTTGGGAGGAAAAAATACCGGTTAATAACGTTATTTTTAAAAAACAATATTATTTGCCTATAATTTGCCTATTAATAATAATTTAATAATAATAATAAAGTATAGCGTTTTCCTTACTCAAAAAAAGGAATAAATACAGATCTAACGCTTACAGTTTACAGCTTGCACCAGATTTTCTCCAAATGTAAGCTAGGCCTTACAAAAAAAAAAAAAAAAAAAAAATTAAATTAATGAATAAAAAAATCTATCAACACTTTAAAAGTATTTTTAAGAAAAAAAAAAAAAAAAAAAGTCGCGGCTCACATTGCATTTTATTATCCCTATTTCCGAAATAATGAAGGCTAAAATGCCTGTAGTCTAAAGCAAAATGTTTAAAAACATTATAAAAACAGTTATTAGTTTCTCATCAAATCCTCTAAAGTTTAGGCTACAAAAACCTCAATCCAAAAACAAATTAATGTAAGCTGAAGCTGACGCCTACTTCTCTCATTCGGCACAAATCCAAATGTTTCCATGTTCCCGATGTATCTGGATGCTAAAATGTTATTTAATATAAAGAATATAGAATAATAGTAAATGTATAATAAGTAACGCTGTATATGCGTCGGACAGTCGGACTCCAAATTTCATTCAATAATTATTTTGAGGTTAATATCAAATGAAAACTGTTCAGCTTTTGGGAAATTTGTGAAGCTATAGGCTATTTTAGTTCCCTTCACTCCACAACAAAATAATTTCAATTAACAGTATTTAGAAAAGATCAAAAATTACAAATATAAGAAGCTATAGCAATAATAACGACAAACCAAAACTCATTAATTTAGACTAAAACGAAACTGAAACACACTGGGTTTCTCATTCGACACAAATCAAAGTTTCAGTATTCGCCATGTATTTGAATAACAAAAGATTATAAAAATAGCCTAATTTTTATAAACATTTTGTATCTGCATTGTCTATTTATGAATTAAATATTTTTTTTCTCTAAAAAACTTATTTACAAGTTTCTCTCTCTCTCTGGGATATATATATATTATGACAACAAACTCAAGAAAGGGATCATTGGGGTTCTATATAGAACCAAAAGGTTCTTTACTCAACTCCAAAGAACCTTTTATGCTAAAAAGGTTCTATAATGACAAGAAAGAACCCTCTTGGCACAAAGGGTTCATATCTTGAATTTTGTGATCATTCACATGCATTCATAAATGCATTTGGATACACCGAATAATGCAGTGAAAGAACGCACTCAAAATGCACACGCGCACTAGTATGACTTCATCATGTAACTTTACATTAGCCTAGATGCTTGCACTTTTTAGGCACGATTTGTTCAGTTTTTTAATATACTTTATACTGTTAAAAGGCACATCATTAAAACAAAAAAATACGAGTTCACATATCACACCTAAACAAGGGTGGAAAAGTAATTAGAGCTACTAAATTAGTTAAAAATACCTATCCATATACAGCTATGATTTGCGAACCCCAAACTGACTCAAATGATTCGCCAAACCGCTATGAACTCCCGAACTGCTTCAAATGATTTGCGATCCCCAAACTGACTCCAATGATTCGCGAACCCGCTTTGAACTCTCAAACTGACTCAAATGATTCGCGAACTCGATTTGAACTCCCAAACTGACTCAAATTATTCGCGAACCCGCTACGAACTCCCGAACTGATGTAAATGATTCGTGATGCCCAAACTGACTCAAATGATTCGCGATCCCACCACGAACTCCCGAACTGACTCAAATGATTCGCGATCCCCAAATTGACTCAAATGATTCACGAACCCGCTACGAACTCCCGAACTGATTCAAATGATTCGCGATGCCCAAACTGACTCAAATGATTCGCGATCCCGCCACGAACTCCCGAACTGACTCAAATGATTTGCGATCCCCAAATTTACTCAAATGATTCGCAAACCCGCTTTGAACTCCCGAACTGATTCAAATGATTCGCGATTCCGCTTTGAGCTCCCGAACTGACTCAAATGATTAGCAATCCCAATACACATAATGCTATAAAAGTGTGCACATAGAGAGAAATAAACAGCAGATTTTCATGTTAACAACTTTTTTAACTTGAGCAAACGCTGCTAATACACATACATTTATTAATAAAGTAAATAAAACGAAAACATGAATGTTTTAATGCTACTGAATAAAAATAAACGATCCACTCGAAAGTCTCGCTTATCATGACAGGACTAGAGTTGTGACGTTCGCGAACGAACCGATTCTTTTGAACGGCTCATAAACATAAACGATGGGAGCCGAGTTGCGGCTGGAGGGGAGCCGTTCTTTCTGTCATTCTTTTTTCCTATGCGTGTTTCACACAGATGCACACAAATGAGCTCCTCCGCGAGACAGAACAGTTATAGAGGGAGGGGCGCACCCAGCGCAGCGTGATGATATTAGTTATTAGTTGTGCATGCATCCTTCACGTACTCCGCTGGAAAGGTATGCCCTGTTAAAAAAAAAAAATTGTGATACTGTTCTTGTATATAATTTTTTTCACTAAAAGCTGTTTTGCACAGACATTTATTCATTGCAGCCCACTTTGTTATTGCTCATTGACTTGAAGGGGCTGATGTCTTATTTGTTTACAGTAATTTACAGTAGTAATAGTATGTAGTATGTAGACATTTCCAAAATCCAAAATATTGATGTCTCTGTCTAAGCGGAGGGATTTGTGCAACCCTATGGAATGTAGTCCAAACATTACAAATGAGGTAATAATCAATATTTCAGAATAATTCAAACTCAGATATTGGTGTGTGATATCTGAGTTTTAATTATTTGACTACAGATCTGACCTCATCATTCCTCCCAGTGATTATTTCCAGGATAAACTGAGATGCCCCCAAGCTGGCTTCTTAAAACTTAATAAATATTTAAAAAGAGCGAAGATCCGGATCCCCTCAAAGAGCATTAAATCCCATCACTAGTCGGGACCTGGATCAGTGAGCTGCGTCTAGGGCCGATGACGTCACTTCCATGGAGGCAAGTTGTACACGCCCCCGTCCCTTAACTCCACCCCCACGTCAAAACAGTGCCACAAAGAAAGACGTGCAGAAAAGTAAAGCGCAAAGGAAAAATGGTATCGCAAGCTCAAACTAGACTGACAGGTAAAATAAAAGCAGAGTTGCAAATAAATTAATAGATATGACCATGGAAAATATGTATTGCAAAATCATTGCTTTCGTGCTGTTTCATTTGTTTTGTAATTATTAATTTTTGTTTGCAAAAAGCAAATGTATTTTCCTCAATATTTCCACTCAACCTAGAACCACCCCTGTACATTAACCATGCAGGAAAACCTGAAAATAAATAAATGACTTTTTAAACCGTTTAACTGATTATTAATCAGTCAAAATCAGCTGATCTGAGTTTGCTGCACTCAGAAACCGGTGACTCAGCAGAGCTTCTATGAGCTTTTGTCATCGTTAAATCTTTCTCAGATGTTTCCATATGTCGAAATTGGTTAGCGCATCTATCTGTGCAGTACATGATGGTGTCCAATGACTCTGGCGAGCGAAGCTTCTCAAAGTTGGGAATAATCAAAGGAGAGCTGCGGTCCTCGGTTGGCTAAGCATGCAGGCGCTTGAGTGTAGAGACCGCGCGGGATGGATTTTTCTGTCCCGTTCCCGCAAGATTTTATCCCGCTCCCGCAAAAATATGTTATTTTCTCCCGCTCCCGCCCGCGAACGATCAAGTTTCGTCCCGCTCCCGCCTGCAAAATCCCGCGGGTAAAGTATATATATATATATATATATATATATATATATATATATATATATATATATATATATATATATATATATATATATATATATTTTTTTTTTTAAATGCATTGCATATTATGCCTGCTACTCTGTTATTTCTTTCAATTGCTCCCCTGTTGAATATAAATGTAAAAAAGAAACAAATGTTTCATTTTATTTGCGTTTAATTAAATGGATGAAAGGAACGAACATGGAACTTAGAACATAGAAATTCAGTAAAAAAGTAAGAAATGTAAATACATAAAAAAAAATACCTATTAGGCTATAGTATAATACTATAATATAGTATTAGGCTATAGTAATGCAAAGTAGCCTACATAGGCTATAGTATAGCCTAATGAATTATATAATAATAATAAACCTGGATTTCTTTCATGTTCAAAGGAAAATTGGCCTATACTGCATAAGAATGCCTTCTTTTCCTCAAACATTAAACAAACAAAAAAATATTTGTCCTCAATAACAAAATATACCAATTTTAAATATTTAGCAAAATACATAAATTAAAAATAAACTGAATTAAAAAATATATATATTGTAGACTACGACTACTAATGCAGTCTGTGCAGTAATAGCATGTCGTTCATTGATGAGGGCTTCAGATTAATCCGTCTCTGTTCACTTATGCGACCGCAATTACTGAAAGCCCTCTCCAATGGTGCGCTGTGAGCTGGAATGGAGAGTAACCTACATGGCGTGTTACTTTGCTTAATCTCGGAAACTCTTGATATCGCCTTTTCCACCACTGGATCTCTCGCTATCTCGGAATGGAATTACACGTCTCTGTCCATGGTTTCATCAGCATCCTCCCATTCCGCAAAGTCTATTTTATTTTATTTTAGTCTATTATAAATAAAGGTTTATCTGTTTTTAGTGATTTTATTTTGCTAGATATTTCCCGCAAATAACTTTATTTTCCCGCAACCCCGCCCGCGTCCGCATTCACCAATCAAATATTGTCCCGCGACGCACTCGGTTGCGCTGGGTCTCTACTTCAGTGTCGAATGCACATGCATCAACGCCTAGAAAAGATAGGCCCTTTTTGCACTGCGTCATCGGGCCCAATCTGGTCTTAATCCGGCCCTGAAGGCGGTGCATTGCCATTGAGATTTGACTGAGTTCACAGCTGAGCAGACATTTCACTCACTGGCTGCAGCGTCACATTTGCGTATGCTGTAGCCTACTGCTGGAATTCCTGATTGGTTGACAGCAAATTTCAAATATTAAACTGAACGATACAATAACGTTATTAACCGGTTAATGTCTATTTCAAATTTTCGATTCTGTTCGGAACTAAAAAAAAAATCATTTAGTTTGTTCCTGTCAAAATATCGTTCGTTTCCGGCCACACATTATGTGTAACTGAAAATGATCAGAAACTGCTAATTAATGTGTAAATATGACAAAAATAATAAGCACTACCATCAATTTGTATATATTAAAAAGTGTTACCAACATCAACTACATACAGTCAAGACTAGTATCATTTCTGTGTATTTTGTGGTCTGCATTGTGTGGTGGATTTTTTATTTGACAAATTAAAAAAGAAAAAGTATTGATTTGATCCATATCAATGTGGGGGTCTCCAGAGACTTCAAACATCTTGAGTCTGCCTTGTTTTACACCAACATTCAACTAGATATCATAACTGTTTTATTTTTTTAAAGCTACCAAGTGTTGACAACCATAAATGGTTTCATGCTATTTAGATAAAAGGGAACATTATTATTATTATTATTATTATTATTATTAGTATTATTATTTATGTCAAAAAGAGGCCAGACAGCACCTAAGGGTTAAAGGAGGGGCATTATTGGAAGATGTTAAGTTTCTTTAAATGGGGTCAGATTATACTTTGTAACAGTTTGGAGTGTTTAAAAAGATACAACAGTTATGAAGTGAAATAACTCTGTTGTGTATGTTGGCAGAATGAATGATACACAGCAGACAATCGAGTTGTGTTAACACATTGTTTTTACTCTGAACTGTTAACTTCAATACATCACTATATGAGTCACCACTAGAGGGCAGGCTCATCACAGAATACTGATACCCAATAGTACATACATTACACTTTCCACAGAAACAGTCTTTTTGGATGTGGTTGTCTTCATTAGAACAACTTCAGGCCACTTAGAATGCGCGTCCACGGCGATCAAAAGCATGGAGTCCTTGAATGGTCCAGCAAAGTCTACATGCACTCTTTGCCACGGTGTTGACGGCCATTCCCAGGGATGCAAGGGAGCTAATGGTGGAGAGTTCTGTGTCTTTTGACATCCTGGACAAGCCTTTGCCAGATCCTCAATCTGTTTGTCGATTCCCGGCCACCACATGTAACTGCAGGCAAGGTTTTTCATTTTTACAGTGCCCAAATGTCCTTCATGCAGTGTGTCCAGCATCTTACTGCGTAATTTGGAGGGAATGACGACTCGTAAGCCACACATTAGAGTTCCTTGACACACAGAAAGCTGTTCTCTCCTCGCTGCGAATGCTGGATACCGGGAGTCTCCTTTTGTCGGCCACCCATGTACAGTGATGTCATAGACCTTAGACAATGTTGGGTCATTGCGGGTTTCTCTCTGAATAGTGGCATTTGTCACAGGAAACTGACTCACAATTGAGGTTTGAAACACGTCAGCTGGATCCATCGCCTTTGACTCTTCTGTCAACTTTAGTGGAAGACGTGACAAGCCGTCAGCATTACCGTGTAGTTTGGTGCCTTTGTACTTGATGTCAT
Source organism: Carassius auratus (assembly GCF_003368295.1). Lineage (NCBI taxonomy): Eukaryota > Metazoa > Chordata > Actinopteri > Cypriniformes > Cyprinidae > Carassius > Carassius auratus. The sequence goes on from NW_020528077.1 coordinate 84,822, forward strand.
ATTGGTGAGCACACAAGAAGAGTGACCAACGCTGCAGCCGTGCTGAGGCCATCGCTGAGACACCCTTCCGAACATCGAAGATCGAGACCAAGGGCTGATGATCTGTGATCAGGGTAAACCTTTGACCATACAGATAATGGTGGAATTTTTTTACACCCCACACGAGACTAAGTGCTTCACGGTCTATTTGTGCATAGTTACATTCTGCTGGCATTAATGATCTAGATGCGAAGGCTATCGGTTTTTCAGTGCCATCTAGAAACTTGTGTGACAGCACTGCGCCAATTCCATATGGTGATGCATCGCACGCCAGTCTGATAGGCATAGATGGGTTGAAGTGTGTCAGCACTACATCAGAAGTTATGAGCCTTTTGGTCTCTTGGAAAGCTTGTTCACAGCTGTCCGACCATTTCCACTGTGTCTTTGTTTGCAACAATGCATTCAAAGGATGTAGTACAGTGTAGAGGTTTGGAAGAAATTTGTGGTAATAGTTCACAAGTCCGAGATATGATCGCAGTTGAGACACATTTTGTGGGTGTGGTGCCTTTAGCACAGCTTCAATTTTGTCTTGTGACTTGTGTAGACCATCTTTGTCTATCACATGACCACAGTAAGAAATCTGAGACTTAAATAATTCACATTTTTCTTTGTTGGCTCTTAGTCCATACTCACACAATCTCATCAGCACCCGTTGCAAGTTTTGGAGGTGATCTGAATCATCCTTCCCCGTTACAATGATATCATCCAGGTAACACTGCGTTCCCGGGATACCCTGCAACACCTGGTCCATCGCTCTCTGCCACAAAGCAGGGGCTGAGGCAATTCCAAAAACAAGACGGTTGTACTGATAGAGCCCTTTATGTGTGTTGATGGTCAAGAATTTCTTGGATTTCTCATCCATCTCCATTTGGAGGTAAGCTTGGGCTAGGTCAATTTTTGAGAAGTGTTCTCCACCAGACAAGGATGCAAAAATGTCTTCAATGCGTGGCAGGGGATACTGTACTGCATGAAGCGCTGGATTAATGGTCACTTTAAAATCCCCGCAAATACGCACATCTCCTGCTTTCCCTTTTTTGATCACTGGGACTATGGGTGTTGCCTATTCGCTCCATTCAACCCTTGTCAGAATTTAAATTTTTTCCAAATTTTCCAGCTCTGCCTCCACCTTGGGACGAATTGCGTACGGGACTGGGCGAGCTTTAAAGAATTTTGGAGAAGTGTTTTCTTCCAACTCCAGATTTGCTTTTATTCCCTTAAGTGTTGCTATTCCTTTCTGAAACACAGGTTCTGCATTTTCTATAATTTGCACTAGGGTCTTTTGTGTCTCTTTGTTATTGACTTGCTGGGACACATCCAGGTTTTTTATTGTGTGCCAGTCCACAGGTATTTTCCTCAGCCACTCACGTCCAAACAATGCAGGCCCTCCGTTTTCCAACACATACAAGTTCAATTGCTGCTGATTTTCTTTGTACTTCACAATTACTGGTAATTTCCCTTTCGGAGACACTTTTTCACCAGTATAGGTCTTTAATATCACTGATGTGCTTTGCAGTGGTATTTTTGAGAACAGTCGCTGGTAATCAGCTGCTGAGATGACTGATAAGGCAGATCCAGTGTCTAACTCCATTTTGAGTTTGACTCCTGACACTTCTGGTGTAAGCCAAATAACTCTTAGATCAGTCACCTAAATACTGTACAGTTCCAAACATGAAAGATTATCTGTACCTGAACTTGTGTTTGTTTAATTTTCAGTTACTTGATGTACAGTAGCGGATTTACGTTTCACTTTGTGTGTTCTGTCTTTTTGTATCCTCTGTCTGTCCATTTTGCATACACGTTCGATGTGCCCATTTTTATGGCATTTTCTGCACTCTTTATCTTTGAACCAGCAGTCATTCGCATCATGAGACATTTTTCTGCAGCGATAACATTTCTGTTTTCTTTCCAATTTCAGTGACAGTTTATTTGTTGCAATTCCAATGCATCTTTTGCTGCAGTCTTCATGGATATTGCTATGTTCGGTGCACGATCTAGTGTCAAGTCTTTTTCTGTCAACAGTCTTTTTTGTGTGCTTTCATTGTGCATTCCACACACAAGCCTGTCTCTTAATGCATCTGCCAGTCCAGCTCCAAATTGACAATGTTCTGACAATCGGCGTAGCTCAGCTATATATTCAGGAATGCTTTCTCCTTTTGCTTGGTTACGCTTATGGAATCTGAATCTTTCCGCAATTAATAGGGGTTTGGGTTTAAATGTTCATTTACAATGTCCACTATTTGCTGAAACGTTTTATCTGCTGGCTTTTCAGGGGTTAACAAACTACGGAGCAGTCCATACGTCTTTGCTCCCATCACGCTCAGCAAAACAGCCACTTTCTTATCATCTGCAACATCATTAGCCTCACAGTATAATTCCACTCTTTCCACATAAGTTCCCCAATCTTCAGCATTACTATCAAAAGCGGTGATTGTTCCAATCATTCACATTTTTGCTCGTTTGGAGTTTAGCTTTACACTTTAATTGGCTTCTCTTTCTTTTCACGATCTCTTTTCACGATCTCTTCCTTTTACATGTCCATTAAAGTCTTGTTGACGCGTCTGTAGTTGTTGATCCAGACCTCGTCGCCAATTTTGTTGTGTATGTTGGCAGAATGAATGATACACAGCTGACAATCGAGTTGTGTTAACACATTGTTTTTACTCTGAACTGTTAACTTCAATACATCACTATATGAGTCACCACTAGATTAGATTAGATTAGATTAGATTAGATTCAACTTTATTGTCACTGCACATGTAGGTACAAGGCAACGAAATGCAGTTAGCATCTAACCAGAAGTGCAATAAGCAGTAAGTACAGAATAAAGGTCTATAATATGTACAATAACTATACAGGTAAGTATTATGGACATAATTTACAGATATTAAATACTATAAGCACGATATACAGATAGGTGCACTATGAACATACTATACAGATGGGCTATGTAAAAGTGTATGTACACTATAGGCAGAACTATGAACATAATTTACAGTATTGCAATGGACAGTAAAGTGCATAGAAAATATTACAATGTGCAAATGGATTATACAGTGTTCCTGGATGAACAGACAGTAGTGCAAGTAATAACAAGTTACTGTTTTTTGCTTGTTGTGAATAAATAAATAAATCAGAGTGTTGAAGAGAGGGAGGAGTCTATGTGTGGTGTGGGGGGTGTTGAGGGGTGTCAGAGGGCAGAGTTCAGCAAGGAGACAGCTTTAGGGAAAAAGCTGTTCCTGAATCTAGTGGTCCTTGTCCGGAGGCTCCCCAAACGCCTCCCGGAGGGCAGGAGGTTAAACAGTTTGTGGTCAGGGTGAGAGGAGTCCTTGAGAATGCTGCGAGCTCGACGTAGACAGCGTTTCCTCTGGATGTCCTCAAGAGCAGGAAGTGGTGTCCCTGTGATGCGCTGGGCAGTTTTCACCACCCTCTGCAGTGCCTTGAGGTCAGCCACTGAACAGTTCCCATACCAGACTGTGATGCAACTAGTCAGGATGCTCTCGATCGCAAACCGGTAGAAGTTCACCAGGATGGATGAAGACAGCTGGTTCTTCTTCAGTGTCCTGAGGAAGAAAAGGTGCTGGTGAGCCTTCTTGACCAGGCTGGAGGTGTTTGTGGCCCAGGACAGTTCCTCCGAGATGGTGGTTCCCAGGAACTTGAAGCTGGAAACACGTTTCTACAGCCAGCCCATTAATGTGGATGGGGTCATGCGTGCTTCCATTCTTCTTCCTGAAGTCCACAATGAGCTCCTTGGTCTTATTGGTGTTAAGGAGCAGGTTATTGTCAGCGCACCATGTGGCCAGGTGCTGTACCTCTTCCCTGTAGGCAGTCTCATCTTTGTCACTGATGAGGCCAATCACCGTGGTGTCATCTGCAAACTTAATGATGGAGTTGGATCCATGCACAGGCTTGCAGTCGTGGGTGTAAAGGGAGTAGAGGAATGGGCTCAGCACACAGCCCTGTGGTACGCCAGTGTTAAGTGTGATGGTGGTGGAGTGGGTGTGACCTGACCGAACATGCTGAGGCCTGTTGGTCAGAAAGTCCATAATCCAGTTGCAGAGGGAGGTGTTGATGTCCAGGTCTCCAAGTTTTGTGGTCAGCTTGGAGGGAATGACGGTGCTAAATGCTGAACTGAAGTCAACAAACAACACACTAACATACGTGTTGTTATTGTCCAGGTGTGTGAGTGCAGAGTGCATCACTGTGCATACTGCATCCTCTGTGCTCCTATTTCTGCGGTAGGCAAATTGGTGTGGGTCCAGTGTGGGTGGGAGGCAGTCTTTGAGGTGTGCTAGGACCAGTCGCTCGAAGCACTTCATAATGATGGGTGTGAGTGCTACGGGGCGATAGTCATTGAGGCACGTTGGGGAGGAGTGTTTCGGTACTGGCACAATGGATGTGGACTTAAAACATGTTGGCACAGTTGCTTGGGTGAGGGACAGGTTGAAAATGTCTGTGAAGACCCCTGCAAGCTGCTCTGCACATGCCCTAAGCACACGTCCAGGAATGCCATCCGGGCCAGCAGCCTTGTGTGCGTTGATCCGGCTCAGTGCAGTGTGGACATCTGAGGGGGTGAGTTTAAGGGGTTGGTGGTCTGCTGAGGGTGAGATTTTGGTGGCCGTCTCCTTGCTGTCGCTGTTGAAGCGAGCATAAAAGTCATTTAGCTCGTTAAGGAAGGAGACGTCTGTGACTGTTGGTGTGGAGTTGCTTGACTTGTAGTCACTGATGATCTGGATGCCCTGCCACATGCGTCGGGGTCAGAGTTGGAAAAGTGTTCCTCTACCTTCAGCTTGTAGCAGTACTTGGCCTTTTTGATGCCCCTTTTCAGGTTAGCCCTGGATTTACTGTAGGCCTGAGTGTCATCTGACCTGAAGGCAGCGTTGCGGTCTTTCAGCAGAAGTCGCACCTCCTTGTTCATCCATGGCTTCTGATTAGGGTATGTTGTTATCTGTTTTTCTGTTGTTGCACTGCCAATGGTGGAGTTGATGTGATCCAGTACAGAGGAGGTGTAGATATCAATGTCCGTGTGAGAGCCACAGGCAGCCTGAGAAGCAAACATACTCCAGTCAATGTGTTGAAACCTGTCTTGAAGTAAAGAGTCAGCTCCAGTTGGCCACACTTTGATGGTCCTCACTGATGGCTTCACACGGTTGATGAGAGGTGAATACTTAGGGGTGAGAAACAAAGAAAGGTGATCAGACTGTCCGAGGTGGGGGAGGGGGGTCGCGATGTAAGCTCCATTAATGTTTGTATAAACATGATCCAAAGTTTTGTCTCCTCTGGTGTGGCAGGAAACATGCTGGTGAAATTTGGGGAGTACTGTTTTTAATTTGCAGTGATTAAAATCACCCGCGACAATAAAAGCAGCCTCCGGGTGAGCAGTCTGTTGTTTACTAATGGCTGCATGAAGTTCGTTCAAAGCAAGCTTGGCATTAGCATCCGGTGGAATATAGACTGCGGTTATTATGGTGGAAGTGAACTCCCGTGGCAGATTAAAAGGTCTACATTTAACCATGAGAAACTCTAGGTTAGCTGAGCAGTGTCTCCCAACAATGACAGTGTTCGTACACCAAGCTTTGTTGACATAAATGCACAATCCACCACCTCTTGTCTTGCCGGAGTCATCTGCCGTTCTATCTGCCCGGAGCGTGTAGCGTCCTGCTAGCTCAATAGCATTGTTGGGTGCGTCGCTGTTTAGCCATGTTTCTGTGAAAACCATGACATTGCAGTCCATAAGTCTCTTACTGTGGGTGATGCGGAGTCGTAACTCATCCATTTTGTTCACCAGTGACTGCACATTAGCGAGGAAATGAACAGGGTCTGTTCAGTACGAACAGACCCGAGATGAGCAGGAATAATACTGCAAAATTGCAAAAACTGGAGAGACGCTGAGCCTCGCGATGTGTTCGCGCCGCCATCTTGGTCATACATATTATCTAGAGGGCAGGCTTATCACAGAATACTGATACCCAATAGTACATACATTACAAACTCTATTTACAATTTCCACGTAGATCTTATAACAGCATTAGTAAACCTAGGCAGATCTTTGGCAATCCTACAGCCTGAACAACCCCCCCACTCAGGAAAGTGCATTTTAATGTGCATAACATTTATAATTTGAGCTGGCTGTCTAACTTGACTGCATGGTCTGTTCTAGTTTTTTGACCGCTCTGTTGAACCAATCCAGTTTTGCTAGTTTGTCTCCTGTTCAAGTTCTTATTCCAGCTACACACATGACAAACAGAAATAACAGATTGATGGAAGAATGAACTCTTAATATCCTAAATTCTGCTTCTATGGTTTTTAAAACCATGAATATTATTATTATATCTTCTTTTGATAATCGTTAGCGGTGTGTTTTCAGCTGTGGTGGCTGTTTCTGTGTTTGTACAGTTACAGTGAGAGTGTCCCCTGTGCTGCTGGATGATGGTACTGTCCGATGAGATAAAAAGAGAAGTGTGTTTTCCTGAAGACCTCTGAGAAGCAGATACTTTCATAGAACACAGTAAGTGTTGGCACTGTCTTTTCTGTCTGTTTCTGTTTAACAACACACTGATTTAGGTTAAGCCTTGATTTTTACTCGCTGGTTGTACCAAGTTTACATATTTAAGTTTGACTCACAAAATCCACAATATAAAGAATGTTACACATTTTATTTTAAATTGTAATTTTTAAGATTATTTATCTACAGATTAAAAAAAATAAACAAATGAATGTTTATGAATCACTATACAGAAAATAATATGGTAATGTTTTTAAGTATATATAGTGTTTGTCAAGGATGTGACTTTTTGTGCAACTGTAATTAGTAATATTTTATCTCACTAAATGAATGAGTAAGCACTAGGGAAACATTATTAAGTGTTTTTTATGAGTTTTCACATCTTGTTGCTTTACCTATTTGTACAGAGCCCTACACATGACATGCAAGAATGAATAAATTAACTGTGTGCACAATTTATAAATCGAGTGAATGAAATAGTAAATCAAGGGAATGCAATAGTAATCGTGTGCACGTTTTAGTACATTGAGGGAACGAATTAGTAAATCGTGCACACGATTAAGCTTAATATTTTTTCCTTCATGTCATGTGCGGGGCTCCATACATTCTTCACAAGGTGAAACAGAAGAGAAAGTAGAGATTGTCTCAGCTGATTGTAGTTTGGCAATTCATTCGACCACAGAGGAACATGTCTGAACCACAATGATTGAGTCAAGAGGACATTATATATACTTCACTTCAAGTGTACTGAGTTTCTGAGAGCGAAACTAATTTAAATATAAGATTGCAAATAAACCGTTTCTTAAGACTGTTTTTTTTTTATTACAAAAAGAATAACAAAACACTTATTTTTAATAAATCACATTATTTGCTCTCAGTTTTTCTCTCTTCTTGCAAGAAAGACTTTAGAAAATACTTTCTTCACATAGGTGTCAACAGATATCTATGGCTGACCGTACAATCAGTCACTCTGTGGCACTTTTTGCCCATTTAGCACAGCCTTTCTAACCCATATCCCCAATAATATACATTTAACTACCTGTTATGAAATGTCTTTTGACCTTAAATACATTGTTTTGTCAAAATGCTGTACTATAATCACACCTGGTAAGGTGCATTGTAGCTATAATTAACATTAGGTTATACATGACAATTGTTATGTAGCCATTTCTAACTGTAAGAGACAGAACTCAGTCTGTAGTGAATCAGCGTCTGTGAGTGAACAGACTGGAACAGACCGGATCATCATACACTACTTCCTTCTCATTAGATCGGATGATGAAATGTCAATTATTTCTAAAGCAGTACAAACTAAACATGTGAATGCATCAATATTTCACCAAATGTGCACCCTTTAAAATAATCACCTGTTGTTGCTTTGCAGTCTGAAATGAAGACGGACACAGATTCTCTTTTATCCAGCTGTATTAACTCTATTACATCCAAGTGAAAGATATAACAGCAATAGGTAAGAAAAAATAAATAAAGAAAAAAACAGAATCAAAGACCAAATGCAACACACTGTAAACAGCTGCAGCACTTTAGCATGCGATCTGCTCATTACACACCTGCAGTCTAACATTACCTGACACTCAGAAGTCTGTTCTAACTGCAGTAAGACCAGTGAACAGAAAACTAACTGTCGTGGAAATACTTAGTGTTTTCATGGAACGTGGTTTTAGTAAAGCGCACGGTGATGGAGTACATGTAAATAGTCACCAGTTCCTTCTGCTTGAATATCAGGATGCATCACATCACCATACGGAGAGTTAAAGCAGGACCCAGGGTCTGTGCAGAGGACTCGTCTGGCTCTTGTGGTCTTCACTGAAGATTCGTTTAATATCAATTCTAAGGTAAAAATAATAAAATCAATTTATCAATAATAATGTCAATTCTTCGTCATCAGTTAGGAACCTAGGTGTGCTACTTGATCCCAATCTTTCCTTAGAAAGCCACGTTTCTAGCATTTGTAAAACTGCATTTTTCCATCTCAAAAATATATCTAAATTACGGCCTATGCTCTCAATGTCAAATGCATAAATGTTAATCCATGCATTTATGACTTCAAGGTTAGACTATTGTAATGCTTTATTGGGTGGTTGTTCTGCACGCTTGGTAAACAAACTACAGCTAGTCCAAAATGCAGCAGCAAGAGTTCTTACTAGAACCAGGAAGTATGACCATATTAGCCCGGTCCTGTCCACACTGCACTGGTTCCCTATCAAACATCGTATAGATTTTAAAATATTGCTTATTACTTATAAAGCCCTGAATGGTTTAGCACCTCAGTATTTGAATGAGCTCCTTTTACATTATACTCCTCTACGTCCGTTACGTTCTCAAAACTCAGGCAATTTGATAATACCTAGAATATCAAAATCAACTGCGGGCGGCAGATCCTTTTCCTATTTGGCACCTAAACTCTGGAATAACCTACCTAACATTGTTCGGGAGGGAGACACACTCTTGCAGTTTAAATCTAGATTAAAGACCCATCTCTTTAACCTGGCATACACATAACATACTAATATGCTTTTAATATCCAAATCCGTTAAAGGATTTTTAGGCTGCATAAATTAGGTAAACTGGAACCAGAACACTTCACATAACACCGTACTTTCTACATCATTAGAAGAATGGCATCTACGCTAATATTTGTCTGTTTCTCTCTTGTTCCGAGGTCACCGTGGCCACCAGATCCAGTCTGTATCCAGATCAGAGGGTCACTGCAGTCGCCCGGATCCAGTACGTATCCAGACCAGATGGTGGATCAGCACCTAGAAAGGACCTCTACTGCCCTGAAAGACAGTGGAGACCAGGACAACTAGAGCCCAGATACAGATCCCCTGTAAAGACCGTGTCTCAGAGGAGCACCAGGACAAGACCACAGGAAACAGATGATTCTTCTACACAATCTGACTTTGCTGCAGCCTGGAATTGAACTACTGGTTTCGTCTCGTCAGAGGAGAACTGGCCCCCCAACTGAGCCTGGTAGGGGGTCACATAATTATGTAGCAGCTTGTTTTGTAACGGTATGAGCCTCTTTTAAAAAGGTATTGAACTGGAATTTGTGTCAATGGACAACTACATAGGTATGGATCTTTTTCAACATCTATTCTACATACATCAACAACATAATATAAAGAAGTGTTTAAAAAAAATAATAAAAAAATAAATAACATTACCAAAAAGCAGAAGGATAAAGAAAGAGGGCATTACTCACACTTCTTTTACTTTGTTTGTAAGGAAAAATTTATGTGGTATGGACCATATATTTTTCCAATTTAAATGATCAAAAATCCTATTCCAATATGAGATTGCTGGAGGGGCAGAAATAATGTTTTCAAGGAATAAAACTCTTAGTTTATAATTTCTCCCTTTTTTTCAGTGAAACATATCTTGCCAATGGGTGTATTGACAAGCTCAGGATAAGACAACGAACCCAAAGAGGGAGTATTGTTTTTAAAAAAGCATGAGTATCCCAGAAGGAATAGCATCCATTACTGTGGCAAATTCTTTGGGAGTTACCGGTATATTATATTCTGAAAGAAACTCTGCATACCTAAAAAGCAGACCTTCATTATTAAAGAGCTGTCTAACATATATTCCATTATTGAACCAGTTATTATAGAACAAAGATTTATTCTTAAATAAAATATACTTATTGTTCCATATATATCATCGGTGAGGAGAAAAGTTATGTTTGTAGATGAGATTCCATGCCAGAAGGACTTGTTGGTGAAAGTTAGATAGCTTAACAGGGAGTTTATGAATATCATAATTACACATTAAAGCAAATGTTGTGCCACCAAGTTGCGAGAAAGCATGCTGAGGGAAAATATTCCAAATAGAGGTGGGATTTTGAAGGAATCGATTTAGCCAATTTATTTTAATTATGTTAATAAGTGAACTAAAATCAACGAAGTTTAAGCCGCCCTTTTGTTGAGTATTTAATATCACTGACTTTTTCAAATAGCGGGGTTTATTTTTCCATAAAAATTTAACTAAGATTCCATCGATTATTTTACAAGTGTTCTTATCAATGAACAGTGATTGAGCAGCATAAGTAAGGCGAGACAGACCCTCCGCTTTAACAAGCAAACCTCTGCCTTTCAAAGAAAGGTCTCTCTGCAGCCAGCAGTTAAACCGTTTCATTGTATTTAGAACAATTGGGTCCAAATTAGCAGAACATCTAGAATTATCTTTGGTTATTTTATACCCAAGTATGTAACACAGTTTTTAATTGCAATACCATCAATTGAAGAGATCAGAAGTAATTCACATTTATTAATATTGAGACGTAGGCCAGAGGCTTTAGAGAAGAGATGAAGAGTACATAAGGCTGCAGGTATTTGTGTAGAGTCTTCTAAGAACAGAACAGTATCATCCGCTAATTGATTAATAATTAACTCTGTATTGCCAATACTGATGCCTTTTAGATGGCTTGCTTTGATGTGCGAAGTAAGAAATTGTGTAGCAATTAAAAAAAGATAAGGAGATACTGGACATCCTTGTCTAACTCCACGGTTCAAGAAGAACCTGGGAGAGGTACTGTTACTAATGGAGCTGCTACTGTTCATATACAGCATTTGGACCATATTACAGAAGGAATCACCAAAACCAATTTTATTTAGTGCTTGAAACAAAAACTCATGCTCTAATGTGTCAAATGCTTTGTAGTAGTCTAAAAATAAAATAAAACTTTCTTTTGGGAGTAAATATAGATTTAATATTAAGCGTATGTTGTTTGAAATATGTCTGTTTGGCAGAAATCCTGACTGTGTTTCATCAATAATAGAATTTAGGACACATTTTAGTCTTTTGGCCAGAACTAAAGCTATTATTTTTTAGTCGTTATTTAATAAAGTAATTGGGCGCCAATTATCAATAAGAAGGGGATCTTTATTTGGCTTCGAAATTAGAGTCATTATTCCTTGACATAGGGTTGGAGGAAGAAATGTTTTCTTTATGCTTTCTCTAAAAACCTGTAATAGAAATGGTGTTATTTTTTTTACTAAATAATTTATAGAATTCTGAGGTGAGCCCATCAGTGGCAGGAGATTTTCCATTTTCTAATGATTTAATTGCTTCTACAATCTCATTGGTGGTAATAGGAGCATCACAAAAATCTTTATCAACCATATTTAATTGCTGTATGTTCTAACTCGAAGAAATCAGTTGCATCTTGGTGGCAAAATTTAGATGTATATTAATCTGTGTAAAATTTAGAACAGAATTTTCCAATTACTTTTTGATCTTCATTTAATACTCCATCTATCATGAGTTTCCTTATTGTATTTGTTTTAGCTAGTTGTTTTTCTAAACGAAAAAAAATAAGCAGAGCTTTGCTCACCTTCCTCTAGCAACTTTCTGCGTGATCGGACGTAAGCTCCTTCAGCTTTATATCTGTATATTTTATCTAATCAGTCATATCTTCCACATTTTTGTCTAAAAGACTAGCAATTTTACAGATAACACTACTCTCATTAGACTTCCTCTTTTGAGCCAAGTCACTACTGAATTTTAAAAAATATTTACCAATTTCATATTTAGCTAACTCCCAATTACTGCAGTAGTTATCTTCTTCATTTGCTTTGCTCCAAAAATTTGTAATAATGTCATCGATTTTAACATTATAGGCAAGAATTGAGTTACTGAGCTTCCAATAAGAGGGAGTACTATATGAATTAACATTAGATGAAATGGGGACGCGAATAGAAATGCTTTTATGGTCAGATAAAGGTGAAGGAATAATATCAGTTGAAATTTTATTCAGCTCTTTAGAAGCAAGCCATAGATCAATTCGAGATTGGCACGAAAAATAATTATTATTCCATGTTGATACTTTTAAAGATGGATGAATTTCCCTCCAGCTATCAACCAAATAAAATCTTTGAATGAACATCTTTAAGTAGGAATTAGAATTATTAGATTTTGGGGGACATCTATCAACATTATTATCCATAACAATTTAACAATGAAAGTATACGTTCTTCCCTTCTATAAAAGAAATCTTCATTTTCTTTTTGTTGATTAGGTCCATAAAGATTGGTAATAATAAACATTATGTCTGAGACTTCAGGTAGGAGGCAAATATACCGACCACCTGGATCACAGTCAGAAAACAGAATTTTCCCCTTAAAGGGATGATGTCATCTTTGACTGAATGACATTCTTGTAAAAAATAAAAATCTGAATTAAACTGTTTAAGGTAAAAAAAAATATAGCTTTACGTTTAGTAGAGTCTCTTAGCCCTCTAACATTAAGTGAGTGAATAGAAAGAACCATAAAGGAAAATAAGGAAATAAAAAAATAAAAATAATAATAATAATAAGCTAATACAAATAACTCGTTGAGATCGGACTTAATAAATGTGCATAAAAATGAGCACAGCAAACAACAGTAAAAACAATATACTGATGTAGTGCAGTAGCCTGCAAAAATAGGTGTAAAGATTATTAACTTTAAAACGGTAAGAACCCGTAACGTGTGTCAAATAAACAAATAGCATTCAAGCGTCTGGTTTTCTATTAAGCTAAACCCAGTGCCACTTTAATAAAGTCCCACGTTAAACATTATAATCAAACTGTAAAATCCAATAATTTACCTTACTTAGATTAAATTAGTTATCTTTACTTAGTTGTTATACTTGCTAGGTTTTATTAAGTTTCAGCTACTTTCAAGGCAAATAAAACAATTTACTTACTGTTTTGAGTGACACTTACTTAAAATATTCAAGTAGCCACAAAAGAACCAATGACATTAATAAACCAGTGAGAGGCAGCAGTGCACTAATATGTTGCTAATTGCCTTTTTTTTTTTTTTTAGCTCACCATTATAGTGATTAGCATTCCCTTTGGTTGGGCACTTGAAACTTTATTTATGTTACTATAATTTTCTCTCTATTAATGGAAAAATGCATCATGAAATCGGTGTTATTTGATTTCAACTAAAAGTAATAAATAGGTTGCTTTTATAAAATGACCTATATTTAAGTTAAAGCATTTTTTGTGTGTGTTTAATAATGACTTTTTTAGATTTTATTTTTCATATATAACTTGTTATGCTTTTTATATAATCCTTAAATAGTGAGTGGTAATATGCTGAAGTCACACACAGTCTTAAACATTCATCACGTGAATCACAACAATGGTAACAATTAAATTTAATTTATTTTCATTAATTGTAACTATAGCCATTGTATTTCCTCTTTTTGTTGTGCTACTGCTGACAAAAGACAGCAAATAAAATTGGCAAATAAAAACAACAACTTTAAAACAAAGCAACTGCATAATTTATTCTGCACAATGCATTCTGGGAGTCAGTGAGTAGCTATACTAAGTCATGAGTAAACCTAAATGAAAGGATCAAGTACCCCCTACAGTTCGAAGTCTTGTGTAAGTTAACTATACTAACTAAGCTTTTGTCAGTACAAAATACTATTCCTATTTCACTTGACTTAGTTTTTTCAAGGCAATCGGTTTGCATGCTTTTTTTTAAGTAAGCCCAACTTATTAGATTTTACAGTGCAGGGTTAGACCTTAAAAGTAACAAAGTACTTGACTTGAGAATATAGTTGTTTAATGTGGATATGCACTCTAGCTTATTAACATAGAACTCCAAAATCGGCAAAAGTGCATCTCGACAGAGTGACGCAAATAAGCAATCACAGTTCGGTTCATTTTCGGTACAGTAAGGGAGAGAAATGCAAACAATAAACTGCAGGTTGTTTATTACTATGAACTTTTTTAACAATTTGATTACACTTTTTTTAAATACTTTTTAATAAAATATATATATAAAATAAAATAAAAGAAGAAATAAAATACTGCTGCAAAGTTCATCACTAAATAAAATACTCTCAGTATCAAACCAATATCATATAATAAAATATAATTAAAAATATTAATAAATAACTATGATTACAGTGCAGCATTACCAATCCCAGCTTGTAGGCCTGCTCATGTTTAACAAATATATATAACTTTTCCAAAGTGTAAAGTTATATATCTGCTCTCTCCACCTTCAATACCATGACTTAGATGTCCTTGAGTAAGACACTGAACCGCCAACTGCTCCCCGGGCGCTGCAGCATAAATGGCTGCCCACTGCTCCGGGTGTGTGTTCACAGTGTGTGTGTGTGTGTGTGTGTGTGTGCACTTTGGATGGGTTAAAAGCAGAGCACGAATTCTGTGTATGGGTCACCATACTTGGCCGTATGTCACGTGACTTTTTTTTTTTTTTTTTTAAGTGCAGCATCAACAGTTTCAGTTTTTAGACCTGCTCAGATTTCGTTATTGCGTTGGACTGATCGGAATTAAGAGCAAAGTCTGTTTAAATGCCGATGGGAGCTGCGTTTGAATTACAATCATTTTTTTCCCTAGTTTTAATGATGTTCACACTTGCGTGATGCCTTTTGAAAACCTTAGTCCGGTGACACACAGACTTCCACCACTTAATATGTTTGTTTGGAAACACGAAAATGTACCTATGTTCCACACAAAATATTGCATTCGGTCATTTGGTACACACGTGCACCGTACCGAAAGCCCTGTACCGGAACGGTCTGGTACGAATAAACGTACATGCTTTGTCCACAAGAGGCCATAGTTTGTTCCTCTTTTCTCTGTCTGTTGGGGACAGATCCTCAGACAATTTTAAGTTGTTATTCCTGAGAAAAGGAGAGTCTTTCGCTGCCCGCCAAATGGCATCATGGTAAAAGCACGAGGCAAACTGAAAGATGATCCCTCTAGGTTTGTCGCTGCTCGTTTGCTTACGCCCAAGTCGATGTACAGTATCAACAGTGTATGGAAGTTTATCCTTTGCTTCTGGTAAGAGCTGCTGACAGACCTGGATAACCCTCTCCCGAACATCCTCCCTCTCCTTTTCAGGGATCCCGTAGATTCTCAGATTCCAACGCCTTGTGTATCCTTCGAGATGGGATAAACGTTGTTCATGCTAATGTGGCATTGGGGGGGGAAGTGGTAACGGAGCTCTAATTATCAGTAGTAGCGACTACGCCACCCCTGGCTAAACGCCTGGGGAAAATAACACTTAAAGAAAAGCACACCGGTTCGTTCGCTCCCACAGAGCATCCACCAATGAGGCGTGAATCAATATAAGAATACAGCTTTATTATCATAAAGGTAAAAATGACCAAAATGAACACAAGTAGTTCAGAATAAATGGCCAGAGCCACAAGCGATAAAACAACAGGACTAAATCAAAAGGGTTAACTCAAAAGGTTACATCATAGAACTGGGGTGTCTCAGAAAGTGGGTCGGCCACACATGGAGCATCACAACAGCCCAAATTAAAGCAGCCTTCCCTTGTGGATTTCAATCTCAAAAGACACTCTAGTGGAATTACACTACAAACATAAGTTACACCCCACACTTTTGACAAAAGACCACCTCCACACCCTAGATAGCCGCCACTCTGATACACCCCACTCCTAAGTCAAAAGGAAGAGGGAAGAGAAAGAATAAACATTTTTTCTTTAAACATAAAACACACAGCATTGGGCTGATTACTGCTCAATTAACAAACTAATAACGGAAAAAAAAACGATACAAAGCAAAATACCAAATAAATACCAGCAATAACCGCAGGAATAATAGTGGTAATAATAAATAATTATTATTTTTTAAAGATAAGGAAAAATGATAAGCAACAATAGGAATAATACACAATGACAAGAATGAAAAGAAACAAAATAAATGAAAATAAATCAATAAATGTTACAAGCAAACGAATTTAACCAAAAACATAACAATTCACACAAAAAACCGAAAGAAATGAGAAAGAAATCAAAAAATGAAATTAAAGCAAAACAGCAATGTCGCGGCTAGGCCATGCCGTCAAGCATGCCTCTTGAATGGCTAAAACATAACAAACAAGTTAAGATAAAAAAAAATTATTTTACCTTCTAAGTGGTGATAATAAACGTAAACTCTACATACCAGCTTCAGATATCACTAATTAAGCGTGCACCCAGATCGCCCTTATGCTGATCACTGGGGAAGGAGAGAACACGTTATTCAATCATCACCAACTCATTTGATCAGTACGGGTATGGTATGGGAATACCACTTACCGAATCCGGGGAGAAGCAAATCACCTACAGTCTGTTGTCCAACACACATATATGGTCGCTTTATTTCCAGTTGTCAAAATAACATCGCGAGGAAGATCAACCTTCTTTTTAGCGGTCATATAAACTCCCACGGGCCAACTCTAGCTGCACAGAAAACCTAGTAATTTCACCATACACCTGCCAGCCATCGGCAAAACGCCAAACACACATACCTCCAACTCAGAGCGGTGGAATCCCGGAAACGGCAGCAACGCCGTGACGCAATCAAATGACGTGCCTCTATGCTTGGAAATGCCGCTTTTATACCAACTGAGGTACCGCTTAATTATCGGCGAACTGGTATTCACCACAATCTACCCCCCTCAGCTTTTGCATTGCCGACCCGACGATGCACCAGCCAATAACAACCCCGTCACCTTAATTCCAAGGTCTAAAAATAGCCCCTATACAATTAGACCCGGAAGCCACTGTCCCGATCACCGTACGAGGGAGGTGGTGAAGGTTGGAGTGGTGACCTGCAGTTACTCGCCCTGTTCGTCTCACCCCTTCAACTACTTCCAACCCTAAAACTGATACCGGGGCAGGATGACTTTCTACCACCTCTACTTCACCAGAGGTACCTATAAGCCCTGGATCAGCCAAGTCTAGTACCCCCTCTGGTGACCGATCTTCGTTGCATGCCGGTGAATTAGGCACCACACTCTCCCTGCTCAATACATTGGAACCACCAGCTATTACTTGTACCAAATCAATCTCCTCTTCCTCCTCCTCTTCCTGCATAGGCACCTCTCTAAACTCTAACTGCTGCTGTGGTGGTTCTACCGCAAAATCACTACCCTGTACCCGCCCTTTCAATAAGGAACGGTGTACATTCCTCACCTTACTCAAATCGTCCCTGGGAGCAATGGAATAAACCCCACCACCTTCCGAAGGAGCCCGCACTACCTGATACTCAATCGAACTCCACACATCCTGGATCTTATGCCGACCTTTATGACCATATTCTCGCAGGTACACCCGCTGGCCCTCCACCAAAGGTACATCCCGTACCTGCTGGTCATGCTTCATTTTCCGTCGCTTGGCTGCCTCCTGTAATCGCCCTTGTGCCCCTTCAAAAGCCGTATGCAACCTGGCTTGATGCTCCAGAATCCATTCGTGTATACTACCAGCCACTGGTTCCTGTACCCTACCCAACAGGAAATCCACAGGCAATCGTGGTTCCTGTCCCAGCATCAAAAAATAGGGTGACTCACCAGTGGCTTGATGAGGGGTGGTATTATAATAGAAGAGAAGCTGAGGCAAACATGACACCCAGTCCCTCTTCCTGGACACTGGTAAAGTACGTAACAGATTGTGCAAAGTCCGATTAAAACGTTCGCATTGACCGTTACCTGCCGGATGATAAGGGGTCGTACGAGACTTCTCCACTCCATACAGGCCGCACAACTGGCGAATAAGTGCGGACTCGAAGTTCCGTCCCTGATCTGAGTGCAACCGGCCTGGAATACCAAACTTGTAAAACCACTCATTGACCAAGACCTGAGCAACAGTTTCAGCCCGCTGGTCCCGTGTAGGAACAGCAAGAGTATATTTGCTGAAGACGTCAGTCATTACCAGCACATTTTCTACCCCTGAGGTCGAAGGCTCTAACAACGTATAGTCAATGGCCAGAATCTCATTAGGCCGTGATGCCAACAAATGACCCATGAAACTCTGCGCCACTGGCCGTGTGTCTTTAGCAGACTGACATCTTTCGCATTCCTGGCACCAGCGGGCCACATCTGATGCTAACCCGGGCCAATAACACCTTCGCCGAACTAATTCAGCAGTTCGCTCAATGCCCTGATGTCCATGACATTGATGCAACTGTGTCAGCACCTCGGTCTTCAAAACAGATGGTAATATCAGCTGCAAGAACTCCTCTCCGCCCTCCGGGCACTGAACCCTACGGTACAGTGTCCCATCTTGTTCTACAAAACGGTCCCACTGGCGGAGTAACTTCAATGCCTCCACAGACAGCCCCTGCCTCTCCTCAACCCTGGGACGGGCCTTCCGCCTCCAAAATGGCAGGAGCTCCGAAATAACTGGATCCTCCGTCTGCAATAAACAGACATCAACACCAGAAGGACCAGGTAAAGTAGTGATAGCTGCTTGCTGTACCTCGACAACTGATCTGACCTCCTCTACTTGCTGCAGCAATGCTGGTATTGCTGCTCCCGGGGCTAATGCATGCAATGGCCCCTCTTCTGGAAAATTCTGGCGGGAAAGAGCATCGGCATTCACATTACTTTTTCCCGACCTGTACCGTATCTGAAAATTAAAAGCAGCCAACTGGGCAGCCCACCGCTGCTCGGTGGCCCCCAATTTTGCTGTAGACAAATGACTCAAGGGATTGTTATCCGTGAAGACAACACACCGACTACCCAACAGGTACTCCCGGAATTTTTCAGTCATGGCCCACTTGAGCGCCAGAAACTCCAGCTTCATAGAGCTGTAGTTAGACATGTTGCGCTCAGTGGGCCTTAGACCGCGACTAGCATACGCAATAGGACGTATTTTCCCTTCCTGTTCCTGAGAAAGGACTGCTCCCAGGCCACCATGGCTAGCATCGACCTCCAGGATAAAGGGTTGGGAAAAATCTGCGTAAGCAAGTACGGGGGCAGTAGTGAGTTTATCCTTCAAGTCCTTAAAGCTCTGTTGGCACAGTTCGCTCCAAGCCGCCATAAAACCCAATCCAACTTGCTTCCTAGGCCTAGCCCTAGCACTCGAAAACTCTGCCGCTAACTTATGCAGGGGGGCTGCAATCCTAGCAAACCCCTCCACAAACCGACGGTAATAGCTAGCAAAGCCGAGAAAAGAGCGCAGCTCTGTAACATTAGTCGGACAACGCCACTGAGCCACCGCCTGGATCTTACTAGGGTCTGTAGCCACCCCCTTAGAGGAAATCACATGGCCTAAGTACTTCACCTCAGACTGAAGAAACACACACTTCTCCAGCTTAGCCTTTAAGCCCTCCCGATCCAGTCGACTCAAAACCACCTCCAGCCTCTCCAAGTGCTGCTCGACAGAAGAAGAAAAGACCACAATGTCATCCAGGTACAACAATAATGACTGGCACTGTTGATCACCAAACAGACGTTGCATGAGTCTCTGGAAGGTACTAGGCGCATTGCAGAGCCCAAATGGCATCCTATTCCACTCGAATAGGCCAAAGGGGGTGCAGAAAGCGGTCTTATACTTATCCCCCTCCCTAACAGGAACCTGGTTATACCCACTGGTTAAATCCAGAGTCGAAAACCAGCGTGCACCGGTTAGGGCATCCAGAGACTCCTCGATGCGAGGTAAGGGAAAAGCATCCTTCCTCGTCTTGGCGTTCAACTGGCGGTAATCTACACACATGCGTAAATTCCCATCTTTTTTCTTTACAAGCACAATTGGAGAGGCAAAAGGGCTACAACTTTCTCGGATGACCTGGGTCTCCAACAACTGGTTAATGTGTGCCCGTACTGCTTCATAATCAGTTGGAGGTACACGGCGATACCGCTGCCGAACAGGAACATCATCTAGTAATGGGATATCATGCGAGATCAAGTCGGTACATCCTAAATCTCCTTCAAAAGTGGAAAACACAGACTGATACTTCCGAAGGAGATCTTTAACCTTAACCCGATCTTCCCCCGACAAAAGAGACAAATCTACTGTATCCAGCAGATCCTGTGCATAAGAAACACCAGTCTGGGAAGAAACAGAACAGACAGTACCAGGCTTAACCTCTGAGACCCCAGGGGGTAATGAAACAACAGATACGCTCGTCAATGAGCCTATAACACGACGAGGGAACAACAGAACATCTGTAGTCCCCACATTAACCACAGGAACATAGACTGTACCCCTAATCACTCTGACTAGTGCTGGGGAGATTAATAACCCCATGGGGAGCCCACCCTCGGGGGCTCAAGAAGTACTACACTGTCAGAGTAATGCTCAGAGCAGGTGGCCGCTACCAATTTAATGGTGCCACCTGGGACACGACCTGCTCGAGGACCACGTACCCTCACTGCACCAGACTTCCCAGAAGCAGGCTGAGTACTCACTTGGTGACAATATTGTAACGCCTGAAAGACTAACTTGGGCACAGCTGATACTAGTGGAGACTCAAAAAGGGAAGGCCCGTGCTGCCCAAAAAGTTCCTGATAGCAACGACCCAAGATATTCATCCCCAAGACACCTGGTGCCTGGGCACAAAAACCACCAGGAGGGTCCCGGACAACCAAGACACCACATTTTGGCAACAACTTCCCACATAGTTCAACGCTTAACTCCATGTATCCTATGTAAGGGATAGACAACCCATTGGCGGCTCTAAGCTGTAACCACTGACAAGTCTTAAGACGGTCCTGACCCCAAGGCTCGAAATGCTCCCGAAAACAACTTTCAGTGATTGTGGAAACCATGGATCCCGTGTCAACTAAACAAGGAACTGGCACACCACCCATTACCACCATCAAATGAGGACAAGACGACATTAACTGCATCACGGAATCACCTCTACCTGGAATATCAGAGCCAGAGTGGCCCCCTACCGAACTGTGGCTCAACAACTCGGCGGGAACTAGTTTCCCGACTCCGCACCTGAACGAGGGAATGCCCCTACTAAAGCCCTATTATTAGGACGGGTGACAGAGGGAGAGCGGGGTGGGACCCTTTCCCCATCGCAATCCCTCGCAAAATGACCAGGTTTTTGGCACCTCCTACAGGTCACAGGGCCACCTACTGCTCGAACACTGCGTGACGGGTTTTGTAACTGAGCAACACTTTGAGTAAGCCGAGTTAACTGTTCCTGCTGCAGTTTCAACATCTCTCTAAGCTCACTCATTTCTACAGACGGAGAGGGTTGGTCCACCCGTGAAGGTGCACTGCTTTGAACCCCATACTGAAAGCCATGGGCTAAGGGGACGGAATGACTACGGCTTCTTGTACCCCCAGGCAAACCCTCCCGTTCCCATCGAATAGCTTCACTACGAACATGCAGTAATGTTACTTCGGGTTGACGACGGACCAATTGCTTTAACTCACGACGTAGCGTACTATCAAGGACGTTTTCCACGAATTGATCGCGCAACAAAGTTTCTGCATTGGACAACATAACCGGTGACCTCTGCTTCACCCTCTCCAGGAGGCCCATCAGGACAAGAGAGAACTCTAAAAGAGTCTCTCCCTCCTGTTGCCTTCTGGAGAAAAAGGCTTCTTGCAAGGAGACATAGGACTGGGTATCCCCATACAATTCCCTTAAGGCGGCAATGATCTTATCTGGATCCTCCCGTTCACTTGCTGGCCTATATCTAATTTCCTCACGTGCCTCCCCCTCCAGGTGATCAAACAAAAAGAATGACTGGTCTGCCGTAGATAAGTGCCGGGCCCGAATACAAGCCTGCACTTCTTCAACCCATTCATTAATTCCCAAGCCAGACCTGCCGTTAAATTTGGGGCATTTTCTGTCCCTAGGTACCAATACAAACCGCTCCGCTACGGCAACACCAGCTGAAACAGATGGCGTTGCTGCAGGGAACTCTGGTACATGGTCACTGCTAGGACCAGGTACACTGGCCTGGGCCTGCTCCTGACGCAGCTTTAAATTATCGGCTTTTAATTGGGCTACAAGTTCTCGTAATTCCCTTAACTCGTCTTCCATGATGACAAAATAAGGAATACCACTTACCAAGGTAAAGGAATTCAGCCCAAACAGACACTCCTAACCAAATGGACACCGCTGTTTTGCTTGTACTAGACGCAAAAAAACAACACCACAAGAAAAGATGAAAAAACAAAAACAGCTAGAACGCAAATTGAAAATCCAGGGAAACAAAAACAGCTAGAATAAAAACATCCACGCCTCAAGTTGATGTCTCATACTGAGAGCAAACCCTGCCGACTACGCCAAATGTGGCATTGGGGGGGGAAGTGGTAACGGAGCTCTAATTATCAGTAGTAGCGACTACGCCACCCCTGGCTAAACGCCTGGGGAAAATAACACTTAAAGAAAAGCACACCGGTTCGTTCGCTCCCACAGAGCATCCACCAATGAGGCGTGAATCAATATAAGAATACAGCTTTATTATCATAAAGGTAAAAATGACCAAAATGAACACAAGTAGTTCAGAATAAATGGCCAGAGCCACAAGCGATAAAACAACAGGACTAAATCAAAAGGGTTAACTCAAAAGGTTACATCATAGAACTGGGGTGTCTCAGAAAGTGGGTCGGCCACACATGGAGCATCACAACAGCCCAAATTAAAGCAGCCTTCCCTTGTGGATTTCAATCTCAAAAGACACTCTAGTGGAATTACACTACAAACATAAGTTACACCCCACACTTTTGACAAAAGACCACCTCCACACCCTAGATAGCCGCCACTCTGATACACCCCACTCCTAAGTCAAAAGGAAGAGGGAAGAGAAAGAATAAACATTTTTTCTTTAAACATAAAACACACAGCATTGGGCTGATTACTGCTCAATTAACAAACTAATAACGGAAAAAAAAAACGATACAAAGCAAAATACCAAATAAATACCAGCAATAACCGCAGGAATAATAGTGGTAATAATAAATAATTATTATTTTTTAAAGATAAGGAAAAATGATAAGCAACAATAGGAATAATACACAATGACAAGAATGAAAAGAAACAAAATAAATGAAAATAAATCAATAAATGTTACAAGCAAACGAATTTAACCAAAAACATAACAATTCACACAAAAAACCGAAAGAAATGAGAAAGAAATCAAAAAATGAAATTAAAGCAAAACAGCAATGTCGCGGCTAGGCCATGCCGTCAAGCATGCCTCTTGAATGGCTAAAACATAACAAACAAGTTAAGATAAAAAAAAATTATTTTACCTTCTAAGTGGTGATAATAAACGTAAACTCTACATACCAGCTTCAGATATCACTAATTAAGCGTGCACCCAGATCGCCCTTATGCTGATCACTGGGGAAGGAGAGAACACGTTATTCAATCATCACCAACTCATTTGATCAGTACGGGTATGGTATGGGAATACCACTTACCGAATCCGGGGAGAAGCAAATCACCTACAGTCTGTTGTCCAACACACATATATGGTCGCTTTATTTCCAGTTGTCAAAATAACATCGCGAGGAAGATCAACCTTCTTTTTAGCGGTCATATAAACTCCCACGGGCCAACTCTAGCTGCACAGAAAACCTAGTAATTTCACCATACACCTGCCAGCCATCGGCAAAACGCCAAACACACATACCTCCAACTCAGAGCGGTGGAATCCCGGAAACGGCAGCAACGCCGTGACGCAATCAAATGACGTGCCTCTATGCTTGGAAATGCCGCTTTTATACCAACTGAGGTACCGCTTAATTATCGGCGAACTGGTATTCACCACACTAAGATGATTTCGCCTCGACTTTCTTCACTTTTGTTTCCATCAGACCGAGCTGGCTTTTGACATTAACTTCGGCACATACAAACCCAACAGCTGTCTTTACGTCAGCTATCTGTTTGGTGTTTTCATTTACAGTCTCTTTCATACTCGCGATCGCTCGAGCATTCTCCGCCACCATACGTTCCAGGCCATCAGATCGATTGTTAATTAGAATCGAGAGATCTTTGAGTTGTGAAAGGATATTAGCAGCATCAATGCTCTCCATCTTTCACTGTTTAATAACAGGAGATTTAAATGGCATTTCGGGGAGAGGAGGGATAACTACTTCAGGAGGCATAATATCTGCACAATCCATTTCTGACTCGAGGTAATCATGCAGATTGTCACTCAAAAGTTTTTCGAATCTTGCTGTTTTGTCGACGCAGCTTTAGCAGAATTAGCATTGCCTTGACATACGTTCTTGTTTTTTCTTTTTTCAGATTATCCCATTTTCAATCATTATAATCGTAATGGAAGCTTCTTATGCTTTAGAAGAAAGTTAAATAGTTTTTCTTACCACACTACAAATCAAGTTATTAGTTTGAGTTTGCGGAGCTCTTCAAAGCTTGTATAGTCAGAGCGCCATCTTGGGCTCGGTCCCGCAGCAGTTTCTCCGGAGCGGCTGCAGGAGCGCTGATGATGACACAGCTTCTTCACGATTGGCCAGATCTACAACATGACAACCATCACATGTGTTTGAAGCGTTTCAATGCCAATAATGGCAACAAATCTGTGTTTTTAGAATGGGAAACGCTTTTAAATGTAGTCACACTGCTGTATTAAGTCCCGTTTATCATACAACACTGATAAAAGCATTTATATCCCACTGTATTAGTATTTAAATAGTATATGATTATGTTGAACTTTATTCTTCAAAATATGGCGCTGTTGTAAGCAGTATGTAAAAACTGTTTCTGTTGCGCATGAAAACGTTTCTGAAACGTCTTTGTACTTGACAAATACAGCATTTAATTCACTTCATTTGTGACAAAGTATGCAAACACCACGTGAGTCTCACTAACGGGAGCTGAAGGTGTCTGTCTTGTCTGTTTTCACCTCCGCCCCCAACTGCAAGCGGCTGCTCTTGTTGATCGCCGTCTGCAGCCGAGCTTCAGGTCGAACGCACCCATTCATGCAGTGTTTGTTCATGGTTCCTCCAATAGACAGTAAAAGAAATGGACACAGTGACCCCATTGGATTCAACGGAGACAAGTGAAGTCAATTAGAAGCACGTACTTCCTGGGGGTCGAGCGTACTGCGCAGACTCAAACTGAGCTTCATGACGTAGATGTCACGTGAGCAACCTGTAAATCTTCTAATCGCTGTGCCAAGAGAAATCTGAATCACCCACCGAATCTTGCAGAGAAGGCGAGCGTGAACAGAAGCAGATTTTGGTAAGTATTCTGATTAATTATCTCCCTTGACTTCATACCTCCACGTCCCCCCGATTCCCTCATAGACAGTAAAAGATTGTCTGCGAGCTTCTCCTCCTGTCCATACGGTAATTTCTCTACTGTGCGACAGAGAGTCGCTGGTTATGATGCAATCATTAGCCTATTTTTTTTTTTTTACAAAAACTGCTTCTATGGGACCATAACGTAAGATGAAAGTGAAAGTGACATGACATTCAGGTGACATTCATTCATTCATTCATTGTGACAAAGTATGCAAACATTCATGGTGACCCATACTCAGAATTCGTGCTCTGCATTTAACCCATCCGAAGTGTGTGCGCACACACACACACACACACACACAAATGATGAAAAGGTGAAGACTGAAGATAACAGGATGCAACATTGCATCCAGGTTCATCATTAAAACAGGATGATCACAAATAAATAAATATTTGCCACTGCATATTTATATAGCTTAATACTATATACTTCTTAATTAAGTGAAGGATTTTGTGTATTTGAGTATAGTTCCTTCTTGTGTAATCAACATCTGATATGTCACCATGTGACTCTTTCCTGATGTGTACACACACACACACACACACACACACACAGGGCAGCCATTTATGCTGCGGCGCCCGGGGAGCAGTTGGGGGTTCGATGCCTTGCTCAAGGGCACCTAAGTCGTGGTATTGAAGGTGGAGAGAGAGCTGTTCATGCACTCCCCCCAACCACAATTCCTGCCGGCCCGAGACTAGAACTCACAACCCTTCGATTGGGAGTCCAACCCTCTAACCAATGATGAATGGACAAATGAGGTCTTTAATGACATTTGAACATAAAAAATTAAAAACGGGTATGGAGGGGGCTAATATTATTAATAATTATAATTATTCATAAATGTGAAACTCTACCCTAGACTGGACTATTGTAATGCACTTCTTGTGGTTGTCCTGCTTCGTCAATAAACAAGCTACAGGTCGTCCAAAATGCAGCAGCTAGAGTCCTTACCAGGTCAAGAAAATATGATCATATTACCCCAATTTTACAGTCTCTGCACTGGCTACCTATTAAGTTCCGTATTAGTTACAAATTATCATTACTTACCTATAAGGCCCTAAATGGTTTAGCTCCTGCGTACCTATTGCCACTTGCCCAAACAAAAGAGGTGAGAATTATATAGCATTTTACAGCAGCGGTCACGGTGATGATGAGGCCAACACTAGTGATCCACTCCCTGGGCGGCGATCAAACGAACAGGGCAGCACGGACACGAGCAGAGTATAGTAATAACGGCTCTGATCTGATCATAAAGTCTTTCCGAGTCCAAGTCAAGTCTTGAGTCATTGCTGTTAAAGACTAACTGGAGTCTCAAGTATTTTTTAATTATCTCAAGTTGAGTCACAAATCATCAAATTTCCAGCTAATTTCTGTTCTGCATCTTTCAGTTATCATATATGAATATAATTATGATGTCAAAAAGTCTAATTTGATTCACACCTTTACAGAAGCATATGATGATTACATCATGGAGACAACCAAAATGTAACACATTATACATTTAGTGTAATTACTGTACATCAGGAAAGAGTCACATGGTGACATATCAGATGTTGATTACACAAGAAGGAACTATACTCAAATACACAAAATCCTTCACTTAATTAAGAAGTATATAGTATTAAGCTATATAAATATGCAGCGGCAAATATTTATTTATTTGTGATCATCCTGTTTTAATGATGAACCTGGATGCAATGTTGCATCCTGTTATCTTCAGTCTTCACCTTTTCATCATCAACATAGAGTCATTTTCTCTATCCCACCACACTCTTTTTTTAAAGATGTCTATAGTTTCACAGCTGAATAAAACTAAATGTGCAGAAAAGACATTTACACCATTTATATTGGTTATATTATATATATTTATAAACATTGCATAACACATGAAAAATACAAGTACATTTGTAGAGACATCGCACACAATGATTTACAGGTCATGTTATTTTCAAGAATGTAAAGGATTTTTTTTTTACTTTTAAGTATATAAAGAATGATAAAACACTAAAGATATTTCAAAAGATGAAACCCTAATACACTCTGAAAAGAAATATTGTTTTGATTATAATGTCATCATATACTTGAATACATAACTCAGAATTTCAATCATCACTGCCTGTATTTATCTCTATTAGTTCATTACAAAAATACAGTATTTTAAAATTGTATTATTTTTATTATTATTATTATAGTTTAGTTTACTTTATAAACTCATTTCAACCTGTGAATCAAATATTTTATTGTAGTATCGTTCTAGTAGTTTCTGCACATCAACAACAACATTTCAGAGAGATCAGTGGTGATGCTCCATTCTGCATTAACTCCTCCTGCTCTTCTGTGTTCTCTCCAAGGAACTGTGTCATCAGAGTCTTTGTAATAATACATTTTAAAAACATTTACTGCTGACGTCAGATCTCTGCCCTCCTTTCAGTGCTCAAAATTTTCTTAAAATGGCTGGGTGTCTGTTATGATCTTCACACTAAGTTCCCAAAACACTTCCTTCAGTGTTTCTTCATCATTTGATTTTTATTTTAGTTTTAAGGCAAGCTTTTTGCTCTTTTCATAGAAAGTGTTCATGATTTGTTCTCTGAGCCTCTGTTGCATCAGGTTATTCTGCTTAAGAATCTTCTTCATTGTTTCTTTCTTTTTGATGGTCTTGAATTTTTAAAATGGTTTAATGGAAACTTAAGGACTGGGATACAAAATGCCTTAATCTTTTTAGGATTAATGGTCTTTTTCTCATGAAAGTGTAGTAATTATCTAAACTATCAATTACATGTTCTTTTGTGTATTTTCTCCAATTTTCTGGGATCTCTCCTTTACCCTGAAATGATTTTCCATAGTATTTTTCCAGATCTTTCTGGAATCTGCACACAAACCACTTCCAGTACGGTAGGTCAGAGAGATCAGGGGTGATGCTCCACTTTGCATAAACTCCTCCTGCTCTCCTGTATTCTTTATATGGGAACCACTGTCCAGATGATTTAAAAGATTTATTACTCATTACTACAGATGAACAAAAATCTATACCAAAATCTGTTGTATCATAATAATAGTATCCATTTACTCCATCTAATCTGTGGAAAGGAACACTGTGATCTCCATCATGGTTTTCTATGGTGTTGGTGCAGGTGGCTCCACAGAACGGACATTGAACCCAACAGCACTGACAGAAGTAATCAATCAGAAGCTCCTCTGGCCTGAACTTGGGATCCAGTTTTTCAGTTTTCAACTCACTACTGATGTCAGTCATCATGGCAGGAAGTTCTTTCTGGATCACATCTACTAGGAGTTTGAAATCATCAACATCATCATGTTTGACTCCACTGAGGTCTTTCTCAGAGAAGATCAGCACGTCTGAGAGCTGCTGTGTGAAACTATTCAACCACAAACCAACATCTTCATTGTTGACTTGAACATGTTCAGTGGATTGATGAGCTGCTGTCATGATCTTCTCCTGCAGGAGTTTAATGTTCTCCTTCATCTTGGGTAAAACACTGAGACTGAACTTATCAGTGATGTACTGACTGACTTTATCTCTGATGAAATCCTTGAAGTGGTCTCTGGGATAATTAATGTAATCCATGTATGCAGAAAAATTCTCATTATCAGCCAGAAACTTCAGGATGTGTTTCTCCAGATTTAATCTGTTTCCATTCAGTGATTCACAGTTTGATCTCATTTCATCTGTCAGATCTCTAGCAGTCTTCTTGTAGACGCTCTGCTCAATGGGCTCTTTCAGTTTCTGACAGATGATCTCACCAAAAATGGCAGTTGATGTTGCTCCACGACAGTATTTCTGGAAAATATCATAGTACTCTTCTCTCTTCTTCTCCAAATATATTACAGGATCATTAGAGTCTCTAAACAGTTTGTGTTGTTCAGTTATCTTCTTATTTACTCTCTTACAGATGGAAAGCACCAAATCCATGGAGAATTCATTCTTGAACTTATATTGCACTGGTCCTTCCTGATGTTCTATTAATTTTGCTGTGATGTAACCTGTGATTTGTTGAATGTAGCTGATGTTGTAGCCCATCTTTGAAATGTTAAATGACTGAATCATTGTGTCTGTCTGTTGAGAAACATCTGCGATTAATGATCTTATTTGAGCTTCATCCTCTTTAGAAAGAGCTAGACGTAAAATCTCTTGAGCTGATCTGATGGCAAAAGTTAAAGCTCCTGTAATTCCACTGGATTTCTTTAACTTTACATAATCAGAATAACCTGACACAGAGAAAATATCCCTGTTCTGCTTGCTGTGGTCTATAGGAGCACTTTTATTGATGTCCCGGAGGATCTCTTTCACATCTCTCAGTACATCAATGTCTTTGATTGGTTGAATGTCTGAGATGATCTTATTCATACTCCGTTCCCAAAACAAATCAAACTCTTTCTTCAATGTTTCTTCATCATTTGCTTTGTTTTTGAGATTTAAGGCAAATTCTTTGCTCTTTTCAAAGAGAGTGTTTTCATGTTGTGTTCTCTGAGCATCAATCTTTGTCTTCAGGTCCCCCTGTTGAAGAATATTATTTAGTTTCCTCTTTGTTTCTCTCACAAGGTTTTCCTGAAGCTCATTTATTTTCATTTCAAATGATGTTTTCCAGTTAATTAGTATATCTTTATCAGTGTCTTTTTCAAAGAATTCTGAGATTGACTTTTTCACTTCTTCACTTGTCTTCTTCAGTTCTCTTTTAAGATCAGTTTCCTCAACCTCATGGATTGCTCTATTTTCTATACTGTTGTGTAATTTGTTATCAATTTCCATCATGGAACTACGAAGACTCCAGGACCATTTGCTGTATTCGGTCTCCAGTTTCCTGTAGGTTGCAACCTCTAGAGAATTTCTGAAGCTGAAGACAAATTGTTCGTTCAGTAAAGCCTCCCAGAGATCTTTAATGCGATCTTTTAGGTCTCTCAGCATCATTCCATGTGATTTTGATGCATGCATTTCAATAGTTTTCTTTAGGTGTTGAATGTTTTCACAGTATTTTGGGTTTGGTGGTGCCATCGGTGGACTGCCCTCCCAGAGCTGAGAGAAATACTTCACATCATTCTCTATATCAAATGCAATGATATCACTAAAACATTCATCATAACAGTCTTCCTCTTCAGCAGCAAGTTTTGTCATTTCATCCAGTTTTTCTAGCAGTCGTCTCCTTCCTTCCATGTTTTTCTCTACAGCTGTGACGTCTGAGACGTTCTGATGCACAAACACGCAGCTGGAATTCAGTCTGACCTTCTTCATCCTCAGGAAGGCCTGAACAACAATCTGAAGAATATCTTGCATCTCAGCAGGGTTTTCTCCAAAGATATTAATCAAAGTCATATTTCCCAGACCTACAACAAATGTGGCCAGTTCATTGTCATGATGTCTTCTTGATCTTCCAGCCAGTTCTAGAGCACGAAGACCCTCAGTATCTACAACCAGAATATAGTCAGTGTTCATCTGTGTTTTCACCTCGTCTGAGACTCTGATCAGCTGCATGAAAGCTCCTCTGGTTGTTCTTCCAGCACTGACGGCAAACTCAAGTCCAAACATGGCGTTCAGCATGGTGGATTTCCCAGAGCTCTGAAGCCCTAAAACTGACAGCACAAAGACTCTCTGGTTTCCCAGTTTCTGGATGAGTTGATCTAGAACAGCAGAGATCCAGATTACAGGAACATGAGCAGCATCTCCATCCATCAGCTCCAGTGGAAATCCAGAGATCATCATCTCAGCTGCAAGACTCGGGAGAGAAGAGAAGTGAACCTGCAGGTCTTTCTTGTTCTTATTAACAGAAGAACATGATTCATAGATCTGACCGATCTCCCTCATGATGTGCTCCAAACCAAAAGCTGCAGCTTGAAGATCCTCAGATATTCTCTCAAGTTCAGTTTGTTCAGCTTTGAGTTGCTCAAGTTTATTATGTTTCTCTTTCAATTTTACAACTGCTGCCCACTTTTCTTCATACTTAAGATGTAGATCTGAAATGTCATTTGAGGTGTATTCATCCAAGAGGATTGCAAGCCATTTGAGAAAAAACAAATTTTCATGTTCAGCATCTGGATTAATTTCTTTACTAAACAGCTTCATAAACTCATTGATGTCAGATTCATGCTGTTGTTGACGAATTTTATTCATTTCTGTTTGTTTTCTGCTGATGTCCATTTCTGTCTCATCCGCTCGAGGCCGATGTAGTTCTTTGTTCATCTGACTCCACTGATGCCAGAGTTTCCCCTGATGAGGCAGAAATGATTCTTTGATTTCTGTCAGATCTTTCTTCTCCAGTAAACTCATCATCTTCTGTGCTGCTTCTCTTCCTCTCCTGCAGTCATCATCATCTTCCTCATCTACTCTGATGTCTGAGTGTCTGGACACATCTTCAAGTCTGAAAGTGGAAGATGATTCTGAGAGATAATCTTTTATTGCTCTTCTGAGTTCTTCAGATACTTCTGACTGATTTCTGTGTTTCAGACCGATCTTGAATTTCCCTTTCTTCAGCTCAGTTATAGCAGATTCATCCTCAGTAAAGAGACAAATCAGAGGCTTTCTGTCCTTGTACAGGTTTTGGATCTTTGCTGCATGTTTGTCATTCCTGTCCAGTTGTGGTAGAAGGACAACATTGACTGAGCTCATTTCAGTGAGGATCTGGAGCTGTTTCTCATGGTCTCCAGCATCACCGTGTAGATTACAGAACGCTATACACTTACTGAATTTATCATCATATGATCCAGAAGGGCAGAACCAGGCGATCTCCACCACTCCATCCATCAGGAGTCTGGATCTGCTGCTGCCGGGACAGTTCCTGTGGAAGAACGTGTTGTGTTTCTCATTGATCAGACTGTTCATCAGCTGAGACTTGGATGAAGACACAGAGCCAAACCTGAAGAAAAACACCATTGGAGTTTCTGCCTTGTAGATTGGCTCGGTTTGACTGATGATTTCATTGTTGATGTTTCTCATCTTCCAGCTCTTGTTGATTTGTCTGAATGTCCAGAGAGGAAACTCAATCTGTTGAGTGAATGGATCAGGAACAAGCAGAGGCAGAGCGTACTGACAATGGGAGAGTTTAGTGACCATCAGCTGCTTCAGGAAACCATCAGCACAATGAAGCATGGCCATCTGAACATCCATTGGATGAATGAGATCAGACTGAATTGTTCCTTCATGATACAAGCTTTTGTTTTCAAAAAAATCTTCAAATATATCACTCTCAGATGAATCATTGTCTTCTTGTTTTAATCGATCTCGTTCACTGATCACTTTAGCATGAATATATCTTGCTCTGTAGTCCATCATCAGTAGTTTCTGTATGAAAGTCTGAATCATCTCTTCTTCAGCACGAGACTCATGGGACTGTAATGAATGCTCAGTTATCTGAAGAACATCTGCAGCTCTTAGTTTGTTGTGGTGCCTGTCTTCAAGATGAAGTCTGTTAAACAGATCCTTTTGTTTAGGATCTTGTAGGTACTGATATGATCTAAGTCCCGTTCTGAAGTCCTTGATTTTGCTCTGTTGAATAAAAAGAAACCATGATATTTCCATTGATTATTCACTTTGGTTTTAACAATACTATCATTCTAGTCTGGCCTTTCTTACATTTTTAGAAGGACAAGTGGATTTGATATGTTGTAACAGTGAGTAACTTTGTTTAACAAAACTAAATCATAGTAAATGTTGCAGATCAAAAATAGATACATTTATAAATCAATAAAAAAATCTACATATCTTTCATAGCATTTTAACATGTTTTCCATCAATACAGAAATGGAAAAGGTAACATAGGTATTAATGCAGTGAATACTAGGGCCAAGGTGTTCACCGTGTGTTCTTCTGCAGTCTCTAGTCTTGTGCTGCACCCTCTTCTTGTGTGCTCATCTTAAGAAAGCAGAAAGAAAAGAGATGCACTTTGAAAGAATGGAAATGAAACATGTCTTCAGAACTTCAGTTACTAATTAACATTGTTTTAACAGTTAACAACATTTTAAACTCTCTGAAAAACAATCCAGTAATCATACCAATTATTTTGACATGCCAAAATAAATGCCTAAACATCCATTTGTTGATTTAGTCTTAAATGTAAATTTTCAGTTTATTTCTCAAAAAAAAAAAAAAGCATTTAACAAACAAATATATATTTTTAGGGATGCACCGGTTGACCGGCCATTAATCGTAACCGGCCGGTTCTTGGTCATTTTTTGGCAGATTTTTCTGGAAGTGCGCCCGCGTGCACAGACTACATTGTAATCATTCGCTATCATGTCATTTGTGTGGAAGAATTTCGAAATCTGTGCGCAGGACACGGGCAACCATTCAGCGCTGGAAGTGCAGAGCTACATGTCTGAGGCACAGATAGCAGGAAGGACAAATGGCGCATGAACAAGGAGTGACGCAAGGAGTCCCTTTCCTGCACGCACTGAAGCTGCGCAGGCGTATCTGTACCTGTCCACGCCCTGCCCTGATGTTCAGCTCAACTTCTCGCCTGTTGGATGAGAAACGAAACTGTAACGATTAGTCCACTGAAGGCGAGCGTAGTGAGAACCCAAGTGCAGTTTATTGTCAACAGTGCAATCCAAAACATCCAAACCATAATCCAAACCAGAAACAAAGACTACACTTGACAGACTTAACTAAATTTTAGAATTGATTTCAAAATTTTATTACTGGTTTTTAAATCATTAAATGATTTAGCACCTTCTTATTTGTCCGATCTACTTCATCCCTACCTTCCCACTAGAGGCCTTAGATCCAAAGATAAGCTCCTCCTTCAGATTCCCACAACCCGGCTAAAATCGAGGGGTAACCGAGCCTTTGAAGTGGCCAGCCCAACACTGTGGAACAAGCTCCCACTCCATATTAGATCTGCCTCCACTTTGTCTGAGTTCAAATCATGTCTCAAAACTTATCTATTCTCTGTTGCTTTTAGCTTATAAGAGTGTTCTATCATAAATTGTTTTGCTACTATTTGTGTACATAATAAGTGTTTTGTTTTAAACTGTTTTGCTGACTTTAGAGTACTTAATCTTTTATTTTTCCTAACTTGTACAGCACTTTGGTCGGCCTGTAGCTGTTTTTATTTGTGCTCTATAAATAAACTGAACTTGACGAGGCATGAAACAGACTTGACCGAAACAGACTTGATGTGGCCTAAACAGACTAGACTCACAGACAACAGGTTGGAATATTAATACACAAAGCACAATGACAAAAACATGACTATTTATACAAACAATGAGGGTCACATGACAAGAACAAACCAATAGTAAACAAGACACATGACTAAGACAACCAATCGGAACATGACACAAGGAACGAGAGGAGCCAATAGCAAGACAACAAGAGGGCAAGGGAAGCAGGACACAGATTAAATCAAACTACAAAATAAAATACATGAAAACAAGAACATGAAACAAAACCCCAAAAACAGACATTACTGAGACATGACGAGACTCTGGAAGTTCAGCTGAGACGGGACGAGGCTCTGGAAGTTCCGCTGCGACGTGACGAGATGCAGTATGTGGTCTGGCATTGTCATGTTGGAAAATGCAAGGTCTTCCCTGAAAGAGACGCCATATGGAGGGGGGCATATGTTGTTGTAGAACTTGGATATACCTTTCAGCATTGATGGGGTCCTTCCAGATGTGTAAGCTGCCCATGCCACACGCACTCATGCAACCTCACACCATCAGAGATGCAGGCTTCTGAACAGAACACTGATAACAACTTGGGTTGTCCTTGTCCTCTTTAGTCCGGATGACATGGCGTCCCCGTTTTCCAAAAAGAACTGGATTGTGTTCACCGACAATGTTTTATGGATGTATGTGATGCAGTGCCATCTAAGGGCCCAAAGATCACGGGCATCCAGTATGGTTTTCCGGCCTTGACCCTTACACACAGAGATTGTTCCAAATTCTCTGAACCTTTGGATGATATTATGCACTGTAGATGATGATAACTTCAAACTCTTTGCAATTTTTCTCTGAGAACTTTCTGATATTGCTCCACTATTTTTCGTCGCAGCATTGGGGGAATTGGTGATCCTCTGCACATCTTGACTTCTGAGAGACACTGTCACTCTGAGAAGCTCGTTTTATATCCAGTCATTTTGGCAATTGACCTTATAAGTTGCAAATTGGTCCTCCAGCTGTTCCTTATATGTACATTTAACTTTTCCGGCCTCTTATTGCTACCTGTCCCAACTTTTTTGGAATGTGTAGCTCTCATGAAATCCAAAATGAGTGAATATTTGGCATAACATTTCAAAATGTCTCACTTTCAACATTTGATATGTTATCTATATTCTATTGTGAATAAAATATAAAGGTTTATGAGATTTGTAAAATATTTCATTCCTTTTTTACTCACAATTTGTAGTGTCCCAACTTTTTTGGAATCGGGTTTGTATTTGTGGCGTTTGACTTCATTGAATAAACATGAGCACTGCACGTTTCAAAATCAAAACACATCGTGGGTGTTTTATATGAATGCATCTCTGAAGGGAACCAAGTGTATGCAGAAACTTTTCGATGGCATTTTCATTTTATCTGATAAAGAAGCATTGATGAGCTTTGATAACAGCTGTCACTGAAGAAACTGTTGGTTCTACTGCTCTCACAGTGCCTCCTGCTAGAGGAGATTCAGTTTTCTTTCAAGTCTGGCTCCAAAAACATGCTTTTTTTCTGCAGCAACTTTTCATACTCTTTATACTGCTAAAGCACATTTTATCAGCTTACACTACCATTCAAAAGTTTTTAACCGGAAGATTTTTCTTTTAAATAATTATTCTGCTCACCAAGCCTGCATTTATTCGATCCAAAGTACAGCAAAAAAAAAAAAAAAAAAAAAAAAAAAACCTTTAATTTTGAAATATTTTTACTACTTAAAATAACTGTTTTATTTTAACATGCAATTTATTCCTGAGCTGAGATCAAAGATGTATTTTCAGCATCGTTCCTCCAGTCTAACTATTAATCAAACTATTAATTTCATCAATGCATTGGCAGAGGGAGTCAATGGGGCTGTAGTCATTTGGAGATAAGGCTAGGTAAATCTAGCTATCATCAGCATAGCTTTGATAGGCAATTTGTTTATTTCTCATTATTTGACTTAGTGGGAGCATACACAGGCTAAACAAGAGCGGTGCAAGAATTGAGCCTTGTGGGACTCATGGACGTCCACTTAGACTTATGCTCTCCTAGACTCACATAATAGCCTCTCCCTTCTAAGTATGATCTGAATCATTTGAGTACCATCCCAGAAAGCCCAACCCAGTTTTCCAGTCTCTCTAGTAGTATGTTATGATTGACAGTGTCAAACGCAGAACTGAGATCTAGCAATACGATACACAGAAATAAATTATAGAAATTTGCAATGGTGCTTTAAATTAATCAAAGGATGATGATAAAGACATTTATAATGTTACAATTTCTATTTCAGATAAATGCTGTTCTTTTGAACTTTCTATTCACCAAGCTGTTTTCAACATAATAAATTATTTTTGAGCAGCAAATCAGAATATTAGAATGACTGGAGTAATGATGCTAAATGTGAAATCACAGGACTAAATTAAATTTGAAAATACTTCCAAATACAACATAGTTATTTTAAACAGTAAAAATATTTCAAAATGTTACTGTTGTAATAACTTGCTGTATTTTGGATCAAATAAATGTAGGCTTGGTGAGCAGAAGATCATTTTTGAAAACATTAAAAATCTTACTGTTCAAAAACTTTTGACTGGTAGTGTACATTAGCCTATAGTTTTAAGATAAAGATATTAATGTTAATTACATGAGTCTGAGATGATTATTTGACAGTGATTTCACATTTATTGTTTGTATGAGGGCTAAATAAAATATAATATATATAATATGGTTTTAAATGAGGTGTCATAGACTTGTCAAATTAATTTTTCACAAGTTTGTATGCACAGACATCTTGGCAATTTTTACGAGGCTTTTTTAATAGTGTTTTTATTGATATTGGAATTATATTGTATCAAACGAAATTAAGAAATACAACGTGATATAAATTTTGGCCATATCACCCAGCCCTAGGTTCTACATTTAGAAATATTTTATTTGACAAATTATAAGAGCAGTTTTTTTTTTTCAGCCCTACAAATATATTCCTGGTAGGGTGGCCATATGCGTCGTTCATACGTCCTGGACAGGATTTTAATAATGCCTTAAACATCCAAAGCAGTTTGACCAATAACATGCAGGTACTGTACATAATCGACCAATCATGGGGTTGCGTGTGAGAAGGTGAGATCTAGAGGGAACAATCAAAGCGATGCAAATATGCGCACGTGTTTGTTTGTTCGATTGACTTGAAGCATCGCTGCGCACAAATCCAAAAAAAACAAAACAAAGTGCACCACAATGCTTCAAGTCAAACGAGCGAACAAACACGTGAAAGCAATTAGAAAGCATTAGGAGCCGTCTGCTCTGCTCTTTATAGCCCTCATGAATGTTACACAACGATCAACCTGCACAGTGCAAATAGCCCAAACCTGGATATTTTAGGCATTACTAAAATCCTGGCTGAGACGTGTCCCGTATGAATGGCACATATGGTCACCCTAATTCCTGGTTGTGTGTGTGTGTGTGTGTAAGTGTGCAACAAGTCAAGTCTGCTTTCTTGTCAATTCTTCCACATGTACAGTACATACATACAGAGCATTGGAATTGTGTTATTCTAAGACCCATGGTGCATACAGATAACATTGGGAAAAAGAGGGGAGGGAGGCAAGGTCGGGAGTAGGGATGGCTCGATACCACAATTTTGGCTTCGATTCGATACCAGAATCTAATTCCTCAGTATCGATACTAAATCGATACCACGGGTGACCAATAACCAGCCTCAAAAGATAAATTAATTAACAATTTTATTTTTAAAAAAAAGCACTGCTTGAAACTCTGCTGCACCAAATGTACAAACCAAAAGTATCAAAATGTTCACACACAAAAAAATAAAAATAAATAAATAAAAAAACCCTACAGCCAAGCCAGGGAACATACAGTAGATACGATTAAAACAGTTTAATATCTTAATATCTTGTCAGTCTTTACTCTTTATCACATGGTGCAAAAAAAAAAAAAAAAAAAACATCAATGTAACAAACAAAAAAAAAAAAAGGGAACATAGGTTCGATTTTGATTTTGCAGAAAGAAGAAAAAAAACGTGTTCATATCATCGCATCTTTATTTTTTTGACAGCTCCTTTGGCAGCTGCAGATTTTTGGACAGGAAAACTAATGTGTCAATATTGTCACTTGATACTCTGGATCTTGTTGTGAATAAAAGTCCAAATTAAATCAGTTGAATGACCGCACCCTAAAGAGAGCAGCTCGGAAAATGGAGCACAGCTGGAGGGAAACAAAACTAGATGTATTTTGTATCGCTTGGTGGGAAAGTAACCTATCCTACAGAAAAGCATTAAAAACTGCTAGATTTGATTACTTTTTGTCTCTTTTAGAAGAAAACAAACATAACCCCAGGTATTTATTCAGTACAGTGGCTAAATTATGGAAAACTAAAAAATTGAAAGTGTTAACATTTCTCAACATCACAGCAGTAATGACTTTATGAACTACTTTACTTTTAAAATCAATACTATTACAGATACAATTTTAACCATGCAGCCGTCAGCTACAGTATCGCATCAGACAGTGCTCTATAGATCCCCTGAGGAACAGTTCCACTCATTCTCTACTATAGGAGAGGAAGAATTGTATAAACTTGTTAAATACAACAAATACAAATCGCAGTTTGAACAAACAAAAAGATGTGAAAGAGTCCAATTCAGTACCGCTGTGTTCTGGTGTTCAGGGCTCACACAGAAAAAGGCGTCTCAAAACACTTGAACATCAAATTTGCTTATTTTTGCTCTTGTGCCGACAAATACATACAAATTATGTCAAAATATCCACCTTGGAAATTATGCTCGAAAAAACTGCCAGTAATTTCTTAAGTGAAAGTAAACAGTTGAGGAAAAAAATGGGATGTGTATTATTTTGGATGCGTTCATCGTCTCTTAAAGTAACCGCGCCAAATTTAGCTACTGGCTGCTGTAATGTTAATCCAAGAAAATGAAAGAAAATCACTCACTGCTCTTGACTGAATTACTTTGTAGTTTTAACAGTCAAACCAAAAATTTATTCAGACACCAGATATAATTTTTGATATATATTGCAAAACTGTAATAATGTGAGAAATGTTGAAGGGGTCTGAATAAATGTAGGTTTGATTGTATATTTAATTTTTACATTGAAGACTATCCATTGCTATTTTACATTTAATTATTTGGCTTGATAAACCCCTTCTCAAAGACTTACTGTTTGTCAATTTTATGTGGGTAACACACATATTCTGAATGCCTTCGGCAGGATTCGAATGAGCCATTTTAATGTAGATTAATCTAGATTAAATTAATTTCAAGATCACAGGGAGATTAATCTAGATTAAAAAAATTAATCTATGCCCACCACTAATATATATATATATATATATATATATATATATATATATATATATATATATATATATATATATATATATACTTGTTTTCACATAACTTGCCTATCTACATCGGCAAGTAAAGTTCGAGCTCCATCTTCTCTTTTCCTGGGGTTTGGGAGCCGTGTAACCGGTGACAGCGCAGAAATTGAGGAGCTAACTGCGATTAACGTCAACAATAGAAATGATTTATGCCAAAGACACTTTTAACTGTAATGAAATTCATGTCACAGATGAGAATGATTTAGAATTTATTGGTTTAAATGTAACTGTCACCACAAATGTCTTTCATTCTTGTGGTTATTTATAGACCTCCTTCATCTAATGCAGATTTTTATGGAAAGCTGGACAGTTTATTAAACCAACTTAATCCTGCAAAAGAACTTATAATGTCAGGTGGCCTGAATGTTAATTGGGAAGTTAAGCAAATCAGGAAAAATTTTGAAAAAGGTAATGGATAAAATTGATATGGCTCAGGTAATTAATGGTGCTACGAGAATTACAAACTCTATGAGCACTCAAATTATTTAGCTTTTACAAACAGGCCAGAAATGATTTTGAAATCATATAACATGCTTACTGGATTGTCTGATCTCATAATGTGTCACCAGAAAATTTAATAAAAAGCGTTTTAAACCTTTGCCAGCCACAGAATCCTTTAGGATACCAAAGCAGGAACAACAAAACTTACAGATTCAATTGATGATGTAAATTGGGATGAATTACTCTCTGGCATAAACTTGGACAAGGATTGTTCTCTATTTTCTAATAAAATACAGCAAATTGTTAATCAATTTACACGGAAATTTGATTACGAGCTAAAAAAAATTAAATGTTAAAGGAGTTAAATGAATCTGTTCTGAAATTGATGAAAGAACAAGATCATTCCTTGAAGCTGGCTGTAAAATCAGGATATAATAGGCATCAATTTATCCCATTAAGAAATTGAGTAGTAAGAGACATAAGGAGATCTAAAGCTGACTTTTTAAGTGAAGTGAAGTGAAGTGAAGTGAAGTGACATTCAGCCAAGTATGATGACCCATACTCAGAATTTGTGCTCTGCATTTAACCCATCCGAAATGCACACACACAGAGCAGTGAACACACACACACTGTGAGCACACACCCGGAGCAGTGGGCAGCCATTTATGCTGCGGCTTTGAATAATGCACATGGAAATTCTAAAATAACCTGGCATTATATAAAAAAACTGAGACAAAATAAGACAAAACAAATGCAAATTGAATTAAATGGAGACATTTTAACAGAATCCAAGGTGATGCCTTTAACAACTATTTTATTTAATAGGTAGCAGAAATCTCTTAGAACTTTATAATAATAAAAAAAGAACACTTAGTGTCTGCAACACAGTCTTTCTTTATAGCAAACATCACTTAGGCTAAAGTCATTGATACAATTAAAACATTAAAACCTAAGGCCAGGGATGTATTTGGTATGGACACGAACATGCTTAAAGATTCAGGATCCACTCTGGCTACTCCCATTGCTTCTATTATTAATCTATCTATTTCCAGTGGTTACTTTCCAAAGGCCTGGAAATCTGCTACACCAGTTTTTAAGTCTGGTCTATCTACCTCCATGAATAACTACCGACCAATAAAACCAATAAAAATTGCAGAAAAATGGGTGGCTGAGCAGATTGTCCAGTATTTAAACAGTAGCTCCCCCTCTTTTCACACCATGCAGTTTGGTATAAGATCCAAACACTCCACTGAAATGGCTACGTACCTTTTTATTGAGAAAATAAAAATTTCTCTTGACAAGGGGGGAGTAGTAGGGGCATTATTCTTGGATCTCAAGAAAGCCTTTGATACAATGAACCACTCAGTTCTACTTAATAAGCTTCCACAATTTAAATTTTCTCGTGACACTGTTAGCTGGTTTGAATCCTATCTGCATGATCGTACACAATCTGTACTAATTAACAACTGCAATTCTGAGTCGCTTAGGCTAACCACCGGGGTTCCCCAGGGCTCAATATTAGGGACACTCTTAGGCCCAATCCCAATTCTACCCCTTCAAACGAAGATTTTTCGGGACCACACTTCAAATGAAGGGGTATGAATTATCTCGGCAACATGGCTGCTACAGCGAACAAAAAGACACATAAATGTAAGCTTTTTTGGCATAAATAAAGATTTTAACGAAAAGTAATAATTTGTTTTATGTTACATTCAATTGTGAGTTCATATTAATGTTCATATCACTCAAAGAAATCGCTAATATTTGATAACGCCATATCATTACAGACTGCATGATAGTGCCACAGCATATGTCTAATCAGGGCGCTAACTACCGTAAACTAATCCCCTCAATAATTAGAAATCGCTAAACCATTTTCTATTCGAGAGAGAAAGAGAGAGAAGTTAGAGAGAAAGGGAAATTGTGTGTATTCGCGTCTGTGCTTTTATCTTTTTAGAGTGAGTTTACTTAAAAACAGCGATTGTATCCTTTCGTCGCTGGAAAATATAATGTAGCGATTCAGTATTTAAACTGTATTTAATAAAAGTCGTGGGGCAGCGTTGACAAGTTTATTTTCTCCTGGATGTGTGAGCTGATATGTGTGTGTGTCAGTAAGCAGCTCATTAATACAGAACGATACATGGTCGCTCTAAAGACATTGTTGCAGATAAACTTACTAAAGCAATAACTCGTGTTACATCCTGGCTGCAGAAGAACTGCTTGCAGCTAAATATTTCGAAAACTGTAGGTATGTTCTTCAGTAAAACCAACAGAGCTTCATTTAATCCTGACATAATAGTTGCTGGAGAAAAATTACGAATCGTAGATCAATACAAATATCTTGGCTTAGTAATAGATTCACATTTCTCCTTTAAAGCCTATATTGAAAAATTATGTAAAATAATCAAGTTTAATCTTAAATTTCCGCTCAATTCGAAATGACGTGTCAACCGAAGCTGCACTAATTTTTTTTTACATTCCATGATTTTTAGCCACCTCAACTACTGCTTTACAAGTTCGTCTCAAGCAAGTCAGAGTGCAAAAAGACCTTTGGAAACATTATACAAACAAGCCATTAAAATCATGGACAAAAAACCAAGGCACTATCATCACTGTGCAATTTTACCAAAACACAGCCCTTTAAACTGGAACAGTCTTCATAAGTTTTTAAATCTGAATCTCATATACAAAGTGACACATGATTTGGCACCAGCCCCTCTGGCTGAGTTCATCAGCCAAATAAACAGCTCTGAGCACGTTACTCGAGGCTCTGCCAGAGGGGACTGTGTCATCCCTCTGTGCTGGAGCATTTTCAGTCGCTCGGCCTGGTCAGTGAGGGGCGCTACTGAATGGAATTTTATACCTGAGGAGGTTAGACAGCTCAACACTTACAAGGCCTTTACAAAAAAAAAAATTATAATTTTAAAAATAAATTAATTTGGCTCATTACCAATTATGTCTGCCAACATTAAAAGCTGAGCCTACTGAGCTGTATTATATATTTGATATACTATAGCCTTTTAGAAAATGTGTTTTTTTGTGTGTCTTATTATTGTAACAGGTACAGTGTACGTTAAGTTATTTTACAGTGTTATTTATATTGTAGTTCTTGTTTGTATTTTAATGCTTTTTTTACATCTTGGCC
Source organism: Carassius auratus (assembly GCF_003368295.1). Taxonomy (NCBI): domain Eukaryota; kingdom Metazoa; phylum Chordata; class Actinopteri; order Cypriniformes; family Cyprinidae; genus Carassius; species Carassius auratus. The sequence continues at coordinate 128,512 of NW_020528077.1, forward strand.
AGGGGACTAAAGATGAAAAAGATTCTGGCTTTTTAAACCATGTTTGTTCATGTGTTTTATGAAATTGCACTGTCCCCTATTAAATAAACCATTAAATCAAATAAAATCAAAATATTATTATAGCCCAGTTTGTGCTGATTACAGTGAGATTAGACTTCAGTCATTTAGATATTTATAGGAGACTGAAAAAAGCACAAATGTCAGGGCATGACAAAACTTCTCCAGGCCCCAAAAATACCCTTAGACCTAAGAGGGTTAACCATCTGGAGTTACTCATGTTTATGATCTCTGCTGAATAAAGTGCTTCATTCTTTTTTTCTGAGGAAATCCAAATCTCAAATCCTCAACCACATCACATCTTTTTGGGGTGAATTATGTCTTATTCCTCTCATCGCGAAGCAAACAGTAAAATAAAAAATCATGAAGAACAGTCTTGCTGCGTTGTCTTCTATTGTGTGGCGTATTCAAGCCGCGCGCTTCAGTGAAACATTAGAATCTGAATAGAGCGTTCAGCACGGGGGCGTGGTCACATTAGAAGATAAAGAAGAGAGACGTGAAAAACATACATCGTGTTGTTTTCGTATGGATTACTTTATCACAGAATATTTGTTTTCGGCGACATGTCAGGCTTTCTATAGATATCTCTCTCATGTCTCTTTGTTGAGTATACACTGAGTTACAGTTCATTTTAATGACGTGTTTGTAAATGAAGATCAGCGCAGACTAAGGCTGCAGACAGCACACCTCGTTTGTTATCTTTATTTTATAAGTGAACAAAGTTTTGTTGTTATTATGTCTGTATACAAAAAAGTAGACCCTTTACAGATTTGATTGATGTATTGCTCTTATCTGTACGATCAAAACTGAAAGTGTAATTTCAGTTCTTTTCTGGGTTATCAGGAGAAAATGCTTCATAATGCGTATACGTGTTAATCGACTTCAGAGGGTTAAATAAATGCACACAAAAGATAAGTTTAATTGTAAAAAAATAAAAAATTAAAATAAATTGGCGCCAAGAGAACACGTCATTCTCTTCTTCATCTTCACTGACTGTTCTGTTTGAAGCGTGCATCTGAAAGAACTGGTAAGAGCGATCTTTGTCTATCATGGCGACTAAAAGCAAGCGTTTCGACAATGTGTGCATCTATGTGGGTGTTATTTGACACCCGATGACACACACAGTCTTTGCGTCATTTGTTTGGGTTAAGAGCAAGCACATGATTTATTTAATTTAATTTAATTTAATTCATGATGTCTTTGAGGAGGCAATCAAATCACCCTGAGGGGCTTCCTGGCTGCTTGGTTGTTGCTGATGCATCAAGCGGGAAGTGGAGGTGGCAGTTTCAGAAGTCTTCTTGTATCACCTGATGCACCCCTGGCCAGAGGTTTGTAAATTTGAGCTTGCCTCTCCCGTGCGGTTCAGCGCCTCTGCGATGCTTAGGAACCTTTAAGTACACACAGCTCTGTGTACTTTCTGAAAACCACATGGTGGTGAGTGTGCATGTTGAACACTTTGCGCACTTCAAACCCTGTACGGTAAGGGTTACGTGCTCAGCTTCATTCCCTTTCTTGAGATGGTTAAACCTTGGTTCCTTGGGCTCCATTCAGCCAGTTTGTATTTTTTATACACTGCACGCTAGTACTCTGCATTCTTTCTAAAATCCTATATGGTGAGGGCATTGCGCGGTTGCTTCGTGCCCTTTCTTGAGTTGGTAAAAGCCCCATTCATCTTGGGCGCCACTCCACCTATGCATCCTCGGATATCTATCTAAACAGGGTGTTGCTACTAGGGATCTGTTGAGACAGCTCCTTCAGCAAGCTTATGCAAGAGCAAGTGGTAGACCCTGTGTGACTTTTTGACCCCTGTGCTAGGTTGTTAGCCGTATCCCTTTAAAGGAATCTTTCCTGATTCCAAGCCTTCAGCTCTACCCCGGGCCGAGGCCCTAACAAATAAGTTGGGTATGAAGCCTAAGCCTTTGGTCATAAGGGGTACTGTCACAGACAGCCATCTAAACGTCCCAGGGGCAACTCCCATGAAAATGGTAGAGCTGGTACTCCCCTCAGCATGGTGGCGTGGGTATACTGTTCCCCATAGCAACCCCTAGAGGATGCAGTTCGAAGTTCCCTTGAAACGGAACATCTCAGGTTACGAATTTAACCATGGTTCCCTGAGCAGAGAATGAGAAATTGCGTCCTCTAGCTCCCTGCCATGCTTCGGATGCAGGCTTCAGACGAAGAAGTGAATGACGTGTTCTTTTGGGGGCTGTCGCCAGCCAACTTGTTTGTGTTTTTTCAATGTATGCTTCAGACACAGGTCACGACGAGGTATTCCCCAGAGCGACCCCTAGAGGACACAGTGTCTCGTTCCCTACTCAGGGAACCATGGTTACATTTGTAACCTGAGACGTTTTGTTCACTTAAGACCAAAAATTAAGAAATGCCGAATGGGTGACAGTGTGTGAAACAGTGCTCTTGTTTTATTTTATTATTTACATATTTACTTTATTTATGTAAGTTTTCATGCTCTAAAACATTTTTCATCCAAAAGTTTATTTGACAAAGTCTAGTTTTTGATTAACTGTTTTGTGTAGTGAAAGTGAGTGAAGTGACATTCAGCCAAGTATGGTGACCCATACTCAGAATTTGTGCTCTGCATTTAACCCATCCGAAATGCACACACACAGAGCAGTGAACACACACACACACACACACTGTGAGCACACACCCGGAGCAGTGGGCAGCCATTTATGCTGCGGCGCCCGGGGAGCAGTTGGGGGTTCGATGCCTTGCTCAAGGGCACCTAAGTCGTGGTATTGAAGGTGGAGAGAGAGCAGTTCATGCACTACCCCCACCCACAATTCCGTCCGGCCCGAGACTAGAACCCACAACCCTTCGATTGGGAGTCCAACCCTCTAACCATTAGGCCACAACTTCCCTGTATGTAATATTTAACACATATTTTTTTTATTTAAATTATACGTGCACTGATTGGAGGGGCTTGTGTTGTGCAATAAATGTTTAATCTAAGAAATTTTCTGTATCAATTCTTATTACTTAACTGTTAGAGATGAAGGGGGAAAAATGTAAAAGAGGAAATCGTCATTATATCGGCCATCGGCTACGCTGATTTGAGATAATAATGGTGCACTTTAGTAAACAGTGTTCTGACTGAGGATAATAATGGGATGCTACTGACAGGCAAACATTTGCTAGCAGTTTAATACTTAACTAAGTTGACAGACAAACTGTTTGACGGTAGTGCGTAACAGACGAGCCGATTCGTATAGCGCTGCCAGTCAAGACTAAACGATTCATGAATTATATTAGAGCAATCATGCAATGGTACACTGGGCAGGCAATAATAATAACAATAACAATAATGATGATATATATATATATATATATATATATATATATATATATATATATATATATATATATATATATATATATATATATATAAGATAATATTAATAATAATAATAATAATGACAAATAATAAATACATAAATAGGCCTAAATAAATAAAAACAGGCCAGTGGGCCACCTGGAATTCTCCCGGTGCTCCCGTTGGCCAGTCCAGGCCTACCAATATGTTACAAAAATTATTTATAATTATTAATTTATAATAAAGACTCACCTATTGTGTCAGGGTATGTTGTCTGCAAATATATTTTTGTAAGCAGCTCTTGAACTTGTGGAGTATGTTCTGTGTTCTTGTTGTTGAACACATGGTATCTCTGATCATATTTCTGTACGAGTTCCTTCAATAGCTCAGTTTCATTGATGAATTTTTCTATTGTCTCTTTTCCTTTCTCCAATTTGTCTCTTCCAGTGAAGAGAATCCAGGTTTTCTTCAAGTATTTTTCACCCAGCAGCTTTTCAATCTTCTCCACACTTTTTCTCTCTTTTTCAGTGAATCTGCCAACTTTGATGACCAGCAGAAACACCCATTGACCTGATTTGCATATCAGGAGAACATTTCCATGCATTTGTTGAACTTCTTCTTCACTCAAAGTTGTGTTAAATAATCCTGGTGTGTCATAAACAGTTACCAGTTGTCCACAGACAGTCCCAGATTGAACAACTACTTTTTGTGTAACAGAAGTGAAACTTTCTTTTGATTCAAAAGCTTGTCGTCCCAGAATCGTGTTTCCTGATGCACTTTTCCCAGCTCCTGTTTTTCCCAGTAACACTAAATTCAGAACTTTTTTTCTTTCTGCCATTTTTAACAAGTGGCCTGTGGTAGAAACACAAAGGAGAAAATTAATACTTAACATCTTACAGGCATTTGATTCTGTGTACAGTAAATGAGGATGCTTCTGTAAGAACTACATACTGAGACAAGTTTAAAATACTGTAGAGCGGCTGAAGGCATTTTGTGTTGTTTTGTTTTTTCTTGGTGCTTCATTGCAGTGGCCGAGGCTAAAGTTCCTTTGTGGTCCGGTCTGCCCCCGGTCCGTGATTTTTACTGAGGGTAGGAAAATAATATTTTTGATCGTGGATGATAAAAATATCTCCACGATCTGATTTTGAAGAAATATGGTTGTATTGTGCTGCAGTGTAAATTTTATCAGCTGCAGTTCTGGCTCAGTGGAATTAATAATAATAATTCATGACATTTATGATGCGAAGGCAGCCATATTGCGCCAGAACGCCCACCACACACCAGCTTACTGGTGGAGAGGAGACAGAGTGATGAAGACAATCAGCAGATATGGGGACTGTTAGGAGGCCATGATGGTCAGAGGCCAATGGGTGAATTTATCCAGGATGCCGAGGTCACACCTCTACTCTTTTCGAAAGACATCCTGGGATTTTTAATGACCACAGAGAGTCAGGACCTCAGTTTAACGTCTCATCCGAAAGATGGTGCTTGCAGGGGCGGGTCTACATGGTGAAATCCGATTGGCCACCCCAGGTGCCCCCCCCTATAAGATGTCTTGTGATTGGTTCATTTTACGGCCGATCAGTTTATAGACTTTACTGAATTTGTGGACTTGGACTTTAACTTTATCAAGTGTGAGAAGTCAAGACACCAAACAAAGAGCTGGTAGGCAACCTTTATGTATGGTTTAATATGTTTGTATGGTTTTCTCAGATCAATGTTTTTACCCCGTCAGGCTCTGCTCGCGTTGGTCGTGGTTGATTTCAATCGAATGTTCAGTCAACGTTTAATAAAACACAGTAAGGCCCTGTGTCTGTGCTAGCGTATTTTTCAGTTGTTCTCAATTGGAGCGCCATGTTTTTTTTAAACACCAGGAGCGTGCTGAGCGTTCAGTGTCTTTTTCGTGCTGAGCGCTGAGCGTTGGCTGATTTTTTTCTCACGCCGAGAGTTGAATAATGTTCAACTTTTTATAAAACGCTGCGCCCATCACTGTCACTTTCTAGTCAGCTAACCATTTAGAGTTCAGGAGGGGCGGGGCAAATTCCACTCCAATCAACTGTCACAAATGTCATTTTGTTACAAAGACGTGTCAACAAGCGCAAAATCGAGAAAAATGGAGGAGAAATCAATATTGCTGGTTTCTGAGCATCCAGAGCATTTTAGTCAGAAACAATTTATCAACCAAACCATATACAAATAACAGTTTAGCGGATATTCCATATCATAGCAACCAAACCGTCTCAGCTGAAAAAAAAAATGCTGTTCCACAAAAAGCGCTCTCAAGCGCTCACAGGTGGGCGTTTTCAGCAGAGCGCCTGGTGCAATTTGGTTGACACAGGGCCTAAAAGTAAAATACTCTAGGCGCTATCAAACAATAAACACTGTCATGGTGATTTGCATATTTTGTATCAGTTTATTTTGTGACAGTGACCATTTTTAGCTTTGCTAGGATTTATGAATTTGATACTGATGACATAAAACATGAACTGCATCAAGTGAGGAGGGTGTTAGGAAATTCCAGACTGGAATGGAATTGTCTAGTCTAGTTTACCATCTTCCTTGAGCCATTCAAAGAAGTGTTTTATCAGCTTTTTCGTTTGTTCTGCATAGCTGTGGCCTTACCAGTCAGCAGTGCAAGCTGTGAGCACAGCTTCTCTGCCCTTAAGCTCATAAAAACACATTTACGCACTAGCATGACTGATGACAGACTCCGTAATCTTGGAGTCTTAAGCATTGAGGTGAGGAGAGCCTAATGTCTTGACTTAGATGATTTTGTTAGACGGTTTGCCAGTCACTACCGAAACAGAAGAATCCAGCTGTTTTAGTTGAGGTTCTTTCTTTTTCAACTGTCTTCCTCTCTTTCTGCTACTGTTTTTATTGTTTCTAAACTAAAGACTGTTCTTTAATATATTAGCTGAGCACAATGTAATGGTTCCATATTTTATTTTTAAACTGTGGTGTTTTCATTTGAACTGTTACAGTGCTAAAACTTTAATGTGTTACTCAGCTTTTTTGTAAATTAATCTGAAAGACATGTTGAATGAAACACTATGATGTTTTGTCCAAACCATTTGAATTATTACAGTAATGATAATTAAATAAAAAATATTAACTATTTTTTATTTATTATTTGAAATAGATTGTGAATAAAAACTATTGTATATTGGAATGGCCAAACTACTTATTAAAAGAAAATAGTTGACATTGTTTCTGCTTCTGGGTTTTTAACATTGCTTATAATTAAAATTGCTTTTATTTTATAAACTTGTTAGTTTTATGAAAACACAAAAAAATAATAAACACTGGCTCTCAAATTTAACTTAATGGATATATACAGGGATGACAAAAAAACAAAATCAAAATGTGCTTTATTACAACATTTGTTTACAAGTAACTTTATTCAAGTTAATAAAATACTAATAAAAAATAAAATCAATAGGACTTACGTAATATACTGTAGAATTTAGCTTTTTTTTGGTCACTGGCGGCCACCCCATTTGGAAGCAGTGCCCCAGCATGATAAACGTTTAATTTGTGTGCTGTTCTGACATTCGGTTTTTCTGAGCACGGCACGAAAACGAAAAAGTACTTCAAACTGTACCTGATTAATGAACTAAGTTATGTTACGTCTAAAATGAAAGAAACAGATGCATGTCTGTATATCAGATGCGTGCAGGTCTTAACGGGACAGTACTGAACATGCTGCCGTGTGAATTAAAGCGATCGACAGTTCACCCTAAAATGACATTTCTGTCATTGTTTATTCACTCTTATGTTGTCCCAAACCTACATTAACTTCTTTCTTGTGCTGAACACAAAATAAATATTTTAAAGAATATGGATTACCAAACAGTTGCTGGTCCACATTGACTTTGATAGTAGTAAAACATACTCTGGAAGGCACTAGCTGCGTTTACATGGACCCTTCTAATCTGATCGTAATGGGACTAGAAGCACAATCAGAATAAAAATGTCACATGTAAACACGTCAATCGGATTGAATTGGCCCGATTCGACTAAAATTTCGATTGGATTGTAAGGGGTAGTTTATTACTTTTGTAATCCGAGTGAGAGGACATGTAAACACTTGATCAGATTGAAAACCGAAACTGGAAAGTACTGCGCATGCACAGTGACGTAGAAATAGCGTAATGATGTATGACATGCGGAACGAGGTGTTCTTCCTGGTGACCTGTCATTATTAATCTCCCCTTTCACTCAGTGTATGTGAAGTGGAAAAGGACCACGTCCCACCAGATTCCTTTTTTAAGACTCTCCTCAACAGACGACTAGTTTTGAGTGCGGGAAGAGGCACTTTTACTACTTTTTTTTTTTTTTTTTTGCTAAATTAAAGTTAAGCAGCACAACAGTTCATGTGCTGGTCGTCGCCTAATTAGGACCTGAAGCAGATAAATATAACGTGTGCTTTTTAAAACCGCAGCGGGAAACTGTATATTCATGCAGTGTGCCCATATCAAAAGAGTAAATCTGATCAGAAGCTTGTGACATGTAAACGCGCACATCAACCCGATAACTTTATTTACCGTTCAAGTAGACACTATGTTTGGATTCACCAATCAGAATGAATTAAATCCGATGGAAGCAAAAAGTGTCCATGTAAATGCACCTGTGAACCAGCAACTGTTTGGTTTTCCACTTTCTTCAAAATAGCATGTATGTTAAGAAGAATAAGGAAACCCTTTCAGGTTTAACTTTTGAGTGGGTAAAACACTGTGTTATTTTTTGGGTGAATTATTCCTTTAAATGTTAATAAAACACCAAACACAAAGAGAAACATCACTCAGTACTCTTGACTGAAAAACTTTAATACAGTTCATTTAATAAGAATAAATGTATATTGTGTTTTATTTGTATATTTGTAAGCTCCTGCTAAATATACCTATTGTACCTGGAAATAAAACACTATTTTATTTGGATAATATCTGTATTTGTAATGTGTATCTTTGTTCTCATCTTTTTAATAAAGATAAAATAATGAGAAAGATTTCTATCTTTACCCATGAACTTTGGCCTAGATATCCGCCATACTTTTTCATATTCTGTTACCTTAACAGTCTTTATAATAGGGAAATTAGTTTGGCTGTGATGCTCAAACAGCTTGCAATATAGAAAAACCAACATGACAAAGAATCAGGATAAAATCATGATATAAAAAAAAAAAAAAAAAAAAAAAAAGATTCATTATATTTTTATCATATCGCCCACCCCTAGCCGAGGAGTTAAGTGATTAAGTAAGTGTAAGTAACACATTTTCTGAATTTGTGCTCTGCATTTATTTCATTCAAGGGGACACACAGCATTAAGTAGGGAACACACACACACACACAACTTGGAGCGGTGAGCAAATTTATAAATTAATATTTTATCATTTTACAATATTTTGATCATGAAACCTATTCTAAAATGTATGTTAAAATTTAATTATTATCATTATCATTACAAACAATAAAACTACATTTCGCTATCAATTCCCATTGGTTGTTTTGTTTCAGAAACAAAAATAACTTTATTCAACAATTTCTCACCTCTGTGTTTCTCCAAATCAGCGTAGCACCATTTGACAAATCTGACTAGTACCAAAGTCCTTTTGAATATTCTATAATCTTTGCTAGAACGCAGGCGGCGTACACCCTTCTCTATCCTTGTGGCGCGGCTGATACAGGAGAGCATGCGTTCATCTCAGCTTTGCCAAAATGGTGCTATGCTGATTAGAAGAGACACAGAGGAGATGAATTCTTAAATAAAGTTTGTTTTTTGTTTTTTTGTACAAAAAGTATTCTTATGGTTTCATAACATTACGGTTGAATCACTGATGGCAGATGGAGTATTCTGTCGATGCTTTTCATACTTTTCTGGACCTTGACACTGTTATTTATTTGCCAGTTTATGGGACAGTCACAAGCCTCCCGGTTTTCATCCAAAATATCTTCAATTGTGTTCCGAAGATGAACTAAGCTTTTACAGGATTGGTTCAACATGGGGGAAAGTGATTAATGACAAAATTTAAATTTTGCAGTCCCTAAAAATGCAAGCCCTGAACATACAAGGCATGAAAATGCAGTTATTTTGAAAATCCCTCCTGTGTGTGAATGTATTAGTTTAATTTAGTATTAGAAAGCAAGAAAGGCAAGGTTTAAGACTTATGTATAAGAGTCTCAGTTTATTAACAAGGTCCATTGTGGAAATTAGTGCACGTGACAGTGTCACACATACACTTCCTTTATCCAACGACTTGAGATGAAAAAATAGATTGTGCCAAAATGACACACGGACTTATTATAGCATTGATATAGGACTATGACTGTCATAACAGGTACAGGTATATCTCAATAAATTAGAATGTCATGGAAAAGTTCATTTATTTCAGTAATTCAACTCAAATTTGAAAATTGTGTATTAAATAAATTCAATGCACACAGACTGAAGTCGTTAAAGTCTTTGGTTCTTTTAATTGTGATGATTTTGGCTCACATTTAACAAAAACACAACAATTCACGGTCTCAACAAATTAGAATATGGTGACATGCCGATCAGCTAATCAACTCAAAACACCTGCAAATGTTTCCTGAGCCTTCAAAACAGTCTCTCAGTTTGGATCACTAGGCTACACAATCATGAGGATGACGACTGACAGTTGTCCAGAAGACAATCATTGACACCCTTCACAAGGAGGGAAAGACACAAACATTCATTGCCAAAGAAGTTGGCTGTTCACAGAGTGCTGCATCAAAGCATGTTAACAGAAAGTTGAGTGGAAGGAAAAAGTATGGAAGAAAAAGATGCACAACCAACCGAGAAAACCGCAGCCTTATGAGGATTGTCAAGCAAAATCGATTCAAGAATTTGAGTGTACTTCACAGGGAATGGACTGAGGCTGGGGTCGAGGCATCAAGAGCACCACACACAGACGTGTCAAGGAATTTGGCTACAGTTGTCGTGTTCCTCTTGTTAAGCCACTTCTAAACCACAGACAACATCAGAGACATCTTACCCGGGCTAATGAGAAGAAGAACTGGACCGTTGCCCAGTGGTCCAAATCATCTTTTCAGATGAGAGCAAGTTTATTATTTAATTTGGAAACCAAGGTCCTAGAGTCTGGAGGAAGGGTGGAGAAGCTCATAGCCCAAGTTGCTTGAAGTCCAGTGTTAAGCTTCCACAGTCTGTGATGATTTGGGGTGCAATGTCATCTGCTGGTGTTGGTCCATTGTGATTTTTGGAAACCAAAGTCACTGAACCGTTTACCAAGTAATCTTGGAGCACTTCATGCTTCCTTCTGCTGACCAGCTTTCTGAAGATGCAGATTTCATTTTCCAGCAGGATTTAGCACCTGCCAACACTGACAAAAGCACCAAAAGTTGGTTAAATGACCATGGTGTTGGTGTGCTTGCCTGGTCAGCAAACTCACCAGACCTGAACCCCAGATAGAATCTATGAGGTATTGTCAAGAGGAAAATGAGAAACAAGAGACCAAACAATGCAGATGAGCTGAAGGCCACTGTTAAAGAAACCTGGGCTTCCAGACCACCTCAGCAGTGCCACAAACTGATCACCTCCATGCCACGCTGAATTGGGACAGTAATTAAAGCAAAAGGAGCCCCTACCAAGTATTGAGTACATGTACAGTAAATGAACATACTTTCCAGAAGGCCAACAATTCACTATTTTTTTTTTTTTTTTAATGAATTTTTCTAATTTGAGATTGTGAATTGGTGGGTTTTTGTCAAATGTGAGCCAAAATCATCACAATTAAAAGAACCAAAGACTTTAACTACTTCAGTCTGTGAGCACTGAATTTATTAAGTTTCACAATTTGAGTTGAATTACTGAAATGAATTTTTCCATGACATTCTAATTTATTGAGATGCGCCTGTATATAGTGCAGGATGCTGAGTGTGAAGTTATATAAAGGAGCATTTCTCCAGAAAGCTGCAAACCACAATCGGTCCTAACAGACATTATGCTTTGAACAGCACTAGTTGTAACATTATCAGGCACGCAATATTATCAATACACAATTATACATTGTAGCATTCAAATAGTTTTAATAACTTAACTTCCACTGAAATAGAAAAAAGGGGGACTCACCTTACTATGTGACAGTCCCTGCTCTGGAACCTGAAATTGAAACAGATTGTTATATAGTGTTGCTGGACAATTCCTCAATACATTTACTCAATAAAAATGGAGCATACTGTTAGCAGAAATAAAAGCATGTTTTGGCAAAGATTTTATAAATATAAAAATTAAAACATACCAAACAACATAATGTAATACATGTCCCTCTCTGTTTTTATCATTCAGGATGCCCGAGAACGTTCTGTCTGCTTAATAAGGGGACTGTCAAAGGTTTGGACACATTACTATTTTTATATTTTTGAAATATGTCTCTTGCTTATCAAGCCAGCATTTATCTGATCAACTGTAATAGTTCAAAAATTTCAAATTTCAAATAATGGTTTTCTATCTTAACATACTCCAAAATATTATTTATTGCTTTGATCAAAGCTCGGTGTTGGAAACGTTGTGCTGCTTATTTTTTTACATTTTTCAATTCAATTTTTTTTTTGGGGGGGGGGGGGGGGGCATGTGATACTTTAAAAAGTTATTTATTCAGCTTTTCCATCACATAAATAAATAATATTTTAATGAAAAATTTAAAAGACTTATCATCAGTTAAAATATTTAATTTCTTTGTGAATATATTGTGAAATATTATTTATTTCTGTGATCAAATCTGTATTTTCAGCATCATTCCTCCAGTCTTCAGTGTCACATGATCTTCAGAAATCATTCTGATATGATGATTTGCTGCTCAATAAACATTTCTGATTATTATTATCAATATTTAAAACAGTTATACTCTTTAATATATTCAAAAATCATGATATACAACCATTCAAATGTTTGATATGTGTGTTATTAAATACAAATGACTGTTTTCATTCAGCATATAGCCATTAAATTGATAGAAGTAAAACATTTATAATGTTCCAAAAATATATTTCAAATAAATTATGTTCTTTTGAACTTTCTGTTCGACAAAGAATCATAAAAATGTTTCCAGGACATTGGACTTCAGTGATGTCCAAATTGCATCTTCAAAACATGATCCCAGAGGAGTAAGAAGGGTCTTATCTAGCGAAACGATCGGTCATTTCCTTAAAAAAAAAAAAAAAGGAATGACAATTATTTGGGTTTGTCCTCAAACGCTTGTCTGGCATAACTCTGCAATACTCTGTGGAGTTCCATCTTTTCCTCGGCTGATTGTGTACAGCCCTTTGAAACTGCACTGGAGCTGGAGCTGCAATTTGGACCTTCCCCTACTGAACCCCACTTAAGTCCACTATAGAGAAAAACCCTGGAATGTTTTCCTAAAAAATATCCTAAAAAAAATAAGGAAATTTTAATTCAGAAGTGAACTAACGTTAATCCTTTTTTAGAGTTAGCACTGAAACGTTGCTAGCTCACTATAATTACCACGCAGCGATCTTAAATAATAATAATAATAATAATAATAATAATAATAGAAAGAGTTAAAATAACTACAGTTTAAATTAAGTAGCCTAATTAAGTTAAACATTTGTTAATTATGTATAATTGCAGACCTCTGGACGTTTTCTTCATGTTAGCAAGTCTTCTGATAACATATGCCTTAGTGTTCGCCAACAATACAGTCTGACACAGATCTAAGGATCAATAAAAACACCAAACCTTTAAGTTATCGAGTAAGTTACACTGCATAATAACATTGATTTATTAATAGAACAGTTTGTTCGCACGGTGTGTCATACCTTGGTGAGGTTTTTGAGGATAACAGCGAGCAGTCTGTATTTTCCTCGATCGTCTTGACGTCTTCTCCTGTTCTGAACTCCAGAAAAAAAAAACCGCGCGCTGGATCCGCTCTGCCCTCTGAAACCGCACCGGTGCTGGATCCGTTTTACAGCCCTGAAACGGATGTGACTGTAATAAGGCCGGTAACACACTGGCTGCGTGGCGTGTCCGTTTTTAATTCGGCTCCCATGATAACAGGTTAGAGCTTGCAGACTGCCTGCGTGAGACACGCGTCTAAGGGCGCGGAAAACGTGTGCTTGCTCGAAATAAAACCGACAAGACGCGCGCGCGTGTTGGAAGCGTTTCCAGGCAAAATAGAATAGGAAAAATGTTTATGTGTCATTTTGTACACAAATACATATTAATTCATGACATTTTGATGTTTGAAAGTCTATAGGTTGACATCAATTCAGATATAAATGTAATTTAAAAACAAATTAATAATTATCGATTATTGCACCTGTCAAACATAGTCTATTTTGCTGTCAATACTGCTGACGGTGTCCTTTATCAGTAGGCTTTATATTTATGCTCAACATGAAGTATAGATATTGTTGTTACAGCAGCTGTTCTAGTAGCGATTCTGGTGTGTAAAGAACAGAAAACGCGACGAGGCCGCCACGCTCACGCCACGCAGCAGAAACGCCACGCTCACGCCACGCAGCCTGTGTGTCACCGGCCTTATACTTCACAGCACTGACTTTAATTTGAATGGCATCTTAAAACGACTGTTTGGCAAATGTGTTATATTAAGTAAATAAAAGTATTATATTAAGACGTGGTGCTGCGTAATGATCACTAGTCCTTGGTTTTGATACTGTCCTGATTCAGGACACGGATATAAATAATTAAATTTGGTGTTGAACTGTATGTGTATAGTGTATATAGCTATCCAACTTAACTTCTGTTCTCTCCCCCTCTCCCAGCTGGTGTGCAATATTGATTATTATCCTCATGTCCATTTAGATTTATCCAACATTTTATTAGCACATTGCAAGAGAGAAAAACAAGCAGTAGATAAATATAATCGCTGGCCAGGAGCAGATAAATCATAGGCCTGCAATAGTTGTTGGCAATCTGCTTCTGGAAATGACCGCACAGACGTATTTCAATAGATATGATACTCATGAGAGCTAATCTTTATTATAAAAACAATACAGATGAAACAAGTTTTATTTGTTGTCACTACAATAATAAAAAAATGTGTTGTCTTGTTCAAAAGACAACAGTAATATAGGGTTCAGTTGTATAACAGTATCATAAAACTGATTAATGATTCCCATCTGCAAAGACATCAAATATTATCACATAATTTAGTGTCATAATTGAATTCAGCAAATGTTTATTTACATATTATACACTCTGCATAGTCCTTTTAAGCCTGAAAATATAACCCACATTTGACTAAAATTTGACTTTGAGGCCTTTTAACTTTTGAATGATCTTTATCAGTATATTATCATTAGTATAAGTCTGTTCATCCTTCAGTCTGAACTCTCGAAGCTTTGCCTCATAATAACGCTTGAACTCGTTCAATCTTTTCCACCGCTTCGGCTTCTGTTGAGGAAATAAGCCCTCCAGCTCTCTTTCTTTCTCTTGTAATTTGTTCTCATATTCTCGTCTATGTTCCTCTTCTTTAGTTTTCAGCATGCGCTCCACATCCTGGTAAGATTCATTGGTGTAATATTTTCCTCCATTAGCTTGGACCATGGCATCTACCTTCTCCAGCAGCTCCACAACCTGATTACGATCCTCCATGTCTTCATTGTTGAAGACGTGATATCTTCCCCCACAGCATCTCAGGATTTCTTTCAGGTCCTCGCTGGCTTCTCTGATGTGTTCCTCAATAGAGCATTTCAGTTTATCACCGTGAGTGAAGAGGACGATTGTGTGTTTATCTGCTTCTTCTCCGAATATGGCTCTGATCTTCTCCACGGAGAGTTTCTCCTCTTCAGTAAATGGACCGATCTGAATGGTCAGGAGGATGGCGTGAGGTCCAGGTGCCGTCATATTTAAACACTTACTGATCTTCTGTGTTAGAACCTCTTCCTCGGAAATATCTGTGTCAAACATGCCTGGTGTATCTACCAGAGTGATTTCTCTCCCTGCCACATTTTCAGTCACTTTACTACACTCTTTGGTTACAGATGAACCACTTTCTGCAGCTCTGAAGACACTTCTGCCCAGGATGGTGTTTCCAGAAGAGCTTTTACCTGCTCCAGTGATGCCAACCAACACCATCCTTGTCTGGGAGACTGAAAGAGAGCGAGAGGATAAGATCATGTGCATTCAAATGAAACAGAGTCCAGCTAACAAGCAGATTAATTGACTGTAAAGTATTTTCAGTCATAAATTAAGCAAATGAATATATTTTGAACATTTGTGCATGTATACTCACAATTTGGATGACCAAAACCAAAGCTTCCCCTTTTTTCTACAAAACAAAACAAAAAGTAGATATTCAGTTATTTCTATATTTTAGTTTTGTAGTAGTTTGGCGGAACAATGTTAGATTTTATCAAACTTTAATCTAGATTTTATTTTTTATTGACTTTAGATTTAGATTTTATTGACTTCTTACAAAACAAGCTTTAGAGTTTAATATTTCTGTCTTGTTATATTCTTTATAATAAGATTGAGGGATACTAAAAATGTTTGTGTCTGACTTGTATTAAAAACAGTAATAACACATATTAGTTATTTTTTACCACTGTATGCCCATATCCACACACATATCCACAGCATAGCATACATACTCTTTCAATTAAAATCTACAAAACACTTCAGATGCAATGCAATGAAGCGGTCTCATTTGAGATGAATAAAGGTTGGAGAGATAGGGGTAAGTTAAGCCACCCTCTCTATTTTGGCAACGGTACACTTTTATTGTCATGTGACCATATATTTTGGAACCATCCATTATTTCTGCTAGACTGTGAAAAGTGAAGCACACAGGAGTGGAGGCAGCCATTTACTTTAAAAACAGTTTTTTTTTAGCTCGTAAAAGTAACATTTTACATAGCAAATGTAATGGCTGTTACATCGAAGCAAATTTATCTAGGTCTAAAAATATTTGTTGTTATATTGTTGATTTAGCAACATATAAAGCCATGCAAATCAATTATCCTGAAAATATGATTCTTACTAGGCGCTACTCAAACTCTGGTTTAACATGAAGCAAGTGGGGAATTTTGCCATTTCAACAGCTTAGTTTCACACTGTGTTCTTTTGTTCAAAGTGCGTTAAAGTGCTTTGACCCTCACTGATATCTTAAATAAAATGACCTACGATATAAATTAGCCTCCATGAATTTAATGTAGCCCGTTTTCAGAAGTAAACGCTTTACATAACGCATACGCTGCAAATCGAAAGTAAAACAGTACGAGATTACGTGGTTAAACACTTCTGTGACCTAAAAAGATTACACAAATTATTGTCCGTATAATTATTATGACCAAAAATAATCTTAAAATGAGGACAAAAAGTTACCCTTTGCTTCTTTTGAAGAGCTTGAAGACGCCATGTTGAAAAACAACTGCGCAGCTCTAAACAGAGGCGATTTTCTCAAGCAGTGATGGCCGCTTTTGAAACTAGTGATCCGGTTCGCGAACGAATCATTATATTTAACCGGTTCTTCTTAGTGGACCGGTTGAACCAGTTCACCAAATCGAACTAAATCGTTTTAAACGGTTCGCGTCTCCAATACGCATTAATCCACAAATGACTTAAACTGTTAACTTCTGAGTTCAAACAAACCAATATCCCAGAGTAATTCATTTACTCAAACAGTACACTGACTGAACTGCTGTGAAGAGAGAACTGAAGATGAACACCGAGCCGAGCCAGATAACGAACAGACACGCCCACTGCTGGACAGTGATGGGTCGTACTTGAACGATTCGTTCATTTTGAACGAATCTTTGAAGTGACTCGGGAAGAACGAGTCGTCTCGGGAGTGATTCATTCAGTCGCGCATGCAGCGTTTGTTCACGGTTCCTCCGAAAGTCATTTCTGACAAACTTCTTTCTCTTCAAGTTTTTTTTTTTTTTTTTTTTTTTTGGCGCATAACAATAGAAATGTATAGCTCCACCTATGGTGTTGTGCAGTCATATTAGCTATTCTTCCCAAAAATGCAAATCAACATGAACAAAATACAAATAAAAAGGTATGGAGGAGGGATAATATTATTAATGATTATAATTCTTCATAAATGTGAAACTCTTCCCTATATCAGATTCCCAGGTTCTCATCTGTCTCTATGTCTCCAGAACACTTTCCTGGTTTCCTCAAATCCAGATCAGTGACAGAATCCCTGTTTGATGTTAAATCCTCTCGCTCAACCCTGTGCTATACATGGATTTTATTAGCAGCCTACATGCAGTGGCGCCCGGGGCCGCATTAAGACTATAAGGGGCCCCTGGGCTTTACCTCTTGAGGGGCCCTTCCAGGGATCGACAATAAGGACTGCCCGATTGCCCGAGGCTAGTGTGAATGATGCAGTAGACAGTAGACGGAACGATTATTACCCGATCGGGCCAGTGCTGTAGGGTGTGCGTGATATGTACTCTGTGATATCGTAATTGTTGATTTAGATCTGATATTATCGAGTATGCATCTCACTTTACAATAACAAACAAAAACACACCCATTCTGTGCAGCATGCACTACGTGACATAGTCTAGTAGGTTAGACTTGTGCACGTGATTTAGTCTTAATGCCTCAGAATTCAAATATGCCCCTGTATATATTTCATATTTATATAATTTAATATCTATGTTAACCAATATTACACAAAGAGTGCCGTTTTTCTCCAAATATTAGCATAATTACAAATGTGATGATTTATTCAGCATACAGTTTAATAAACAAGAACTTAATGTCAAGTGACTTACATTTTAGACACCAAATCGTCTGTTTCGCTGTATTTCACCAACGAAAATGGTTCCAAAGTCCACAGAATAGTTTTGTCTCTGAGCAACACTTCCTGAGTGAATCAGCCCATGATTTAATCGGTTGAATCGCAATGATTTGCTCATTAACAGAGATTCCCTTCCACCTA
The DNA here is from genome assembly GCF_003368295.1 of Carassius auratus. Classification (NCBI taxonomy): domain Eukaryota; kingdom Metazoa; phylum Chordata; class Actinopteri; order Cypriniformes; family Cyprinidae; genus Carassius; species Carassius auratus. Next base: position 146,811 of record NW_020528077.1, read on the forward strand.
CTGGCGGGTTTAATTTCAGCTTTAAAGTGTCTTCATTTTTTTTTTTTTTTTATATAACAGTATAAAGTTTAACCTATTCTATAGTTATACATTAGATTACAATTTCTGTATCTGAAAATATCTTGTTTAAACCTGCATTAAAAACTTTAAAATGTATTTAATTTATATGTTTGTTCTGTTGTATTTATTTGTGCTATTATTCATAATTTGATTATTTGTAACTATTTTATTACTTACTGTTTATTTGTCTAACAATATTTAAAATATAAGTTAAACTAGTAGCTTTTGCTGTTATTAACCTATTATTGAGGTTAAATGTAACAAAGACAATGAAAACAATATATATGCTTGTTTTATAGGCCCATTTTCTTGTCTTTTACTTTTATTCATGTTTTGTCGACAGGGGTTGAGCCCTGCATTCATCCAGTGGAACTGCATAATTAATCGTTAAAAGTTATGGTTCCACCCCTGTTACTGTTGGGCCGTTTGTATCTGTTACACGTTACCCCACCAGGTGGCAACAAGTGACTGTTAAAAATGCATTTGTCATGGAATTATTCTAAATTTAACTCGCTCTTCTTAATCACAAAGCCTTTTATTTTACGTGTATAAATGGTATTAAAAACATCCAAATCTATAGATCTGTCATATAAAATACACAAATATACCCAAGTGAAACTTCCATAATGTACTTAAATACACCATGAATTGGAACTAAAATGTGCTTTTAATATACTTTTTTTAAAATATAGATACAGTATATTAAAAGCACATTTTAGTTTCTATTCATGGTGTCTCAAAATAGCAGTTGAGGAAGTACTAAAGAAGAATTTTAGTATATAAAGTAAAGAAAGTAAAGAGTATAAAGTGCACAAAAATATAGAACTTTAAGTACATTATGGAAGTGTACTTTTTCACTTGGGTATCACTGCATGAACAACACATAGTCTGAAATATTTAGAATTAGAGCTGCCAACATCAGCCTTTTGTCTTTCAGAAATAATGCAATAAAGTATCTAAACTTTCATACAATTTTCACTTCCAATAATAATTTCATATAAACAATATACACAATGTTATTGTCTGAACATGTTTCTTATGATGCTAAACATTTGATCATGGGGACTGCCTTAATACAAAGTTTTCCTTCTACTCTTATGGGAAGAAAAATCACTTATGACGTCTGAAAAGTTCAACTCCCTCAGTACATCACTTTCAATTGACATGCGTGTCAGATGATTAAGTCTTTCTTGTTGCATTGTTGAACGCAGTCTGTTTTTTTACTCAAGACAGTTTAGAAAAAGAACGTTCTCCAGAGGCATTAGTGACTTGCAAAGTAAAAAAAAAAAAGCAAATGAGCGAATTAGTTGTGGCGAGAGTTCAGTAATCTTGTTTAAAAATCCAAACAATAGTCCAGTCCTTTGTAGGACTCACTTCTCTTGCTAACCTCTGCAACAAGCTTATCAATGACATCATTACAAACATTGACAACAAATGTATGTCTGCCTGACACTGCAATCTCACAATCTGGGCTCGATGACTCGTCTGCTTGTTTTTTGCGTCGTCTGGTTCTCTGCGTGTCTGCCTTGTAGTTATGTTTGACACTTTGTGACAGTTCTTACGTCAAACTGATCACGAAGGCCAGAGATGAAGTCTCTCAGTGATGTGATGAGCTCATGTGTTTGTGAAAGGTCCATTTTCAACTTTCTGCAGGTACTCACTGACATTAACAAGACAATAGATTCAATAGACGTCTAACCATAATCATCAAATAGACAGATTATGAATGCCTAATAGATAACAAAGCTATACCTAAAATATTTTTTGTTAACTTAATATAAAATGTTCTTCTCATAAATAGCAATTAAAACAAACAGATGAAATATAAAGCTTTTATTAATGAGAGCAACATTTTTAATAATGAAAACATGAAACATTATTTTAAACTATATTGAATACAAAATGAAAAACATATGAAATAATATATTTGTGACAATAACAAAATATAAACAATGTAATCACATTTAAAAAAGATTTTAACTTCTATAGAAAACATTTGTAATAAAGGACAACCAATATTCGGACAACTTATGATATGTAAAAATATTAAATTGAATAGAGATCACGAGACAAACTATCAAGAGTGAAGTGATTAACTCTTATTTTTATGCTCTCATAGTCTCATTCAGTTGCTGTTGGGAAGCTGGTCATCACGGCGTCTGCCAAGAAAGTAGAAATAAGCTCGATAAAAGGCTATTTGGACATCATCATGTTTTACTTTAATGACATTAATTGTGACGGAGTGTGTTTCTGTCGCTAATATAGAGCTGACATATACAGTCTTAGTATGTACTGATCTGGAAATTTTGTTTATATCAACACAGACAGATGTCATAAAGAAAAGACATTAAATCATTAAAATAATGATATAATATATCACCTTTAAGCCTAAAGACAGACATAAGCTCTCTGACACACACACACACATACCTGTACTAATAAAATAATAAAAAGGTTAACAATATGTAACAAATACTGACATGACATAAATTAAGTTTATATATTATATACTTATATTATTGAGTATGAACACCACAGTGTTGGATTGATGTGGCAGGTTTTGAAGGCTTTACCTGTCCAGCATCCTTCTGGTACAGTCTCTGATGTTTCTTCCTGAGTAACACATGTCAGTGTCAGGCAGATACCAATATATGCTTCAGTGTACAAGTGTGCACCAACCTTAAATGTTAATGACCAGTTCTGAGGTATGTATACTGACTTCCTGTCTGTAAAAAGCTTGTACTCCACCATAATATGCTACATTTGTTTATCTGCTCCAGCTGTGCACTTCCACAGTCTTCTCACATTGATGACTCTGATCCAAACCATGGAGAGAACGCACGATTCTACATTTGGAAAATACACATTCAGTTTTTATATGGAACAAACTGCCAGAAACCGAAAGATTTTACTATTTCTATCTAATAAATTTTTCACATTGCACTTATTACAGGGTGCTTAGAGGTATGTAAATGCATAAAGTTAACCAAGGAATATGACTGGTACAAGCATTTTATGCCTTCCACTTCCAATATAAAATCATTTAGACCATGTATATTGGTGATTTCCATCGGGATATGAAGAGACTTTCAACCAACATAACACAAAGTGCTTTTGAACCAAATCCCTTGCTTTTGAGATAACCACAAAACAGCGTACTCCAGCTACCCTGCTATCACTTCACGGTCCCTATAAGATATCAAATGTAGAATGGCAAAATGTCAAAGAGATAACACAGATACTTGCAAGAAAAAAACAACTAAAAATGTCCTTTATTTTGATCATGTTCGTTTTGTGATCGTGCTAGTTCCAGTGACTTATCTTCTCATTAGTTTTCTGATAACTTCTGTTTGTTGGTGAATGATGGGGTTGTGTGACGGTGTTCCTGAGGTGATTAAGGGCCATGTGCAGTGTGGTTTAGGCCTCGGTGATACAGGTCTGAGACCTGTTTAAACTGGCCCTACAATCAAAATGATCGCTGTTCAGTGCTCATGATTTCATTTCTGTATTGCATTAGTTTTGAATATTTCTCATGGGCATTTATAAATTTGTATTAGACCTGTAAAACAAAACCTGATAATAATTATGCAAACCTGAATATAAGGCATTTTTCACTTCCAGCCATTGTTACCAATTATATGTCACTTATATATAATTAAATTCAAAATTAATAGTATAAGATCGATGTGCTTGTGCTTGGGGAAAAAAAATGACCAGAATATCAACTTGCATAAAAAATATGCATGCACTGTTTACATATCACCTTTCCCCTCATACTAATGCATGATTTTATGCAGTGCAGTTCAAAGATATGATAATGGATGATTGTTGGTCTCAATCCAGCAGTCTGTCTGTGAACATTCATACTTCAAAGAGCAACAGAAACGATGTGAATGTTTCAATGTGAACGGGCCGTTTGCACTGCTGTTTCTCAGCCACATGTAGATTTGTTTTCTCAAGAAGTTATAGTGATAATTCATCTGATGAATGTATTTCAGATCATTTCCCCTCACAGATGAATCAAAGTCACCATAAAAACCCTAAAAGCAACTGAAACTGCCATTTTCTTTATATTAGTCAGATGCAGAGAATGCAGAGACTCTTAGCCAACACTATAAAGGCTTTTAATTCAGTTCAATACAATACAATTTAAAAGCTTTGAGAAATGTAAAAAAAAAAAAGCCCAAAAAGCAAACATTTTCCTAATGCAATTACAATCAGCAGGCAATCAAAGTTGATGAAATATAAAAAGTAAATAGAATGCATTAAGAAAAAGGTGGAAATTAATCAATAATTAAAAGTGATCAATAATCACTAAAATTAAAAGTTGAATCTAATAAAATGGATCCCTCTCTCCTACTGACTTACAATAGGGATGTGTTAAGGTTTTAACGGTATTACTATTCTTACGTTGCTATATATATATATATATATATATATATATATATATATATATATATATATATATATATATATATATATACCAGAAGTGTTTAAGACTTATAAATAGTTTCAGATTATTTTAATACTAAAGGGGGAAAAAAAACTAAGATCTAACAGTAGTAATCAGGTAAATAATAGCCTAAAAAAGAAGCTGATAAATGAATAAAATCTAAAAAGAAGACTATAAGCTGACGGATTTAATGCTGATTAGTGCTTATTAAACCCACTAAAGTCATTCAGTCAAGAGTAGTCATTTTCTTCTGTTGTTTGACTATCATTAATGTTTCAGATGGCTGTAGGTTTATTTGGCTGCTGTCACTTTAGGAAATAATGAATGGATCTAATATTAATACATCAGATTTTTCCCCATAGCTCAAATATCTTGTTTTCTTAATCCATGGAAGCCAAACTCATGAAAGGAAATTAAATGAAATTAATCGCCCAGGCCATAAATAACAAGAGAGATTTCACATCTGGACTGAGAATAACAGAAATTAATCAGATGAAAGTCTTAATCTTATCACTTATAGAAACTGTTTGCATGATACAATTAGCTTGACGTTTATGAAGCAATAATAAATAGTAAGTGTATTTTTTTCTCCATTATAGTGAAAGCAGATCTGATAATGTCAAGGCTACGGAGATCTTGTCTTTTGTAATTTAGTCCCAGAGCACTTTTAATACAGAGATCTGATACCATCCCTACTTACAAAAGAAGCACAGAAAGATCAGTTTTAAAGCTATGTGACAGCAGTTCTTGCATCTGTGTTTTCTAAATACATTGTTGTTGTTATTAAAAAAACTAGTTATTCTTCCACTTATGAAGATCAACGATAAATCTCAGTCTCTCTTAAAAGTGTTACAGTCTGTCCTTCATCTTCCTGAACAAGAACGGTTTGTAAAAACTTCTTTCCTTCATGAGAGAATAAGCAAACTACAAGTAATGTAGACAATTGAACATAATATGAAACTCAAAACACAATAATAGCATTTATAACATTAAGCTAACTGATACACAAGAATAAACCTTTCTGATATTGTTCTCTGTGGAGGAACGGCATCTTTGAGTTAATCTGAATCTCTCAGTAGAATCTGCTGGATTTGAAGATGAAGATGAACTTTCTTCACTGTGAAACTTCAGATAATGTTTATTTGTCATGTCTCTTGTAATGTCTGGTTAGGACAGATTTATCCAGATGATGTTTTACTACTTGATGCATTATCGTGTTTCATTTGACGAGGATGCAGCATCAGACGTGAAAGTGCTGATCTGAAGATGATCTACTTGCTGTGATAGCTTTTTATATGTCTGTGTAGAGCAGATGATTGATTATAACGACTCCCACATGCAGTGTAGTGATATGGTTTCTCTCCAGTGTGGATGTTCATGTGGTCCTTAAGGTTTGCAGATTGTGTGAAACTCTTGACACATTGATCAACGGTTTCTCTCCAGAATGAACTCTCAAATGTGCTTTAAGGATACTTTTGTGTGCAAAACCATTTTCACACTGATCACAATCGTGGTTTTTCTCCGGTGTGGATCCTCTCGTGTTTTTTCAGGTCTCCTGACTGAATGAATCTCTTATCACAATGTGAACACTTGTACGGTTTTTCTCCAGTGTGAATCCTCTTATGTGATGTCAGATTTGTTGACTGACTGAATCTCTTGTCACAGTGTGAACACTTGTAAGGTTTCTCTCCAGTGTGGATCCTCTCATGCGTTTTTAAACAATTTGCTTTAGCAAAAGTCTTTTCACACACAAAGCACATGTACTCTCTCACACCAGTATGTAGTTTCTGATGTACTTTCAAATTTTGTAGACGTGAAAAACTCTTTTTACACAAATTACATGAATGTGGTTTCTCCCTTGTATGAACTTTAAGGTGTTGGTTCAGGTCTGAAACCCTCAGAAATGTTTTGTCGCACTGATCACATGGGTAAGGTTTCTCTCCAGTGTGGATCATCATGTGTTTTTTCAGTTGTCCTGCCCAAAAGAATCTCTTTTCACAGTGTGAACACTTGTGTGGTTTCTCTCCAGTGTGGATCATCATGTGTTCCTTAAGGTTTGATTGTTGAATGAAACTCTTCCCGCACTGATCACATGTGTACGGTTTCTCTCCGGTGTGGATCCTCTCGTGTGTTTTCAGAGTCCCTGAACGACTGAATCTCTTGTCACAGTGTGAACACGTGTACGGTTTCTCTCCAGTGTGAACTCTCATGTGAAAATTAAGACTATGATTGCATGACAAACTCTTTCCACACTGAGTGCACGTGACAGATTTCATGACTCTTCTTTTCTTCAAATCTTTCTGTTTGGTTTGAGAGGAACTCAATGTTTTTCTTCACTCTCCCTGTATTCTTCAATCAACTCTAAAATAAAAGTAAAAATGGTTAATTTTCAGTAACTCCTAAAAAAAAAATATGAGAAATGTGAAAGACATAAAAGTGATGCCTGATAAAAGTGTAATTTTATTGGGTTAAATTTTTAAGTATTTTTACCCAGGTGCTGATTAGTTATTCTGCACTTTTAAATAAATAAATAAACATATTGCTTCTCAAAACTAGTCTAATCGCGTTTCGTTCCGGGCGATAAAGTACACATTTTTTTGGCGGGGTTTCCTTGGTAAAAATGTGCTGGAGGCTGGTTGCTTCTTTCCATCCGCAGAGTCCATTTGAAAACACTATTGCCGCTGCTTACTATAATGGCCGGCGTGCCGTACGGTTGTAAGCCCAAGTAGATGAGAACGCGCATGACGTCACATTTTGCGAATTTTCGCGCCAATTCGGGCCCGTCTCCTCCACACAAAATTGAGCCTACAGGCTGATAGAGGCAACCATGGTGGACAGTCGAGGTGTCATTCTTTTTTTACATCATGGTTGGCTCATACATGTACAAATGAAAACTCTATCTTAAAGATTTTTTTAAAGTAAAAACCTCCACATAGCTCCTTTAATGTAATACTTACCCTACTGGTTTTCTACATAGCCCTATTAAAAAAATAATAGTAATAATTTGAGTATTGTGTCATTATCACAGGCTAAACAACCGAATGATGCCTTTACTAACATCGATTTATGATTTATTTGTAGCATACTGTATTTATAGCCTATGTGTATAAGGAATTAAAATCATTGAGGCCTGTGCAAAGTAACGCTTCTGTTCAGTCCCAACCATAATTATTATGCTTTATGTTTCTTTTAAATTTTAATGTAATACTTAGCTTAATGGTTTTCTATTTATTTTTATAAAATTATTTTAATAAATTATTACAGGCTAAACAACCTAACAGTGCCTCAAATGGTCTTTGTTCTCTCTCTCTCTTGTGCGCCAAGTATGACTAATTTTGAATTTCATAGCGGCAGATGAAGCTCGTCTCTGATTGGATAATCGCGGGAGGAGAACGGGAGAAGAACGAGTGACGTCAATAACGAGAGAGCCAGAACTGCATTTATTAAACAAAAAACAGGCCAAGCAGAAATCTTCGGACCACTTTGTCATTTTAAAATCATTTAAGTTTTTAGGACAAATCTACGATCTCAACACAAGTTTTTTTGGAGGATCTGCTGCTGTTCACCCAGAAAATTGAAAGATTGCACGGTAAGCTTCACATTTAACTTAGTCTTTTTTCGAGACCAAGTGAAAATGTGTGCTGAAAGCCCATGGTGCAGGCTAAGTTACGTTAACAGTTAAGATAGCCTATTTAAGATATCTAGCTAGCTCGATCAATGCGTGATAACTTAAAATTTTAAATTTAATTTAAACTTCGGTCAGTAAGTGCTGTAGTTTCTACAGCAAAATTTTACAGAATTTTACTGTATAAACATTTTACAAGATGCAGCTGTAATTCGCAATGCATTATGGGTCAAATAATGTTTTACAGTTGTTAACAGTATATTTCCACGTCAACTGTAATTCATTTACAAGAAGCAGGTGTTTCCTACACTAACTTACTGTAGTGTGGCATCATTTAAATTCAGAAACCCAGCCGACTGGAGCAGCCCGAGAACGATTGAAGATAAGAAGCTTTATTCATAATTCCTGGTAAGTTCACTTAATTATACTTAAGAAATATAACCTTTTATATTTATTTAAGTTAATCTATAAGCGATTTCATGTCACAATAGCCTCCTATCCTGACATTTAGTGGCCTTGGTAACTTCTGTGCAGTAAACTGGGAATTGCTATCATAGCATAGTTACGCCAAATGTTCGATTTTTGGAAGTAAAATGTTCTTATTGAGAGCATTTAAAAGTAGTGTTTACCTAATGAGAACGATTGTCATAGTAACTAACGTTAATATCTGTCTAAATAACTGACGAACAGCAACATTTGAAATTTAATTTGTTTATATGTTTCAAACTGTCCCATATTGACTCGACGCCTTACTATAATAAGTGAAAGAGATCTTTATATGCCCGACTGGACAAGTTAGCCTGATTAAAAAAGAAAAAAGAAAAGAAAAAAAGACACAGGAAGCATCGAAACGCGAGACTGATTCTGATTATATTAACATTTCATTCAACATCAAAACAAGCTTAACCACACACATAAACTCACAGAAAATACATGAGGTAAGTTAAATGTTCAACTGTTGAGTTTATTCATAACATGATATAAGAATCATCACAAGTGAGCTGTTTTGCTGAGTATCACGATTGCAAATACATAGTTCTATAAACAATTAGTTAACAAGTTACTTACTTTTTTAGACACAATATTAACTGTTGTTGTATTTCACCAACGAATATAGTTCCAAACAAAGACCAAAGCAAAACTATTTTGCTCATTCTCAAATCAAAACTCTCCAAACTTGAGCTAAATGATTCATCTTTGTTGAACGGATCGGTTCAATGAATGACTCAGTTGATTCCCTCATTAAGTTATTTACTGCCACCTAATGGCGGATTAGTTTCAGGTTTAATAAGTAGCATTGCATTTTTCCAACATTTATTAATTGTATTTTCAAATTTCATATAATTTTGCACTGTTAATTATTTAATTTGATTGGTGGTACAGTTCTACAATGTAATATTACAATTTATAATTATAAATTATATAATTTATAATAGTTTGTTTATTCTAAAATATATGCCTTTTTTGGTGATAATTTTGTTGTCATTTACAGTACATAATGCTTTAAAGAAATCACAAGATTATTCTCTTTTATCTTATAGGTGCAAAGAATAGCAGCTGATGTGGAGAAATGTTCGATCCTTCAAGACTCTGAAGCTGATTTTATTAGGTAATATATTAATTATTTAAATAATTTGATAAACTTGTAATTTAGATTACATTTTATATTGAAATAATACATTGTAGGTTACAATGTCTGCGTGCGTGCCGGTCTGCCTGTCTATTATTAATATTGTTATTTTAAATAATTTGAAGATCAGCTTACCTCATTGATATATATATATATATATATATATATATATATATATATATATATATATATATATATATATCAATGAGGTAAGCTGATCTTCAAATTATTTAAAATAACAATATTAATAATAATAAATAAATAAGGCAAAAATCCAATGTTTCTATAGTGAGAACTATTAAATATGTTTGATCAACTACACAATTATCTAACAATGTTATTGAAAAAAGGACCCAGTTCGTAGAAAGTGTCCCTTATTATTCGATGCTCTATCAATATTATTACACAGCTCAACACAACAAACCTAAATCTGCTTGTATCTTTAAAACCGTCAGCATTATTAATGAAGAATGAAGTAGAAGCACCAACCTCTTTGTTCTTGAGTATCTTCAGTGTGTTTGATTCTCCAGGGTTTGTGGGAGGAGCTTCACTCAAAGTGTGCGTGCTGTGGGAGGAGCTTCAGTTATTACGTGCTTGCTGTGGGAGGAGCTTCACTTAACAAAGTTCTGTGTGGAAGCAGATTTGCAAACGTCAACAAATCAGTTACTAAAGTGTTTGTTTTAACCGATTTACAGTTCTATCTTTGAAGAGACCAGAGCTTTACAAATACAAGTCATGATTTGTAAATCATTATAAGAAGATTGATAAGATAATAACATTAGTGAGTGAAAGTGACGTGGCCCCATCTGGATTTAACCCCTCCAAGTAAAGTTCATTTTAGGATTAATATTAGTCAGATATTCTCCTCCCCTGCCCTTGTTCTAAGGTGCAACCGGAATTCACAGAGCTTCACTTTTTCCACAGTTTTGTGGTGTTACAGCCTTTTTCGAAAATAGATTAAATTCATACATTTCCTCAAAATTCTACAAACAACTCACCATAATGACAACGTGAAAGAAGTTTTTTTTTTTTTTTTTTCAAATGTATAATACACACACACACACACACACACACACATATACTGTGTATATATATATATATATATATATATATATATATATATATATATATATATATTACACAATAGCAACGCACGCGCATTAGCACACATTTGGAGTAGGTGACTCAGGAGCACGCGCATCAGGAGAAGTTGGAGCTTGGGGAGTTATCAAAAGTTCCCAATGCTTCGGGAAAAGCTGCATTGTGAAAGAGTTTTGATTTGATTACCACGACAAACAACGAGCCATCTGGTCATGTGCAGTGATCACCATCTCCAGACGCTCCTTCAAGACATGCATCTATACGGATTATGATTATAATAAAATATTTTTTTGTTTTCGATAAGTAGGCTACTAATTTAAATCTTCAGGTCAATTGTATTGTTATTGTTCACCGTACAGTTACAGACAGTAAAACAATATGTAATAACTAAATGTTTATTTTGATAGAAAATATTGTTGTATGCTTTGCGTTTAAAAAATAAAATACAATTGATGATATTTCTAAAAAAATAAATAAATATCTCTTCATTTTAAGAGACCCGTCTTATTTCCTCTTGTATATTTAATATTGCTCTTTAATCAATCGAAAATAAGTTTAGTTTTTTTCCCGATCACTAATCGATGGAATTAGATCGGTAGAATATAGATTCGATCCTGATTTGGAAACTTTCTGTGAGATGTATTTGCGCAAATGGCTTCAGATCACACACAGTCGAGGCAGTAGTTTTATCATTTTCATTTTTTTTTTAATTGTTGCCCATGTTTCAATCATTCAGCCCGGTTCACACACGCTCGCTTATATTGCGTTTAAAATTCACTTTTACAACAATCTTTCTCATCATAACCCTGATAGTAGACGAGCATTTGACCTCTGCATTACATCTGAAAGACATATTGTGTATAGTGTTTGCTCATATGCAAATACTACAAGTACAAAAATGCAAAATGAAGTATTTAAGCAAGCACACACAGAGCCCTGTACTCGATTAAACAAGGCAGAAGCGATCTCCTCATATTGTTGCATGAAGAAGCGGTGTAAATGTGTGAAACAGCGTGAGTTTCTCACCTCTCCTCAGAAGATTCTGCTGCTGCTCTGAAGCTTTATGACTCGCTCCTCGTCACTTTACAAGCAGTTCACTTTGAACGAATCTTTGAAGTGACTCGGGAAGAACGAGTCATCTCGGGAGTGATTCATTCAGTCGCGCGTGCAGCGTTTGTTCACGGTTCCTCCGAGAGTCATTTCAGACAAACTTCTTCCTCTTCTTTCTTTATTTATTTATTCATTTTATTTTATTTTTGGCGCATAACAATATAAACATACAGTGCCACTTAGCTGTTGTGCAGTCATATGATCTATTGTTCCCAAAATTACATTTGATCATAAAAAAAAGAAAAAGAAAAACGGGTATGGAGGGGGTAAAATATGATCAATGATTATAATTCTTCATAAATGTGAAACTTGTGGTGGACAAATTCATTTCTTCTGTATGCCTATATAAGCATGTGTTTTCTTATAATTGCTGTGTGGGTTCAGAGGGGTGACACCTGGGGGGAAATTAAAGAATTGTGGTTTACAAAAGGGTTCAAAATGTATTATGCAGGATTAAAATAATAATAATAATAATAATGTAATACACATAATGTGGCAAGAGGCATAAAAATGTCTCAGGTATCCCAGACAGCACCAATGGATTTCACTGAACTGTTCCCATGTGAAGGGAAGGACAAATGGTTTGGTATTTGTGGATATGTGTACCAAATGGGTAGAGGTCTGCCCAAAGGAAATGTCTTCTCTGTTGTCTAATGTCTGTGTTCAGGTGAAAGCTGCTCAGGGGAAGGTTGCTGAAACACCGTTGCACGACCTGAAACCAGGAGATTTCGTGATGGTACGAGATCCGAGGAGAAAGATCTGGAAGGTGAAAAGGTGGCTAGGACCGTTCCAGGTGCTTCTGACCACTCACACGGCTGTGAAGGGAGCAGAGAGAGCAACATGGATCAGGCCAGCTACTGCAGAAAGGTCCCACCTGCATCTGAGGAAGAGGAGCTGAGGGAGTAAGGATCTGGAGACACACGTCAACAAGGCCAGGATCCAGCCTAAACATCAAGCGTCCTTATCAGCGGGAAGACCAAGGTTAAGACTGAAAAACAGCATCAAAGTAGTCTGTGTACAAGTGAAAAGATAAATATTAGCATCATAGTTGGGTACATCATGTTGTTTTCATATTCCAGACTACAGTGACACCAATCATCACTCACATGAGAAAGGCCGTACAAGAGCCTAGACGTACACATCATACTGCTAAATGATTTTTGCTGCTATTATGTCTACTATGTGTTTTTTAGTTGATTTCCAGCTCAGTACAGAGACTGGTGAAGTTTATCATTTAACATCAAATGGTTCAAATCAGAGATGAAGAGTAAAAATGTGATGATATGCCTTAAGTTTGCTTTATTCTGAATCATGTATGTATTTCTGAGTGTGAATTTTTTGATTTTGTATTGTGTTTGTATCTGTGACGTGACTGAGGGTCTGATTTATTTCAGGAATGCAGTAGCAGTGATTACTCGTTTAGCCCGGCCCCAGAGCAAACATAATGCTAAGTGTGTAGTGGAAATATAACGTTTTACAACAATGTTTTATTGATCAATGAATGATAAAAAGGGGGAAATTGTGGTGGAAAAATTAATTGAACATTGCTTCTGTATGCCTATATGTGCATGTGTTTTCTTAGAATTGCTGTGTGGGTTCAGAGGGGTGACACCTGGGGGACAACAGATGTCTGAGAATGACCTGAGGGGGTCATTGGGTCATATAGTGGGGGGACAATGTCTGAGGATGATCTGAGGGGGTCACCTAAGTCCTAGATGTGTGAGAAACCGCCCATAGAGAGTGTTCCTTGTCATGTGTGGAAAGTTACAGCTGTTCAGACTGTATAACCTTGGAAGCAGCAGAGGTATATAAAGTGGAGGACTGCCCTCTTCCAGGGTCAGTTTCACTCTGCAGGAACTCAGTGTTGCTGTATGACTGTCTGACCTTCTTTGCAAAGAATAAAAGCTTTCTTTTAATTATACCTGAGAATGAGTCGTCTATTATTCTGATGAGAGTTGATTAAAATTTTGCCACGACAAACTCTTCCCTATATCAGATGCCCAGGGTCTCATCTGTCTCTGTGTCTCCAGAACACTTTCCGGGTTTCCTCGAATCCAGATCAGTGACAGAAACCCTGTTTGATGTTAAATCCTCTCGCTCAACCCTGTACTATACATGGATTTATTATTAGTGATTGTTCAGGTAATGAACAGAGGATGTGAACACTGATTTACAACATCACATCAGCCACGGATGAACACATTCGTTCTTATTTGAATGATCTCTCAGTAGGGTTTTTTATCCATGTATTATTATGTATTATTGATAGGCTTTTGTCTTTCAAACTCATTAAAATGCACACATTCTCATTATTTCTTATTTGTAGACATTCTCAAATTTTTTAATTATAATTCTGTAAAATACATTATCTGCATTTTCATTGAACTTTGACACTTAGCCTGCATTTTATATTTAGGAGAACTCTTAGTGTTAAGATCAAATGTTTTTTGAATACAGGGCCAAATATGCTAAAACATTAGCCACATTTAAATTGCACTAGGAAGTGACCCAATAAACATGTGATTCCCGTTCAGTTCTCCATCAGAAAGAGTAACAGTGATCCAGATAAACTAGAAACTCATTCTCCTCGTCCGAGCGAGCCGCAAAGTTAAAAACAGAAGAAGATGGAACGAGGCCGAGGGAAACAAGACGGAGCCAGAACATCAGGAGATTAAAATAAGGACAATGATCAATTAATTAGGAAACAGGAAGCTCGAAATAAGAAAAATGATTGATTTGAATAATTGTTATTTAAAGTTACAATCTTTAGCAAAAGATCTAGAACCGCTGAGGCTCTAAAATATTTCTGAACATGTGTCCGTCTGCGGTGTAACACGCAGGAGTTGCTCAACTTGTGGTTAGCATCAGTTAAAACTGCCTTACATTTATTATACATAAAGAGAGAGAGAGAGATATCTTGTTTAAGTTGCACAATGCTTCTGAAAGCAGATGTATTTTGCAACATACACTGTTGTGAGATGAAACTTCTAACTAACTGTTCAATGTTGTTATCTTATCTCAGAAACTGCCATCTGCTCGGCCTGTGCCTTTAAAGTGTTGCAACTGTTCAGATTCAAGTAGAGATAGATTCACTTGCTTCTTCGAAACATGCTGCAATTATTCCATTGAAACTAATGCTACTAGAACGAATGATTGACCCCACTGATGGAGAAGAGATGTAATAATATTAATCATATCTGTATGACCGTATATTCTGCAGTTCTGCCCTGCTGTAGACAAAATATGTACTTTTAAAAGTATTACATCGAAGTTAGAAATTCAAGTATTGTAATTTCGAAAATACAGTATATATTTATATTTCTAAATATTTCTAAAAATCGACGAGCAGAAGACACTTCTTTCAAATAAGTTTTTTATTTTATTTTTCATTTTAGATGCCTCTCATAGAATATTCCTCACGTGAGTGGAGTTTTAATACAAGAACAAACACTTCACATCTGATAAAGTTTAGCAAATATTCAATATAATATTGTGAAGTGAAGTGTTTTAGAGACTAATTTAAACAACTAAAAGAGATCAACATAAATGAACCTGTAGCACCTCACACATGAACCAACAGGGATATGTGAAATAATAAAAACTGAACACAAAACAATATACATTTAGAGTGAAGTTTAAAAGATAAAAGTACATTTGTAGACGGTTTCCTCGAGTGTTTCATGAGTTATCTTCTGCTCTGTGTGTGTGTGTGTCAGTCTGGCTGTGGTACGGTCTACACACACAGTTAAAGTTAACCTCTTAACACCCTGCGGCCCGAGATGAGCACATTATATTTCAGTGCATTTCTCTGAGACTGAACATGCCACAGTTTCACGTCTGGATGTCCTGTACAGAGCACATTCAGGGCTTTCAGAGATATATGGACACTGGACTAAAAGCATGGGTATTATGCCTTTTGGGAGACATAAAAAATGAATACTGAAATAAATTATATTTCAATATTCTAGGAAAATCTTGTTAATTATTACTCCCATTATTACAAACCTTTTTCCATTACATGTTGCCCCAAAACACGTTCACATGCAAATTAAAATTTTGAGTTTATAGATACTTTGAATATAAGGAGAAAACCTGTTTATGGTAATTTTACACACATTTTGAAAAAACAATATTGAAAACTAAATATGAATTGGTAATTTTAAAAAAAATTATAGTTGTTGTCAATGCATGTTCATTCATGTCTTTATTTTTTTCCTTGAAACTTTTTTTCTCAGGTCACTGAGATCAGTGCAGGTCTCTCTGTGACTCTCTTCTGTCGGCTGTATTCATATCCTGGAGTCTCTTGTGATGATTGGATCCGTTATGAGAGAATTGATCTGTTCTGGGTGAATCAGGCTGGTGTTAAATCAGACTCCAGATATCAGATATCATCCTCATCAGATCACTGTATCATCTCTCTGACTACAACACTCCTGAATGAAGATCACAACAGAGAGTGGAGATGTGAAGTTACTCAGAGAGATCAAGTCAAGACCTCAGTCACATACACTGTTATGAAGTAAATTTTTACTGAATCATTATTCATTAACATTCATTCTTTCGGAGGATTAACATTTGAATTCATTTAAAAACAAAATGTTCTAGTACTAACACTAGTACCAAAGTGTTGTAATAATGGATGCAGATGACAAAACTAGACCACAACAAGCTTTTTTTTTTCTTTTCTTTTTTTTTGCAGTGAGAGGTTTCTTTTTAATCACTTACCCCCATGTCATTCCAAACCTGTAAAAGCTCTGTTCATCTTCAGAACACAGTTTAAGATATTGTGGATGAAACCTGGAGGCTTGAGACTGTCCCATAGACTGCCAAGTAAATAACAGAGTCAAGGTCCAGAAAAGGTATGAAAGTCATCTTCAGAATAGTCCATCTGCCATCAGACGTGCAATCTGGGTTATATGAAGTGATGGGAAAACATTTTGTAAGCAAATAAAACAAAATTAATGACTCAATGATTCAATAATTCCTTTACTAATTTATCATAAAGTTACATACAATAATGTCATGTTTTTTTGTTTATGTCAGTTTACAGAGCCCCTAATGGGTACTTTGCAAAAATAAAAAAAAGTACACAGACTTTTGCATGCTCACAAGAAACTATTGCATCCTCCTGTGGTTTCAATTTCTGGTGTGGGTATTTTAAACTAGCATTTATTTTACTGATAAATGTCGAGAGTGCACTGTTATAGCAGGAAAGTGCATTAATATGATGCATGAGCGTGAATCTCTCCGCTTGCACAAGGAAGTTGTGGAAGATTTTTTTTTAATAAGAAAACTCGAGCAAATAATGCAATAGACAGGCAGAGACAACGGTAGCTTTAGCAACACTAGTCGTACAGAAAGCCAAAGCTCTTGTGGAAAACAAAATATGCTGCTTGATGCTTTGTCTGTCTGGAGTCTGGACGTTTGAGCATGAAGTGTTGCTATCGATCCCTCTTGTCTTCTAATCTTTGCATAACTCCAGCCCTGAACTAAAAGGTTTAGTACTTTTATGTTGTTGTTTTTTTTCGGGACATTTCCTTAGGAAATGAAAGTTAACCACCGTGTCCTCAGCTGTCTATAGAGACTCCTATGTGCATTTGCGCATCCCAACACATGACATTGTACCTCCAGCAGCTACAGCAAGAGAACAGTAATGACGGACCGCTGCTTGACTCAGGGCTGTGTATATGCTTATAGGACAGAGAGTGTCACAAATGGGCGGGACTTTCCCAGAGTATGACGTCATAGTAGTGAGAAACCTGGAACTGCTAGTGTGGAGAGACCGTTTATGATCTATATGTATTATAAAACAATGAGTGGGTAGATTCAGTTTTAAATCTGATTTTCTGTTTTGATTTTAACCCACCCCTCTCCGATGATTGACAGCAGCAGGAACCAATCAGCACATCTCCTGTGAAAGTGAAAGTAAAACCGAAGAGCAGCATAAAAGACAGTGGCGGAGCTAGAGTTTTACACATGGGGAGGCCAAGGCTAATTCAGGGGGGCCATAGACCATGGCAGAAAATCAGTGTTTAACTCCAACCTGGCATAAAAAATGCAGGAACAAATCCTACGATTGCTGATTACTTCACTTTACATTAAGGGGGCTCGTCTGGACATTACGGATCAAGTGGCAAATCGGTCTCAGAGACTGTGAGAGACTCAGACTGTAAAGCTTGGTCACATGAGTAAAGTGGCAGGATCTGAATTAAAAGACATTGTGGTTGTGTCATCTTTATTGGCATAAAAGTCCATGTGACAAACCTTTTGTTTTAATGAGGTTTGACACAACTGCGGTATAAAAGTGAGATAAAATACATTCACGATAGCATTCTGATGGCAACATTACTTAACGATCAAGTTTTCACTCTTACTTATTCATTTACACTCTCAAATACACAGTCACACAATTAATATGAATAATATTTTTTTTTCAAGGGGAAAATGCATACTGCATATTGCATATTGAATTTATATATCCCTGCTAAAATAATAATAATAATAATAATAATAATAATAATAATAATAATAGGAACCATCCCAGAAATTCGAATGGTTTCCAATGGTTTGCGCATCACCACTCGCCGCTTCACTCCAGTCCAGCGGGGGGCGCTAAAACACCAACGCTTCTTCACCAAACAACATTAAACCACAGAAGAAGAAGATGAGTTTCTCAGCGGTCTCTCCCTGTAGTTTTGTCTTGATGCTGTTTTAATAAAAACTGTTAGAAATGCAGCTGCTGTAAATAGAAAAATACAGTTTTTGAATCAGGTCAATAAAAACTTGTAATATTCTCATTCCCATAGTCGTGACTACGTTTTGTAATAAGCAGGAATATCTGAAGGAGTATCATCTGAACTGAGATCTGCTGCTGTGAAGATGGAGTTTATTAAAGACATCAGTGAACTACAAACCTGCAGAATAAAACAAGAGGAACCAGAAACATTGAGAATAACACACAAGGAACCAGAACCCTTGATAATAAAACAGGAGGAAACACAAACCTGGAGAATAAAAGAGGAGGAACAGGGAGGTTGGTCATTGTCCTTCATTCATTTTTAAATTGGTTTGTGGTACAGTAAGCTAACAAAGATTTCCTTCAGATCCTTAAAAATCTACATTCCTTAATGTAGAACATAAGGGCTTAACTATCCTTAAAATATCTTAAATCCACTTTTAAAAGTGTGAAGATATATATATATATATATATATATATATATATATATATATATATATATATATATATATATATATATATATATATATATATATATATATATTAGGGGTGTAACGGTTCACAAAATTCACGGTTCGGTTCGATACGATACACTGATGTCACGGTTCGGTTCGATACGTTTTAGATACAGCAAAATGTAAAAACATCTCAACTTTTCAGAATGCCGCAAGCGCACCGCGGGTCATGTGACAAGAACCAACCAATCAGCTTCATCCATTTGCAACGAGCCTTCAGCGCGTACTGAGTGAGCGAGCGCCTGCTGAGTAGCCTAACATAAACATATAAGATGGTGTTTTTTTTCTTCTTCGGGAGTGTCAGGGGCGTTGCCTGTTACGTTGTTTGGGTTATTGGGCTACCTTGTTGAACGCATATCATTATATTTCTATCTCTCTCTCTCTTTTTTTTTTTTTTCAATTATAATTAATTACTCCAACGAACCGTTCGGTATACATAATGCGTACCGCGTACCGAACCGAAAGCGTCGTACCGAACGGTTCAATACGAATACGCGTATCGTTACACCCCTAATATATATATATATATATATATATATATATATATATATATATATATATATATATATTAGAATCGTAAAAGCATTTAGTTCAGAGCTTGTGAGACATATTGGATTCACTTTTTGTACATTAGTGTAATAAGTGTAACATTTTGTGGGCAAAGTTTGTTTTCTGATTAAATAAGTAGAATTGTTTTCTACTTAATAACTAATGTACATTTATGACACTGTACTTGGTGTTATGTTACCCTGGACCAAAGAAAGAAAAAAAGACATGTTTTATCTCTTCTGTCTGGATTTTTCTTTCTCTTTTGGACCAAAAATATATATTTTCTAATGGTTTCCCATTAGGGCTGCAACTAACGATTATTTTGATAATCGATTAATCTGTCGATTATTTTTACGATTAATCGATTAATCGGTTTATGTACTTATATTTTAGTTTTTTCCATTTTTTCCCCAAGTAAATTATTAATAAAGGGTCTTTATCATTCAGCATAGATTTTTAAGAGATTTTAACCATTTTGCATTGTCATATCCTCATCAAAAATATACCTGGAGTTGTTTTATGTTAGTAATCCTTTGTCGAACTCTTCTGCAATCAAAACACTGACCCATACTCTAGCAAAATTCACAAGGAGATTTCAAATATTGTTTTCACCATGGCAGTCCTTAGAGCTCCTAAAGTAGTTTAACATCCCAAACAAAGCTTAAGGAATCTTTGAGAACATATTTTCACGAAGTATAAGGATAAAACAGAATAAAATTGCAGTGCATTGTATTTTATTATTTACTGGGAAAAAGCTTTATAGCTTATGCTGTGAAATTGTAAACAATCCTTCGAAAAAAAGTGCCAATGGCATGAAACCTGAATGGAACTCACAATTTAAAGTAAAATCCATCAGAAGGTTGTCCAGAAAAAAAAAAAAAATGGGACACACACAAAAAACCTGCTGTGTGAAAAAGAGCAGTGAATACTTAGAAAAGAAGTGCATTTTACCTCTCTCATTCAGTCATAATTAGGCTGCAAGTCTGAATTATGAACTGGTAAACGACAAACTGATCACATAACATTTTGTAAAGCTTTAAATGTTAATTGTTAAAAAGCAATGTTATCAGCTTTTACGACTAAACATTTGCAAACAACCTTGTACTGGAGAATCTGCACAAATAAAATTCTTATGGGCCGTTCACATATCGCACCTAAAAACGCGTGGAAAACGCTAGTCGCGCCGCTTTCTCCTTCTTTCCAAAGCGCTCGGGCAGAAGCGCCCCTGAGGCGTCTGCCTTTGCTAAGCAACCATGACGTGCTCTCTCCATGACGTGCCCTCTCCATGAAGACCCGGAAATTTCAGCAAAGGATAAATGGATGCGGTGTGGACGCGCCTGGAAAAACGGGCGCATCGCACCGCGTGCGTGTCTCGACCGCGTCGCTTCCATTATGAGAGTGCATACTGCGCGCCTACATAGGAAATAACGAACTTGAGCACGCAAAAGACACGATATGTGAACGGCCCCTTAAACAGTTCAGTAGTGCAGAGTTTACAGGTTACTCTTCATTTTGAAGGCTCAAAGTAAAGTACTCCCACTTCCCGCTGAATGCTGCAGAGACGCTGTTCGGGAAGCACGTGACATAAAACGAGGCCAGCTATTGGCTATTCACTACTTCACCTGCTGTACTGGCTGAGTAAAACCCACCTAATGGTGGCTCATTACTGCCACACTTTGGTCACCGCAGATTTGAAATATGCACGAAATGAGCCGCTTATGGCAAATAAAATTTATTTAGCGACGAATCGATTACTAAATTAGTTGACAACTATTTTAATAATCGATTTTAATCGATTAAATCGATTCGTTGTTTCAGCTCTATTTCCCATACATAGATACGTCTACAATGCCTGCTATTGCTTTCTTCGTGTCGTAAATGTGAAAAGGTCTGTTGTTCATTCATAAATCTACATGAGAAAATGATTTTGTGTTGCATAGAAGTTGATGCATTATTGAGTCTTGCTAAAAATTAGATGTTTATGCATGATCATAATCTATTATGACTCATATATCATGTTTCAGTTATTGTTGTTGTTTTATTTTTAGTGGAGATGGTTTGAAAAGGGTATTAAAAAGTATTAAATGTGGTGTTCTGATTCCTGCGCATACCCTGTATACAGTTCATCAGATTCAGTGGCTGTAGTTATAAAATCAGTAAAATAATGCATCAAAATGATCAACCTTTTGTGTAGAAATTGTCTGCTTTACACTGTTACATCTGGTCTCATCAGGATTACTGAGAGTTACTGAAAATGAACCTCTTTTACTTTTGTTTGCAGAGTTGACTGAAAAAAACGAGGAGAGCGAAGAATTGAGTGAAGTTGAGGAGAAAAATCATGCTGAAACTGGAGAAAAACCATTGAGTTCCTCTCAAACCAAACAGAGAGATTTAAAGAAAACAAGAGCCATGAAATCTTTCACCTGCACTCAGTGTGGAAAGAGATTGACAAGCAAATATAAATGTGCTGTTCACATGAGGATTCACACCGGAGAGAAACCATACAAGTGTTCACACTGTGACAGGAGATTCAGTCGTTTAGGACACCTGAAAACACATGAGAGGATCCACACCGGAGAGAAACCATACACATGTGATCAGTGCGGGAAGAGTTTCAAACAAAAAGAGCACCTTAAAGGGCACATGAGGATTCACACCGGAGAGAAACCGTACACATGTGATCACTGTGGGAAGAGCTTTGGACACGCTGCTAATCTTAAGGATCACATGAACATTCACACGAGAGAGAAGCTGTACTCATGTGATCAATGTGACAAAACATTTCTGAGGGCATCACACCTAAAGAATCACCTGAGAGTTCATTCAAAGGAGAAACCACATTCGTGTCATTTGTGTGGGAAGAGTTATTCACGTCTACATTATTTTAAAGTACATCAGAAGACACACGCTGCTGTGAGAGAAGAGTACATGTGCTTCGACTGTGAGAAGACTTTTACTTCAGCTGAACATTTGAAACGACACCATCTTCATCTTCGAATCCAGCAGATTCTACTGAGAGATTCAGATTAACTCAAAGATGCCGTTCCTCCACAGAGAACAATGTCAGAAAGGTTTATTCCTGTGTATTATTTTGCTTCATTAAATACATATCATTGTGTTTTCATATGAGTTTCAAATGATGTTAAATTGTATTATAATGCGTCACTTGTAGTTTGCTTATTCTTACATGAAGGAATATAAAAGATTTGTACCAACTGTTCTTGTTTAGAAACAGATAAAGAGGCTGCAACACTTTTAAAAAAGACATATTTTTTTATTTTATTTTTTATAATGAGTAGTAAGTCTTCCACTTATGTGTTTAGAAAATGCCGATTCAGAATAAACTGTCATGTAGCATTGAAACTGATCTTTCTGTGCTTCTCTTGTGTACCTGAACCCGGTATTAAACTATTTTTAAATGGGATAATAAAGCAATATATTAGAGAATATGGTTTGCTCATGACATCATAAAAGTGAAGCTACTGAACTGCCATATTGCTATTCCCCATTATTCCCATGCATTCTTTTGGATTAATAGGACATTTCATGATTTTAATGAGAAACCATCACCTAAAAAATCAGCGATTTTACAATTAAGTAAATATTCCCTCTTGAACTCCACCTTAATTTCCCTTTTCATAATTTTCGCTAATATTTTTGTCTCTCCCTTCGTAAAAGTACGTGTGTTCTTTTTTTCTTCTTGTACATGCCACTTCATCAACATCAGGTCTACTGTTATAAAGACAAAAAAAAAAAAAAAAAAAAAAAAATCCTCTCCATGAAACTCCATCCCCCCTTACCATCCCTTTTAGATTGATAAGGTGGTGTATTATGTAAAACTTATCATGCTAATAAAATAATAAAAATATCTAGCTATTAATCTATGAATTAAATTAAAGTGATTATTGGCCAATCAGAACTCAATTTTGTAAAAGGCTGCTCACAATTGCAAGTAAAATGGTTCAAATGTGAACCAAAGGCATTCCCTGACACTACTGTACATTATTTTGGTCAATATGGCCTAACAAAGGGGAATCATTTAGGTTGTTTGGCAGGAAAGTGTTTCGGATCTGGACGCTATTTTCACTAAATCAGATCACAACGAACCCATGAAGATGAAAGCAAATAAAAACATGAAAACTCAATATAGTCTATATTTATGATGGTTTATCTACAGTTTAAAAGATGGTTTATCTTTACAGTTTTATTCTAAAAAGAATATTTATTGTTGTCAGACACTTTACCATGGTAAATACAGATTGAACATTAACACTACACTGTTCTTACATACAGATAAATGAAAACAAAAAGTCTAAATTAAATAATTTAAGTTTAATTAAGTAATTTTAAATGTTATTATGAAACAAAAGTTACAAAACTGTACTGTACATTAACTGTAACATACTTAAATGTGCAAAAAAAAAAAACTTAAAGATTAAATTAAAATGTATTAACATTAATTAGTTTAATTTAGTGATTCACCAGGTTACATGTCCTCTAAGATACCCATTTGTAAACTCTGGTTATACTTTACTATTTTCAAAAGATAATAAAGATAGCGATTTTCTTACCTCATTTTGCCAATATGTTTGCAGGACCTCGCAGAACACATCTGACCCTTCTTGTGTTCACAGTTTGTGTTCTCCTTTGACATGTCACGACTCAAATTCACTCAAAAAAAAACAAAAAAAACAAAAACTTAACAGGCAAATATTAAAAACCGAGCAGTCCGTTATAACGACCGCAGCTCACAGTCAGCCGCCTCACTCACAGAAAGACGACAATAACGGTCATATTTTTAAATGTAGAAAGGCGCAAACCGATTAATTGTCCAGTTTCCTGAATGACAGCCAGATTAACCAATCATGATCGAAGTAATAAAATAAAACTACCAATGGGAGTTGTTTCAGTGTGATGAAGCAGTGAAATGTTTTTAGTTTTATTGTTGTTAAGGATGATAATATTTAACATATACCTTTAGATTTTAGAATAGGTATCATGACTAAAATATTTTAAAATGCTATTAAAAAATAATTTAAATAATTTATTATAAATAATTTAAATGCTTGTTAACCTTTTTCAACCATTTAGAATTAAACATTTTTAAGTTTGTTTCATTAAAACTGCCCTTATTTCAACCATATTTCAATGTTGAAAGTTGGTCATGTGCTGGAAGTTTTTCAACCGTTCATCTTTAAATGTTGAATCAACGTTGTTTCAACGTTGAGACCACAACTGACCTTATTTCAACCATATTTCAACGTTGAAGGTCGGTCATGTGCCGGCCGAGTAGTAACTTAATATCACATTTTAATCTTGCTGATTTTTTGGAGAAAAACTAAAATGGCACTTCGTGTGATATTGATTAACTAAATAAAATGATATAAATATATACATTTTCTAACCCCCATATCTTGAATTTTGTGATCATTCACATGCATTCATAAATGCATTTAAATACACCGAATAATGCAGTGATCCCCAAACTGATTCAAATGATTCGCGATCCCGCTCTGAACTCCGAAACTGACTCAAGTGATTCGCGAATCCATTCCGAACTCTCGAATTGATTCAAATGATCCGCGAAGCCGCTCCGAACTCCCGAAATGATTCAAATGATTTGCGATCCCCAAAACTGACTCAAATGATTCGCGAACCCACCTTGAACTCCCAAACTGACTCAAATGATTCGCGAACCCGCTAAGTACTCCCGAACTGATTTAAATGATTTGTGATTCCCAAATTGATTCAAATGATTCGCGAACCCGCTCCGAACTCCCGAAATGATTTGCGATCCCCAAACTGACTCAAATGATTCGTGATCCCGCTCCGAACTCCCGAACTGATTCAAATGATTCGCGATCCCACTCCGAACTCCCGAACAATGACGGATCCGAAACGAAGGCGGATGGAGGACCCGCCATTGCTCCGCACTGCATACGCTGCGCATCCGCGATCAAAACTTTACCTCCACGGCGGGACCGGCCCGGGTCCGTTTTGCACCCGTTTATCTCATTTTCAAAATCCCTTCTGTTCTTGCTGTCTCCACTTTCATCGTCTTCACCTATCTATATAAACCGGTCTGTTTTCTATCTGTTTCATGGAGTCCTTGTTTTCCGTCACCCGGCTTTCTCGTGTTCCCTTGTGTTTTCATGTTTCTTGTTTTTTGGACTGCTTTCATGATTTTAGATATTGATTTTGGATTTCCCATTAAACACTGCTATTGGATCTCTCGTTTCGTGTGTGCATTCGTGACAGTGTGCTGTAAGATTGTAAAGGAATACTTCAGATATAAAAATATTGACTCTTTTGGTAATGTTTTCTCAAACTGAAACGATTTATTCTTAATTCATTTGAATATATGGGAATACTAGGGAATAGCAATGCCAGTTCACTATTATAGATTAGTGGTATAAACTTATAATAATGTTTTACTATGGTCACGTGGAATTAACAGAAACACATGTCCTCAAGACACTAAATTTCCTCTAATATACTACTGTAATTTACATCAAACATCAAAAGCAAACTAAGCAAACTACAGGTGACACATATGCATTATAAGACAACTGAACATAATATGCAACTTATAAGAAAACACAATGATATACAAGAATAAATATTTCTGACATTTTTCTCTGGTTTTGAAGATAAAGATTAACTTTCTTTACTTTAAAACTTCAATTAATGTTTATTTGTCATGTCTCTTGTAATGTCTGGTTAGGACAGATTTATCCAGATGATGTTTTACTACTTGATGCATTATTGTGTTTCATTTGACGAGGATGCAGCATTAGACGTGAAAGTGCTGATCTGAAGATGATCTACTTGCTGTGATAGCTTTTTATATGACTGTGTAGAGCAGATGGTTGATTATAACGATTCCCACATGCAGTTCAGTGATATGGTTTCTCTCCAGAGTGGATCCTCTGGTGTGTTTTCAGGTCTCCTGACTGACTGAATCTCTTGTCACAATGTGAACACTTGTAAGGTTTCTCTCCAGAGTGGATTCTCTCGTGTCTTTTCAGATTTCCTGACTGGCTGAATCTCTGTTCACAGTGTGTACACTGGTAAGGTTTCTCTCCAGAGTGAATCTTCTCGTGTCGTTTCAGAAGTGGTGCCTGACTGAATCTCTTGTTACAGTGTGAACACTTGTAAGGTGTTTCTCCACAGTGGATCCTCTCATGCTGTTTTAAATATTTAGATAAAGTAAAAGTCTTCTCACACACAAAGCACACATACTCTTTCACAGCAGTGTGTATTTTCTGATGTTCTTTCAAGCTTTGAAGACATGAATAACTCTTCCCACACAAATAACATGAATGTGGTTTCTCCTTTGTATGAACTATCTTGTGTTTCATCAGGTCTGATGCCCTCAGAAATGTTTTGCCACATTGATCACACGTGTGCCACTTCTCGCCAGTGTGGATGTTCATGTGATCCTTAAGATGTGATAATTGTGTGAAACTCTTCCCGCACTGATCACAAGTGAATGGTTTCTCTCCAGTATGAACTCTCATGTGTCTATTAAGGTGTCCTTTTATCGTGAAACTCTTCCTGCACTGATCACAAGTGAATGGTTTCTCTCCAGTATGAACTCTCATGTGCCTATTAAGGTGTCCTTTTATTGTGAAACTCTTCCCGCACTGATCACATGTGTGTGGTTTTTCTCCGGTGTGGATCCTCTCATGTGTTTTCAGGTCTCCTGAATAAATGAATCTCTTGTCACAGTGTGAACACTTGAATGGTTTCTCTCCAGTATGACCTCTCATGTGAACATTAAGTCTATATTTGCTTGTAAAGCTCTTTCCACACTGAGTGCAGTTGAAATATGTCTTTGCTCTTCTTTTCTTCAAATCTTTTTGTTTGGTTTGAGTGCAACTCCAATGTTTTTCTCTGGTTTTGATATGTTTTTTCACCTCAGATTCACTCAATTCTACATTCTCCTCATATCCTTCATTAAACTCTAAAATAAAAGCAAAATCAGTTTATTTGTCAGTAACTGTAGGGGATTAAACAGAAATGTGAAAGTACATAAAAGTGAACCCTGGTGTAACAGTGAAAATTAAATTTCTGTGCAAAAACATGATGTTACTTTTGATGCAGTTTTATAAATTATACATCACTGAAACTTTTCATGAAGACTGATCTGCAAAATATCATTTTTTCAAATGGTATATAAACACATACCATGTTTAAAGAGAGCGCCATTAAACATTTATTGTTTGCTGCTCCATCTACATTCTTATTTTCATCTCTAAGGATTGTTTCTATTAAATCAAACTAAATCTAAATCTGCTTTAAACTTTATAACTGTCAGTATTATTAAAAAGCTTTGCTAGCCTAATGTGCCACAAAAAGTCATTAAAGATTTATAAAGAATAAACACCAACCTCCTTGTTCCTCCTGTTTTATTATCAAGGGTTCTGGTTCCTCCTGTGTTATTTTCAATGTTTCTGGTTCTTCCTGTTTTATTCTGCAGGGTTCTGGTTCCTCTTGTTTTATTCTGCAGGGTTCTGGTTCCTCTTGTTTTATTCTCCAGGTTTCTAGTTCACTGATGTCCTCTTCACTCTCCTCTTTAATAAACTCCATCTTCACAGCAGCAGATCTCAGTTCAGATGATACTCCTACAGATATTCCTGCTTATTACAAAAAGTCACGGCTGTGAGAATGAGATGATTACAACATTTGCTGACCTGATTTTTGCATTAAATCAGCATCAATGGTAAAAACAACAGAGAGAAACTAAGGTTCTTCCTCTGTGGTTTAATGTTGTTTTTTAAACAATGTATGTGTTTTAGCGCCACCCGCTGGACTGGAGTGAAGCGGCGAGTGGAGGCATCACTGCGTGTACAAGGTGCGCTGTTTTCCTCCGATCTAATAATAATAATAAAAAAGACCTTAAGAGATTATAGACTCGCATGGTTTTTGAGAAACATCAACAGTTTTTGTGAGTGAGAATTATAAGAGAGAGAGAGAGAGAGAGAGAGAGAGATAAAACGATTTATAACTTACATTTTTCACTGGTAAGCACACAACATTGTAGCATGTAAATATGGAATGTATAAATTGATAAATACAGTGCTATAGAGGGGGAAGTCGTGGCCTAATGGTTAGAGGGTTGGACTCCCAATCGAAGGGTTGTGAGTTCGAGTCCCGGGCTGGCAGGAATTGTGTGTTGGGGGAGTGCATGTACAGTTCTCTCTCCACCTTCAATACCACGACTTAGGTGCCCTTGAGCAAGGCATCGAACCCCCAACTGCTCCCTGGGCGCCGCAGCATAAATGATGAACACTGCTCCGGGTGTGTGTGTGTGTGTGTGCACACTTCGGGTGGGTTAAATGCAGAGCACGAATTCTGAGTATGGGTCACCATACTTGGCCGTATGTCACTTCACTTCACTTTCAAATAGTTCCTCTCTTTGGATAAAAGTGAATTGGAAATAATAGACTGACAAGTTCCATGATAATATATCCGTAACATTACTACTCTCTTCTATTTAAGTCAAAGGGCACTAGTAGGTATGTGTGTTCAACTGAAAATAATGAGATAGAAAACAGAGAAGCTAGAATC
Organism: Carassius auratus; assembly: GCF_003368295.1. NCBI lineage: Eukaryota > Metazoa > Chordata > Actinopteri > Cypriniformes > Cyprinidae > Carassius > Carassius auratus. The sequence continues at coordinate 176,163 of NW_020528077.1, forward strand.
AGTGACCTTACTGCCAAACATTAACCATTTCTCATGCCTTATAATTGTATTATTTTTATTATATACTAAATTGTTGGATGTTTCTTTTCTTAGTCTTCTTTGTTGTGCTTGAGAATGGCAACATATATTTAGAATCAGAATCAGCTTTTATTGCCAGGCATTTTTACACATATGAGAATTTTTTTGTGTTTTTCAGGATTCCTGACCGACTGAATCTCTTTTCACAGTGTGAAAACTTATATGGTTTCTCTCCAGTGTGGATCGTCATGTCACATGACGATCCACACTGGAGAGAAACCATACAAGTGTTCACACTGTGACGAGGTTCAGGACACCTGAAAACACACGAGATGATACATGACTCATGTGTTCCTTAAGGCTTGAGGGTTGAATGAAACTCTTCCCGCACTGATCACATGTGTACGGTTTCTCTCCGGTGTGTATCATCTCGTGTGTTTTCAGGTGTCCTGAACCTCTTGTCACAGTGTGAACACTTGTATGGTTTCTCTCCAGTGTGAACTCTCATGTGAAAATTAAGAGTAGATTTGCATGACAGACTCTTTCCACACTGAGTGCAGGTGACTCTTCTTTTCTTCAAATCTTCCTGTTTGGTTTGAGAGGAACTCAAGAGTTTTTCACCAGTTTTGAAGTGATTTTTCTCCTCGACTTCACTCAGTCCTTCACCCTCCTTGTATTCGTCAATCAACTCTATCAAAAACATAAAAAATAAAATAAAATAAAAAACAGTTACTAAAGTGTTTTAACGAATTTACACATTGTTAGTGAAGCAGATCCATTCCCAATTCTATCTTTGAAGAGACCAGAGCCTTAGAAATAGAAAGCTTTGTCTCATTGTAAATCCTTATAATAAGTTAGTAAAGTGACATGGCCAAGTATGGGTCCCACCTGCATTTAACCCCTCCAAGTAAAGTTAGTTTTAGGATTAATATTAGTCAGATATTCACTTTCCCCTGCCCTTCTTCTAAGGTGCATCCAGAAAGTATTCACAGCATTTCCCTTTTTCTACATTTTGTTACAGCCTTATTCAAAAATAGATTAAATTTAAGTCAAGTCTGCTTTATTGTCAATTCTTCCACATGTACAGTACATACATACAGAGATTTGAAATTATGTTACTCTCAGACCCATGGTGCATACAGGTAACACTAACAGAAGAGCCTAAAAAGCTAATATAAAATATAAAATACAACTATACAAATAAGGGCATGATAAAAAAAAATAATAATACAAATAAAGTAAAATAAAGCAGTGTGAGGCACATGGCAGATAGAGTGCAAACCAGGGAAGTGAACAAACGGATAAATAGATTGTAGTGCAAAAAAAGCTTATTCAGTCTGATTAAATTGACAAAGGGCTCAAGAGCAGTTATTTTATTTAACTGACTCATGAGGTGGTAGAATGACGTCAGTTCCATGCTGAATGAAGTAATGAGCAGACCAATGCTGCACAAAGTGACTGGTGTATGTCATCATATGTTAGTGGGGGGCAGGGGCGGATCTGCCGTAGTGGCACAGTTGGCAGCAACAAATAAAAAGTTAAGGCCTTGAAAGTTTGCACGCTCGAATCTCCAATGTCCGACTGCAGTGAATGCAGCATGAGAGGACGACAGAGCGGCAAGAGACTGAATCGCGGAATCCAGTCAATAATTTAAACTTAAATTTAAATTTAAACTTAAAATTTAAAACGTCACAAATTCAGCCATGTTTGAATGAATAAATCAAAAGTAGGCCTGTACATTTAATCAGATCTCAATATAGACTAGTGTCTGTGAATATAAAAGGTGTTGTTGTACACTTCTCAGGGAATGAGCACTCAATATGTGCTCAATACACACACACACACACACACACACACACACACACACTGAAGCACGCGTGGTGTTTTCAGCTCTTCACTATACTGACGCATGATGTAGGCTACACATGTGCACGCTAGCTTGCTATGAGATGATTTCCCCATTTCATTTGATAAAACTATCGTCATTCATTCGTATCGTATACACAGACTGACAGAAACGGCAATGTCTTGACGACAAACTGTCAAAATAAAATCTCGGTATAACTTGAAAAAATTCAAACAGAAATATAATACTATTGCACAGAAGAGTATGCTATTCTTCAAGTAGGCCTAATAGCTAATAGTTTATTAAAAAACACAGAAACTCTGTATACAACCCACCAAAGTAAAAGTTCAGTCTAACTCAAATAAATTATGTAAGAAATTGCACAGTAAGAAAAAAAAAAAACAGCAAATGGAAGCACAGTCAAGCAATATGCAAGTGTCTCATATCCTGTGCAATGAAGCCTGCCACGATTGTCTCTAGCATGCACATGTGCCATCGACAGGAAAAAGCTAAGCTCAGATTTTAAAATAGAGTGTGCATTTTTAATACTCGGGTAACAAGTGCATATGTGAAATGACATCAGAAGGCTATAATTGTTTCTGGTCTATTACTGTATCGCAAGTCCGCATTGTGTTGCATCAATGCAACTATTAATTTCGACACACCTACTTTTAAACAGTTTTTTTTTTTTTTTTTTTTTTAAGGCGTGCTCCACACATTTCCTTCACACTGTAATTGTTTAACTTTTTTTTGGCTATGCCTCCAATATGTTTCCTGCAAGCAGACAGAAGACCCCAATTTATGTAACTTTAAAGGAAGAGGCCCCATCATATATTCTTTGTCTCATGTCAAGACAGGATGTGCAGCTTTATGTCTGCACAGTACATTATCAAATCCACCATATGTATGCACATTACATTCTCATGCAGGGCTCTGTGCACACAGGCAAATACACATTACAGTGAAATGCATTTATATATAAATGGATATATTCACAAAGACTGAACTTGATTCATTCATATTCTGGTTAATGCAAACTTTCTACAGGATTTGTGATCATTTCTATGTTAGATTGATAAATGAGGCCCAATAATTTGATTTATGATACACTTCCAGCTCTACAACTTTGCAGACTGTTTACTATGGAATGATATTGCAGACTTTATTCAAAAGGAATTGCAAATTGTATTTGCATAAAATGTGACATAATCCAAACGCAAATGCAAATCGTGCATTACCATTTTCATTTTCGATTAAGTGAACGCACAGTGTCTGCCAAAGCAAGGAAAAATAAAATTCACTTCAACAAGGCGACATAATGAACAAGTCTCGTCTCATTCATGGTGGAGGTGAAAAAACAATTTCTTTGTGACATGTAATATTTATAATATTAAAACTTAAATGCAAAAGAAAAGGCATGATAATCGGCTGTTTTTGTCCATTTTAAGTTTTAATTTGAAATGTTTGCGATTTTAATATAAGTTTGGGAGTTCGGAGCGGGATCGTGAATCATTTGATTCAGTTCGGGGATCGCGAATCATTTGATTCAGTTCGGGGATCGCGAATCATTTGAGTCAGTTCGGGGATCGCGAATCATTTGATTCAGCTTGGGGATCGCGAATCATATGAGTCAGTTTGGGAGTTCGGAGCGTGAATCATTTTAATCAGTTCGGGGTCTCGGAGCGGGATCGCAAATCATTTGATTCAGTTTGGGGATCGCGAATCATTTGAGTCAGTTTGGGTCGTGCGAAAGATGGCAGAAAGCAGAAAACGCTTATATATAATTTCATAATAATATATAATATATACATTTTGCATTGTTTTTATTGATGAAATATGCTATATCTAAGAGTTTCATTCATCAGTGAATGTAACAGACTGAACGCACTCAAAATAGGCTAATGAGTGAAGATAACAGAAGACTGTTCATTCACTGATGAGACCACCGCGTTGTTCAATTCATAAGCATGTTGCATTTGATGAACATCACAGGACAACAAAACGAAAGCGAAACTAAACCGCGCTGAGTTTCAGCTCCGCAGCGAGTAGCGTTTATCCGCTCGGACCGCGACGCAAACAAACCTGTCCGAGCTCAGAACAGCTTTACTCGCGAGCCACAGCTGATTTCGTGACACTGTTACTTGCTCTCTTTTTCTCCTCCTCTGTCTTTTCTTCTTTCTCTTTTCAGCACCAGAGGGTAGAGCTCAAGATCTTTGCCGGAACCCGATGGGACTCGATATAATTTTTTATTTAATTTTACGCGGGCTCGGGTCGGTTTGGGCGTGCGCTCCGGTCATGCGAGAAAGATGCGAAAATGGAGAAAGATGCGAAAATGAATGCTGAGTCGGTGAAACGGAGGCTTGCCCCTGGCGAATACGTTTTGGTTTCACCAGCAATTAAAGCAAAGTTTGAGTTTTGGAAAAGTTTTGACCGTGTTTATAATGAGAATAATGACGCACCATCAGTGAGCGCAGGAACGCGCTGAAGACATCTACAGTGGATTCAATCATTTTCCTCCACAAAAACATGTAGACTTAGACTTTTTTTTAATGATAACTAAATATTCATTGAGTCTTAAATGCATAATGTGGACAGAGTATATAGTAATGTTGGCATTATTTTTTTTTATTAAATATCAGCTGAGTGGCGAAGCAAATCCGGCGGAGCCTTTATCTTAATCTCGTTATTGCCAAATACCCATCTTAATTTAAAATTTATCTTAATTTAATTTGTAAAAAAAAAAAAAAAAAAAAAAAATACTCGTTTTTATTAGTGTGTTTGTCTATTTATAGGCTAAATGCCTATTTGTTAAGATGTCACAGAGGACTTATTTTATTTCTTTATTCCAGTGATTTAAGTGGCCCAAAAGAGGTGCCGGTACTCTATTATAGCATATATATATTATTATTATTATTATTATTATTATTATTATTATTATTATTTAGGTAACAACACCCATATTGAAGGGATTTTATATGCAGCAGTCAACAGACGACCTTATAAAAATAATACATCCTTTTATTAGTTTGTGAATTTGCTTGAGCTAAAAACAGCTGCTGAACATAAACACAATGTGCAAAATAATTTTGAAAAAATACCCTAGAAAGAGCTACTGAACATAAATAAAATGTGCAAAATAATTTTGAACAAATACCCTTAGAAAGAGCTTCTGCATTACTTCATTAGCTTGCGTCTGACCTGCAGCGATATCATTCAGTCTTGGTGGGTGTCAGCCAGCGAGTCATCTGATTCTGAACGTGTCCTTTAGTATCAGAGTCTGAAGCCAGGAGAGCATATTAAGTGTTGTTCACTGTATTTGTATTTTTACTGAGCCGAGTGTGGGCGACTGCGCGTTTCACACACTCTCTCCGGCCACGTTGAGTTGTTGACAGCAGTAAAAGTGACGCATGCGCTTTTCACTTGTAAAACTCAAGGGTTTATGGGTAATGTAGTCTCTTCTGTCAGTGGGACGAATTAGGAAGCTTGCATTGTGAAGGGCGCTCTGAAAAGCAGCAGGGCAGGCAAAATATTAAAACCTCCATTAAAACAGATGTCCAAATGAGCGTACCGGTACGATAAAAGCACGTTCTGGGCGCATGGAGAGGTGGCGGTAAGCTCAAGAGCTATATTTGGAAGTGGCCGTACTGGTGCATACAGACCCAGTTTATTCCAACTTCCAAGTGGTGTAGTCTACATTAGTTCTCAATAAATTATGTTGAAACATCTATAAATGACTCATTCTTGACAGAAGTTAAAAGAGTTGTGTGCGTGCGCACATTTGAATAATGTCGGGCTGTAAAGGGGTTAGGGCTTTTGAAAAGCTGTCAATCAAAATGTACTTGTCGGGCTCAGCGAAACCTTTCGGGCTTGGGTCCTGTCGGGCCTAACTTTAAAGGCCCGATTACAGCCCAATACATCCTTTTTTGTGACATGGCTTATCATTTATTACAGTGATGTAGAGACTTGCACTCCCGCAGTAGTACCGAGGGACCCAGCGCACCGAGTGATGGGTGAATGCGGATGCGGGAGGCAAGATACAATTATTTGCGGGACTCCCGCAATTTGGAAATATCTAACAAAATAAAATAACTAGAAACAAATAAACCTTATTTATGATAAAATAAAATAAAATAGACTTAGCGGAATGGGAGGATGCTGACGATGCCATAGACAGCGACGTGTAATTCGATTCCGAAATAGCAGATATTTAAGGGTCAGGTTGGATGGATTAGAAGCACACAGACCGGATGATGTCCTCCAGTGGTGGAAAAGACGAATTTCCGAGATTAAGCAAAGTAACACACTATGTACTTTGCCTTCCAGCTAGCGCACCATCGGAGAGGGCTTTCAGCTGGAGCAGAGCAGAGACGGATTCAACTGAAGCTCTCAACAGTGAACGACATGATATTCCTGCATGGGCACATTAAGCAGTCGTACAGTTTTTTTTAGTCAATTCAGTTTATTTATTTTTTATTTATTTATTTATTTAGCTACATATTTAAAATTGGTCTATTTTGTGGAATAAGGATTTTTTTAGTTAAATGTTTGAAGGAATTGCTCAGGCCCAATAAGATACTTTTCATTTGAACATGAAATGAATCCAGGTTTATTATTATTATTATTATTATTATTATTATTATTATTATTATTATATAATCTATTAATGTATTTACATTTTTTTTACTTATTTTACTGTAGCTATTTCTATGTTCTAAGTTCCTTGTTCATGTTCATCCATTTATTTAAACGCAAATAAAACGACACATTTGTTTATTTTCCGTTTCTTTTTTAAATTTATATTCAACAGGGGAGCAAGTGAAAAAACAAGAGAGTAGCAGGCAGAATATGCAATGTATATATATATATATATATATATATATATATATATATATATATATATATATATATATATATATATATATATATAAAATAAAAGAAATAAAAAGAAAAAAAACTATACATTTACCCGCGGGATTTTGCTGGCGGGAGCGGGACGAAACGTGATTATTTGCGGGCGGGAGCGGGAGAAAATAACATACATTTTTTTCGGGAGCGCTATATAAAGCTCTCGCGGACGCGGTGGTATGACGTTTACACCGATCGGTCTGCGGCTGCGCGCAGTGCAATGTGCCATTCACCATCACAACACGGCACGCACGGTCGCGACTCGTGAGAAAGATGGTAGAGAGCAGATTTCATAATAATATATAATATATACATTTTGCATTGCTTTTGCTTTTAATTTAACTACTATTTTAGTCTTTTTTTTTTTTTTTTTTACAATTATTGATGAAATATGCTATATCTAGCAGTTTTTCCCCCCTCTGGAAATCATCTCGCGACTCCTCCCTCGCCATTTTTATATATAAAATAATGTATGTGGGTTTGAGTGTGTGGTTTGTTAATCAATATATATATATATATATATATATATATATATATATATATATATATATATATATATATATATATATATATATATATATATATATATCAGGGTTTCCGTTGTCCGGTAATTGCCGGACATTGGCCGGAAAAAAAATGAAATGTCTGAAAAAATTAAATCTCTCCGGTCAAATTGTCCGAATAAAATTGTCTAATAATCCCGCCCCCTAAAATAAGCCAAAAAAAAATAATAATAATAAATAAAAACGGGTTCCCCTTTCATCTCCGTTTCAGCGCTTTTCTGGGCACTGAGGACAGCAACTCAGTAGCCTACCTGAATTTAATGTGTAATTAGCATAGGTAAAAAAAAAAATTCGTTTTAAATTGTTCAAAAGACATTTCAAGCTTTCTTAAGATATATTTCATGTCTGTGAGGCCTACGCTGAGTTTCGTTAAATTAGGATGAGATGCACTCCAGTTCACTAGCAATGCAAGTGTCCGCGAGGGCGCCTGCATGATTAGGCCTGTCGTCTGCTATATTTGCTTCTTATGTATTAAATCCAAGCAAAATATTAAAATTAAGATACAATTTATACAAAACGAAATTCACTTCAAAAAAGTATTTCTACTAAACAAAACTTAATTAAGTGTTCAAAATCATGTCTGACCCGCTCCATGTCTCTCGATATTGCGCATCTTATCTTACTCGTTCGGTTCACTTTTCATAATCAACATAAATTAAAAAATAACATTATAATATTTTAACAAATATTAAACTAAATAAGCTTATTTAATGGCTACAACATGTATAGTAGACCTAGAATCTCTATTTGTACAAATTGCTGCACATTCATTTCATTCTGAATTTTGCACACATAAGTTGAAAGGCATTTGTTTGTGCATGCATGTAAAACATATCTGCAACTTTTATCAAGTTCACTGATAATTATGGGTGCATTTATGAATTATTATCTTAATTGTGACGAGTCAGCTGCCTCCTCCCTGATTGTCACCGGCACCCCGTCCTAAATCGCCGCCCTTCACCAGGCTCCCGACTGGAGTGGGTGTGTGAGGAGGGGCGCTGGACGAGTCAGGGCTGGCGGCGTGTGATGGGGCACACCTGAAGGGAATGGAGCCTCATCCCCGCCGCTGTTTAAAAGCCCAACGCGCCTCTCCTCGGGAGACTGGTCTCTTCCCCGTGCATGCACACTGGTGTCCTCGTGGGTCCAGGAAGGGTGCGTTGAGGGACTCCCGCGCCACCAAGACGTGAGCTGCCGGACCCGCGATCCGGATGGGAACCGCACCCGTATACACGGCCGACGGGCCAGGATGCCGGGCCGTCCATCCCCTACCAGCGACGCGGCCAACGAGAGAGACGCGGCCGCTAGGAGAAGCCGCCGCCCCACGCGCCCCGGACCAAGGAGGGGAGCGCGTGCGGCCGCCGGACTCCGCCCCTTGCCTGGACCCTTCCTCGATGAACACTGCCCGACCTACACAAACCCCGCAGCACGACGAGGACACCAGATTCCCTGTTATTTTGGACACTTTCCCCCTTGGGCCACTTTTATTCCCTGTGTTATTTTATGATTTCTGTTAATAAAAGCCTCTCCGAGGCCTGACGCAACGCCCACTGTGTCTGTCTTGTGCTCCTCCCGTGACATAATCTATAATGAAACAAGGACGAAACATATGCTTTGTTTGTTTAGAATGGAATGGATCGCAAACAGATCCGAATGAAGAAATGAACCATAGTAGAAAATGTTTTTTTTCCGTCTATTTGAAAGTTAGGCTAATAAACATGTTGCATTCGGCGGCCTGATTATGTCATTTTTTACGTTACATAGCCTGCCTCCAGTTTTCCTCACCTTGACTAATTAAGAGGCGATACTTGACCGGCATATCGTCAAAATGTCCGGAAAAGGAAACCTCTGCCGGTCACTTTGACCGGCACCATTTTTTTCTAGCGGAAACTCTGATATATATATTAAATATGGAGATAGTACAATAGAATTTTGAATAATAAGAAAAAAGCACAGCTTGTTTAGAAAATAAATAAGTAAAAATATGCCCAATATGTTTATAATGAAAATAATGAGTGAATAATGGCGCACCATCAGTGAGCGCAGGAACGCACTGAAGACATCTACAGTGGATTCGGTTGCACTTTATTTTACAGTACGTGTTCTAACATGTACTTATAGTGTACTTACATTGTATTTTATATAAGAAAGTTCTGGTAATACAAGGTAACTACATGGGGTAGGGTTAGGTTTAGGGGTAGGTTCAGGGTTAGTACCTAGTTATTACATAGTTATTGTAATTACTATAATAAGTACATTGTATGTACGTGAGGAACAGGACTGTAAAATAAAGTGCTACCGTGGATTCAATCATTTTCCTCCACAAAAACATGTAGGCTTAGCCTAATCGCTGTGAGTAAAGTTTTTTAATATGCACAGTTTATGTTGTTGGTATTTTTGTTTATTTAATTGTTAGCCTCGGCTCCCACTGGCCAGTGGAAAATAGGCTAATGAGTGAAGATAACAGAAGACTGTACATTCACTGATGAGACCATCGCGTTGTTCAATTCATAAGCTTCTGTTGCATTTGATGAACATCACAGGGCGAACAAAACGAAAGCGAAACTAAACCGCGCTGAGTTTCAGCTCCGCAGCGAGTAGCGTTTACGCAAACAAACCTGTCCGAGCTCAGAACAGCTTTACTCGCGAGCCACAGCTGATTTCGTGACACTACTTGCTCTTTTTTTCCTCCTCCTCTGTCTTTTCTTCTTTCTCTTTTCAGCACCAGAGGGTAGAGCTGAAGATCTTTGCCCGAACGGCGGAATATGCAATGTATTAAAAAAAAAAAAAACTATACGTTTACCCGCGGGATTTTGCGGGCGGGTCGAAACTTAATTGTTTGCGGGCGGGAGCGGGAGAAAATCTGAGCGGGACGAAAAATCCCTCCCGCGTAGGTCTCTAAGTTGCGCGCAAATTGTCAATGCACGTGAGGTGTCTCTATGCGCAATTTCGCATGACTCAAACACTAGAAGACACAGCAGCGGTTGTCGGCAAATCAGAATTTAGTTATAAAATCACTATATATTATAAAATAATAAAAAAAATGATTCTGGAGCCCTGCTTGGATGGTGTGTGATTCTGGCTGTCATCCTTTCTTGAATTGTCTTGAGACTTCACCTGGCCATTTATTGTCATGAGTCCGGGCCAGTGTTCCTCCCTCTCACCACCAGAGGGCGCCACTTCCCCATCTCCATATTCTTCCTCATTCACCATACACTATACACCTGGGGCATGTTCAAGTTCAAAACGGTGCACAACGTTTTGCTACGGTTTCCGGGTTGAACGTCATGTTTCCGGGAAACGGCGTGCACCTGTGTGTAATGGGGTTTGAGATGCGTTTTCTCTTGTTTGGTGTGTGTGTCAGAACTGCAGTCCAATCAGCAGCAACATGTATATAAAGCACGCGGTATTAAAGTGAACTCGCACAATGGCTTCAAGGAAATTAATGTACAAATGTGTTCGTTGCAGCTCGGTATACACAACAACTGAGGATATTAGAAGACATGTTTGCCGTAAGTTAACATAGGATATCAACTTAATGATGTAGTTGTTTATATTTTTAGCTTCATTGCAAGTGTATGACATTTGGTATCGAGAATGAGGAGTTGTCGTCATAGCACAAAGCCCCTCCCTCGATATCACAGTCTCCTTCATGTTGGCAGGATACCACGGTGAAACAGGATTGTTTACATGTGTTGTTAAGAGGAGGTTCTCGCAATTCTGCACTGTTTTACCATGCCTCGAAGTTACTGCTGCGTTAAAAACTGCTCCAGTACCTCACCGATACGTATGGAAAACATAGGAACATGTTTTTTTTTTTATGTTACACCAAGCGCAAAACAGCGGTATTTGGAGAAGCTCTCAAGCGGCACAGAGTCCTGGACCATTTACATCATGCACACATATGGACATTTGGGAATTATCTAGTTTTTGGTGTTACGTTACTACACAATGCAGGAGTTTAAAAGCCACAAGTCTTTGGAAAGTTACGAGGCTGGGTCCATCTACAGCAGGTGAAGAAAACAGTGTTGTACTGGCCAAAGTAAGTTTATTCACATGCGTTTTAGTGTATTGTAATTACATTGCGTTTAGAATTAACTGCGACTGAACACTAGATTGAAACGAGTTCTTCAATGTATACGATTGTTTCCAACATGTTTTGATGTAGGCTAAAGCTGTGTATGTTTAGTCATAATTTGATTTTAACCCAATTAACCCAATGATGTTTTTTTTGTGTTGGGGGCTGCAAAGTGGACAAACCAGTTCTGGGTTAGCTAGGGTAGTTAAATGTGTGGTTGCGAGATGTAAATGTCCTGGTCAGATTAAAGCCATTAACAGCGTGAATGCAAGGTGACTTACATCGTAAACAATATAATTCCCAATGTCCATATGTGTGCACTGAGGTATATGGTTCAGGTCTCTGTGCCGCTGCAGGGAGCTGCATGAGAGCTTCTCCAAACACCGCTGTTTTGCGCTTGGTGTGAGCTTGTTCCTGTAAGGTCCCCTTTCTTTCGCCTTATGTTTTTGCATTGCTTTACCTTCTTCCTTTTCTTTCTCGTATTCGTAGATCCGTCTCGATCTGTTCCGCCGACAAAATAAATGCGCAAATATTAAAGCGCTCTGAAATGTTTAGCCTCTGTGAAGTTCTGAAGGCATCGCCCCCGGCAACAGATAGCGTGTCCTACCATCAGGGCCGACCGGCTCAGACACCTCCCATATCAACCCAAATCAGCACGTGACTTCTCACTCTCAATAGAAATAAACAATGGTAATTAAGTGCTTTTCCTAAAAATGAGGAAGAAAATAAAGGGTATTAAAACCGTATGAACTACAAATAAAGTCAGTATGTGAGGCTTAATAGATGGCTCCGAAAATCCTTCACAAAGAACACAAAGAACGGCCTTCTCAGCTGCCATAGTTGCAACTCTTGCGTCATCAGAACAGTGTGTTCAACGCATCACTGTTTCTGTTTAAAAAACGTTGTGCAACGTTTTGTCGGGGCTGAACGCAGCCTGGTTCACTCGGTACACCTGTTTTGCATCCACTCACTCACTTAGACACACACAGATGATCCCCATTTGTTCACGGACATATATTCTCCTCACTCCCACCACTCGGCCTGTCTGGATTAATTGAACTTGTGAATTGTTGATTGTTATTTCTATAGTGTTCCTCGAGATGTGTGTGGTTTCCCAGTGATCGTGTTTGAGCCCGTTTTGTTTTGCCTTGTTGGTCTTTTTGTTCTGTTCTGATTAAAGGAGGTTATTCCCTGCATCTGGACCCTGAGCTTGTTCTTTCCTCGGCGCCGTGACAGTTATAAGCTCTATTGTGAGTATCCTGGATAGCCCACAGTCATCACGCTTCACCACATCGTCCTCTACTGGAGGTAAAATACTCTGCTGTACGTTTTGTTATTTCAGAATGTTTTACTTCTGTTAGTTATTTTGGTAAAGTAACTCAAAAGTAATACAGGGGTCATGTAACACATTACGATTCTGATACAGTGATATTGTAATGGAAGGAATTACTTTTAAATGATAGTAACAAGTAATCTATAATGTATTACAGTTTGGAAGTAACTTGCACAACACTGGCCATAATAATGTCAATATTTCACTTAATAAGTCTTCTCAACATGAAAGATGAGTAGAGAGCGATGTTAACACAGAAGAAGAATCAGTCTGGTCTCACCTCTTCAATCCACATCAATCCTAATATCATAGCGACCAATTCAATAGCATTTATTGATAGCTTAGCTTAGACTTTCACTCTTTTAGTTATTGATACATTCAAGTCTGGGATAAAAACTCATATTCCTGCGAGCCCTATATCTGGGTCTTTTGATCCATCTGTATAAATATGCATACTCGCATAAAATCTTTGCTGTATATCTCTATTCACCATATATTTAATATTACCCATTTCCTCCCGGTCCCTTTTCTTGTCTAGTATTTCCAAATCAATTTTAACTTCATGAATTAACCAAGCTGTACCTCGTCCCATACTGGAGACACACTACATTCAGTATTTGTAGTCGGATATCTTTCTGCTAACTGATTAATATTCCAACATGAGTCGTGCTGATCACTAAGCAAATATTTAATTAATACAATACCAATTTCTCGCTAGAAATGACATCATAGGTGAAAAAAAATGGGGAAAAACTTACATTTAGACACAAACTGCTCAAACTGGCGTCCGTTTTGTGTTTGATGAGAAATAAACCAAAAAAGCTGAAGTTGTTTTTGTGGTGAGGAGCACCTAAATTGACAGACACTGATTAACCTCGTTCTTTGTTCTCTATACATAAAGACACATTTGAATAGATGAACCAGCTAATCAAGATCTTCATAAAATAATATAATAATAATTCCCTAACACCAGCTCATGGCTTAAAGCATGTCTGTGTCATGACTTTATTAACTCATTATTAACTACCCACTAACACCAACGTGTACAGTAGCTTGTCACCACGTTATTATGTCATGACTTTACTTGAGGGGCATATCATAATTAATTCACTATTACCTACTTACTAAATTTAGCTCATGATTAAATAGAAACTTTCTATCAAACACACAAGTAGTACAAGGAGTATTCAGCCAGATTCATTTAATTTGCCCCAAAATGGAAATGGATGCATTAATTATCAAACATTAACAAAGCTTTTGAATACTAGTACATTTCTAGAGTGATAAAGATCAAATGACAAATACAATAATATAACTGCTCATTTCTCATATTTATGAGTGCATTTACAGCCGAACTGTCCTCTTTATCAAACAACCCTGAGGATTACGTTTCAATCACTCTTTAGGAAGTGAGAAAGATGGAGACTGTGAGAGAAAGAGGGAATAGGAGGAGGTGGGAAACACTTCTGAAGTTGGAGTTGGATGCTGCACTGAATGCAACAAATCCAGGCGGGTTGCTGCCCGTGTAAGACTTGATCCAGTCCTGATACTGAGAGACTCTGGCGAACCCATTGGGATGTTTGGGGTCATCACACGGGACTCTTATAAAGCTCACAATGCCAGACTGAATCCACAGGGGGCCGTTCCTGATGAGCATGGGACCTCCAGAGTCTCCCTGTATTGAGACACATTCAACATTTATATCTGTGACATTACACAATGAAATGGAAATGCACGCTTCAAAGAGAATGACGTGTCTCCCGGAGCCTATTAGTATACTGTACTACAGTACGGTAGTGACGTCATGGGCTGTCGCCGGCCAACGTATTGTTGGTGTTTTTCAATGTATGCTTCAACACCGGTCACAACGAGACGTTCCCCATAGTGACCCCTAGAGGACGCAGTTTGAAGTTCCCTTGAAAGGTAAATAACATTGTGATTGGAACAGTCTGAATAATACAATTTGAATATGCTACATTTCATTATTTGGACTTGATTAAAGCATTAAAAGCCAGTCTGGCCATGCAAGGCTTCGGACGTCATCAATGACGTCATTGCTCTAAAGCAATCCAAGCCTCGATACGTGCAAACGTTAAATCACTACAGATGGCCGACATTTCGGTGCATCCCTAGTCGTAGTGTATGAGTTTAAGACTGGGCTTAATTAAGCAACACGGTTGGCAGTGTAAAGTTTGCAGGTGTCTTACCGGACATGCACTTTTCCCTTGCTTTCCAGCACAAATCATATTGCTTGTGATGTTCCCGCCATAAGAATTATTACAGTCAGTGTTGTTCACTACTGTCATCATCACCTCCTGCAGCATATCTGACCCTGGGCCTGTGACACAGACCAGAGCACACTTTAAATGGCTTTAATAAAATAACTTCTAGTACAACTGTCAAGTAAATGTTCCCTCACCTTCTTGCTGTAGTCTTCCCCATCCAGTGACCCAGCTCTCCGTCCCTCCACCAAACACACTCCCAGCCGCTGCCAGACAGACCGGCTTAATGTAATCAGAGAAAGTCACAGAGGAGGAGAGCTGGACCAGGGCTATATCGTTGTCAAAGGGAGGACCGCTATAGCCAGGATGGTTGATGATTCGGCTCGCTCTCCTGGACATCTCATTAGCGTTTGATCCAGATTGACTCAGACGACCGAAGTACATCACAGTGTCAGACACACCGGCACTGTAAATAGAGAAAGTCTGCTTTAATACCACTATTATCCATCTACAAATGTATATTAAAGTCCCTCTGTAGTCTAAATTGTATAATTTTAAAACTTAAATATTTAAATGTCATTAAAAAAAGCACCGTCCTTCAGATGAGACGTTAAACCAAGGTCCTGAGTCTCTGTGGTCATAAAAAATCCCCTCATATGATTGTAAAGTGCTTTGGGTTTACAGCAATATACAATAAAACACTATATATAAATGTCTCTTTCATTCATTCATTCATTCATAAACAAAACTTGATTTCCCTACGGGGGACTTTAATCTTATTTAAGCACTAAACGTCACACCTCTGGAAGCAGTGTGCTGCAGATAACACCCAGTCTTTATTGATGAGAGTCCCGCCACAGTTATGTCCAAACCCAATGACATGAATGCTGACCTGCCACGGCCAAGCCCCTGCCGTCGCATTCCCTCCTCCGAATATCTTGTTATTGAGAGGGGCTCGACCACATACTGATGACAGAAAGACAGATATGACCTTTCCTTCATTAAAGACACACTCTGTGAGATTCAGGGTCATTATGAGACGACTCACCATCTAACTGGCTGAGTGAACCTGTGTGAAAGACACAGACAGAGTCAGCAGACAGTCATCCAGACACAGCTGATCAACTGGTTTGTGTAGCTCACACACTATTACACCTGTTCATCTGCACAGGTGCATACCGGCATGAACACAAGATAACACCCTTCAGCTGAATAATGGGGCTGTTAACTAAATGGTTTTTACAGTCATGAGAGATTTAAAACTGGTACGTGTTTACAAAGGTCTTTAGGAAATAAATGGCTTGTCAGGTAATGAACAAATGAAACAAATACTATTACATTTGCACCTGTTTTTGTCATGTTGTAGGCTTCTTGTAAGCTCTCACCTGTTATGTAGAGAAGTGTGATGACAGAAACACTCAAAGCGCTGTTGAACTTCATCCTTCTGCTCTGTGATCTGCTGTTTCTCCACTCTCAGCTTTCTGATCAGATGGAAAACAAGAACCACCGCTTATATCAAGAGTTCTCTGCCCACACCACTCCCATCATCTCTGAATTATATTTTCAGAAAAAAAAAAACACTTATCTTGAACTCTTGAACTCAGAAGCACGTACAACACACAAACACAGGCACGCACACACACACGCACGCACGCACACGCACACACACACACACACACACTCACACACACACACACGTTTGTTTCTGTGTAAAGTGTGTTCATCCCATAGGTGTAATGGTTTTTATACTGTACAAACTGTATATTCTATGGCCCTTCACCAACCCTACACCTAACCCTAACCCTCACAGGAAACTTTGTGCATTTTTACTTTCTCAAAAAAACTCATTCTGTATGATTTATAAGTGTTTTGAAAAATGGGGACATGGGTTATGTCCTCATAAGTCACCCTCTCCTTGTAATACCTGTGTCATACCCATGACATTATACACACACACACACACACACACACACACACACACACACACACACACACACACACACACACACACACACACACACACACACACACAGACACAGCTTTTACTGATATGATTGAAGTGATGGAGTAGTAGCACTATAACAGACATGTGGATAGTGGATTAAATAAGGCACATCTGGTTGGGTCCGTGCTGAATTGAGACATGGAAAGTGTTTTCTGGGACCAGTTCCAGCGATCAGTGTTTTTCTCTTGCTGAATCTGTCCATGTGTTTTTGTAGTCACTGATATTAAATGACTATGCATGTTACATTCAGTGAGGTTTGTGCTCTTCTGCTTAATGTATCTCTGGTGCTGATCAATCATCTGAAAGTAGTGAACTTGGTTAAAATTCACATACCTTCTCTTAGCAGGGATATTGTGATAACAGTATGATTTCAATATTTTATCCAGAATATATTTTGTAAGCTCGTTTCCACCACTGAATAAAACAAATAATAATTATTGTGACATTTCTGACTTTTTTTCTTGCGTTTACATCTCATAATTCAGAATTGTATTTCTCAGAATTGCGAGATATAAACTCCCAATTGTTATATAGTTATATTTTTATGATATAAAGCCTGTTATAAAGTCAGAGTCATCTCACTGTTCTAAGAACAATTTTAATTTGCGAGATGTAGACTGAATTGTGAGGAAAAAAAGTCAGACTTACTGTGATTTACAGGAAACCGCTTTATCTGGAGAAAGTCGTCTGGTTTTACTTGATGTGTTACTGTGGAGAATAAAGGGATCAGCCACTTCTTTGTAAAAGTTCCACTTTCATTCTTCTAAAGGGTCATAATGTAGTTATTTTCAGTGATGCATACACCTCCAGACCTGAAAGAGTCTTTAAAGATGCTTGACTGCTCTGGTATTATAAGTATGACTACACAACAGAGTGTGCTGAATGTCCATCGGTTTACAGTAATCATTTGTTCAGCTAACTTTATCATCATGAAATGAAGTTATTGTATCCCTGACTCTAACTCAGTGTAACTGAAACAGATCGAAACCCCATCATTAATGAACATTAAACACACTGACGTCTCCTGCACTTCTCATCGTGCCCCTCAATTTCAACATTTTACTCTCTCCAATTAAGTCCCATGCAAAGCATACTGGTGACTACAATTTCAGTGATCAACAGCCAAAAAAATAAAATAATATAATAAATAAAAATAAAAACCTTTCTTTTCTGAAAACATCCTTGATTAGTTCATAACGACCCTATAATTTAATCTACTGTCAATGAAAGAAATCAAGTTTAGAAGAGAAACAGTTGTGTTGTGTGGATCACTAATTCTCCTGTTAGTTTTTTATTTCACTGTGCATTTATAAAGATCATACAGTATATTAATAACCAGGTCTAGTTCAGCCCAGTAGAAGGTGATTTACTGGAAACTGCTGTTAATCTACAGTATTTCATTCTTCTCATTGTCTCGGAGAGTCTTATCTACACATGAACACATGACTGGTTTGATGACTCTGCACGGCCCCGGGGCCAGATACCTGACGATTATCCTTACAGATGATTGACTGCTGTGTAGAAATGTGAATAGAGTTGACTGTAAATACTGTACTGGTTTTCTCTCATCTCTAGGCCATATTGTACCTATACATGAGCAGGTTAGGAATTATAAAATATGAAAACAGGACAATAGCATCTGATCCTGGGTCTTTTTAAATATCAATACTTTACTTTTTAAAGTTAATTGGTCAGGGAAATTTGATTATTTAATGCATTTCTTCAATAAAGTACATTTTTATATCTCCATATGTCTGACTTTCAGAGAGATATACAGTATTAATATTAGTATTTTTTATCAAAATATATCAGTTAAGAATCGTAACAGTTTCACTTTTTTTTCTTCAAATATTAGGCAAATGTTACAGTTTTTAGCAAGATGTGCTTTAAAAAACGTATTGCAGTTAATTTGATCTTTCTCAATGTAATTGGTGTGAAGCAGTGAGTTATATAATGACTGGATAGATCCCTGTGCTCTAAACTACTGTCAGGTGGAGAAGCAGAAAGAGTCTTGGAGGATGAATAACAAACATATACTGCATTCATTATCGATGCTTTCGTGTCTCTTGCAGAAGTCATACAGTTCTTGATCAGACACAGGAGCCTGTAGAAGGGATTTCTGTTACTGTCTGAATTTAGGTTAGTAGAAATGGTAAAACATACTAACTTGGTGTTTTATCTCTTATTAGTATTTCTAAAAAAAAAAAAAAAACCTTTCTCCTGATTCTTCAGGACTTTTAATCTGTCCTCACCTCCCATGACTCGGGACATATTATCAGACATCCTAAACATTGTGAAGTTATGTGTACATGTGTTGTTATGACTCAAAGAAATGAGAAAATGTCATGGTGATTGTGCAGCTGATGCTCGCTGACAGTCATACGACAGATGAAACAGACTTTATACATTAACAGCAGTCTCCAGTAAGTCACATTAATTATTTAACATCTTTCTAAAATAGTCTACCGCTTGCACACACTCAGAAAGTCTTCCAGTTTCGTTGGCATTCACACTAAAACCAATCACGAGTCCGGTAGAAATAAATACACAGCAAATCAAGAGACATCGCAGCATTTACAGAAATCATGTCAGTGGTTTTCTCAATATTTCAACACTGCATCAAATACAATTGAACATGAATTTATTTTTATTTGAATTATTAGTAAGTAGGTTATTTGACGATGTAGTATGTCTTTGGAAGGCTTTTGTCTTTCGAACACATTTAATGTACAAAATCACATGATTTCTTCTTTACCTGTAATGCTTTTCTGTCAGTCAAACCTCTTTCACCTTCAGGTAGCCTGAAGTAATGTTTAATGCACTTCATGTTGTTAATAACAATGAATTGAATGCATTTTCTTTTTATATATATATATATATATATATATATATATATATATATATATATATATATATATATATATATATATATATATATATATATATATATATATATATCTTTTAAATAAAATTACAGGCCCTACCAAGTCTCATATTCAAAGATATTTTATACCGGGTGCACATTGAAAAAATAAATAAATACCCTGATCTCTTACGAACGCTCTCACTCATTCAGGGGAAGGTGGGCTCAGTAACTCGTTTTGGAGATATGTGTATCATGTATAAATAAATGATGAAGTTCAACAGAAAGCCAACAACATTTGTCTCTCTCTGACAAGACATTAAATTCCTAATTCCTGTAACACACTTTAAAATGTGTGTTTCTCGTGACTGTAAAAATATAGTGAATGAATGTCTTTCTTTAAATGCATAATTTATGTATTTTAATGGAGGAGGTTTTGGGTCACTAATCAAATTCCATACTTGTATTTATGCTATTTACATATGTTATATACAGGTCACTTAAATATTACTCTAGAACATGGAAAATAGTTACTTTAATAATAATAAAAATAATAATAATGATGATACGAATAGTGTCCAAACTTTTATGAAGCAATGAAAAAATCCTTGAGCAAACTACTCCCAGATCATTTGAGAAATGACACAAAGACAGACACAGTTACTTTATATTCAGCCATTCTCACTAAACGCAGATGATTTAAGTAGTTTAATAAGCACTGCTTCTGTCCCTCTCATACATCAAACCATTGCTCAGCACTTACACAATTGTAACTGTCAAGAGGATTCAACTGTTCTGCAAGAACTAGCATCTACTCTCTGCAAGTCAAATCATTGTTCAGCTTCATTTGGTGATCCTGGGACACTTTCGACTGCTTGGAAGTGAAAGACGTACTACAAATGTAGATATTGTAGAAACTATAGAATATGTGCTCGACCCCCAAAACAGAAACTCTTTTCAGTACATCTCTAAACTTAAATATTTACAGCAGATCCTACGTTGTCAAATATTTTAGCAATCAACTCCTCCCTCCTCATTTCTTTGTTTATTATATTAATGTTTCAGTACAATACAATCATTATATCATGGCTAAGATGCAAAATGAGATAATGCAAAATTGAACTTGATATAAAGGAATTGTGTGTTTTCTCACCAAGGACCTCGAGGTGAATCAAAAAAGTGAGTGTCTTCTAAAATACCTTTTAGTGTACCTTGTGGAAAATGTTGACCATCTAATGAAGGAGTATCTGCTCAGTAGTTTTGCATTAATCACTTAAAGGGTTCACCCTAAAATGAAAATAATATTTAATTACTTTTTTGTTCAGTTCCTCATGTTGTCCCTCACTCATAATACTTTCGTTATTCAGAAGACACATTAAGATATTCTTGATGACAGAATGTTGTCAGATTTCCTTCAATAGTCTGTCTTTGTGCTTCAAAAGGTTCACAAAGAAATCAGAAAACTAATCCATAATAATCAAGCGGTTTAGTCCAAATATTCTGAAGAGAATCGATCACTTGTTATGATGAACAGATTTAATTTAGTCATTATTTGCATGTAAAGATTGATCAGAAGCTAAACCTAACTTGAATAACACACAAGATCCAACCTCTTCTGTGCTGCATAACACACTAGAATGAAAATCATTGATTACGCAGAATGTTTGAGATTCCAGATGTTTGTTCTTGTGCGTTATTCACACACACAAGAAGTTCAGTTCAGCTTCTGCTCACTGATCTAAACTGTGGACTAAACCTTTTGATTCGTATGTGCTGATTAATAAATTGTATATTATGTTTTTGTAGAACACAAAATTATTGTATCTTAATCACATGTTTAAATAAGTGTTACTTCAGAGCAGCAGCAGTGCAGATGAT
This sequence comes from Carassius auratus, assembly GCF_003368295.1. Lineage (NCBI taxonomy): Eukaryota > Metazoa > Chordata > Actinopteri > Cypriniformes > Cyprinidae > Carassius > Carassius auratus. The sequence goes on from NW_020528077.1 coordinate 197,871, forward strand.
CATAAAATGGAAATTGTGTCCAAATATCGCATCATGAAAATGAGTCCTCAAGGCAGATATATTTCTATGTATTTATTTATAATATATATATATATAAAATACATTATAGTGATTCTTGGTTGTAGTATGCATACTACTGTAATTTGGCACAGCATATGTTGTCACTTTTTGAAGATAGTATTTATATAATAGTTGTACCAATGCTTGGGTCAAGGTGCTATGAGAAACATGTTTGGAAGAGTCAACATTAAGCATTTGCTGGACTTTGCAAGTCATTACATTTTCTTATTACTAGACCAAAATAACTTTTGTAATGTCTTGTCTTTGTCTTTTGTTAGGTTGTTCAGAAGGATGGAGCTGAAGCAGAGCTTCAGAGATGACAGTTTGTTTTCAAGGAAGCTGAGGATCCTGTCCAGAAACCGCATCACATTTGAATTATTATTGAAGGGGTTTTGCCAACCCGATCTCACAGCAATTTGTACATATTTTAGGAGGTGACTAATTCCATGATATTCCATGATATTCCATGATTAAAGGAAGGGGCCATTGTTAAAATTCAGTTGTAACAAAGCCAAAAAAATATATTGACTTACATTTAAGTAAAGTTTTATCTTGTGACTACAGAAAATAAATTAATTTAGGTGTTAATAAAATATAGTTTGTACTGAATCAGACATTTACCTTAAGCAAATATAATAATATTGATTGTAACAAAATTACAGCAATTTATTAAGTTTAGTCCAAAGTAAAAAATATTAGATTGGATGTTATGGTAAAAAGTATGCTTTTTCCAAAGTAAAACTTTTAAGTTGTACCAAAGTAAAAGTAATTTTACTTTGTAAATAATATATATATATATATATATATATATATATATATATATATATATATATATATATATATATATATATATATATATATATTTTTTTTTTTTTTTTTTTTTTTTTTTTTTTTATTCTTGGGCAGAATAAATATTTTGATATTTGAGTTTCAACCTAATCAAAAATTTAGTTTGAGAAAAACTAATACATTTAGCTGTAACAAATTACAGCACTTTTAATTTGGTCCAAAGTATAATTTTTTCCAGTGTGGACATGTCAGCCTCCTCAAACATGCTGTCAGTGAAGTATGGACCCTCACTACTGTTCTTCAGCTCTTCTATCATCTTTAACAGTTGGGTCACTTGAGTTTTATCTTGTTTTTCTGTGTTATTGAAAGCCAGGAATCTGTTTCCACAATCACTGATCAGTTTCTTCAGTTCTGAAGACTGTTGTCTCACATAATCTTCTATGGACCAATTATTGTGAAAACGGTCTCCTCCAGTGAACAGAACGATGGTGAACTGAGCAGCTTTTGGACCAAAGATCTTCTTTATCAGATCTATAGTGCTCATCTGAGCCCTTGTGAATATATCCGATCTCAACACAATGACAAACACATGAGGTCCAGGAGATGAGAGTGAAACACATTTCATTATTTCTTCTGCTACTTGTTCATTTGACAGTGATGTGTGAAAGAGTCCTGGAGTATCAACCACAGCTACTGATCGACCGTCAACTTCACCAATTCTCTTTTCACATGCAGTTGTCACTGAATGTGGACCGAAGTTGTTTTCAAACTCCTCTCTTCCCAGAATAGTGTTTCCTGTGGCACTCTTTCCATGTCCTGACATCCCGATCAACACAATCCTAAGACAGTCCTGAACATCACCTTCAGGACCTGTAAATTAAAGAGAAGTCACAAGGGAAAATAAAAACTCTTTACAGGAATGTTACGGGCATACTAAGGGGTTCAAATCATTTAGGGATCACATGAACAACATTTAGAAATCTTATCAGATTGCAGATGTTGTAAACACTTTAGTTTTAATAATACATACTGAGAAGAGGGAACATCTATTGACCTGTTTGACTAATTATTGACTATGTGTTATGGGTCTGTTGGTGTGTGAATGAAGGCACATGAGGAAGATGATATACAAAGGTGTTCTTTTTTTTTATGACCACGGAGGAACAAGGGCACATCCCACATAAACTTAACTAAACTTAATCACGGATGAGGAGGAACTAAACAGACGGGAGGTAATCAGGGAAATGGAGACAGGTGGGGATTAATCAAATCAACCAAACAAGAACAGGAAAAAGACCAAATAAAGAAACCCAAAGTCCATGTACGTAACACTATGACAGCAGTGTTTGTTCACACAGCAAAATGTTTTTAGTCTAAAAAAGAATAAAATAAATTAAAATAAAATATTCAGGCCCTTCATAGATATGACACATTAAAATATTGTTTATTTAATTTTTCTTTTTAGAAGTAATACTTTTATCTATTTAATAAGTCTGTCGTAAAACATGTTAATCTATTACAATAAATTACATTTATCATTTATCTGTCATCTAACAAACATATTTCTAGTCTGGAGATATCTTCAGTTATAACTCAAAAATTAGGAAAGTACACTGATACTATTTTGAGAGTTCTAGGCACTACATTTCATGTTGCATTTTTATTAATCTTATTTCTCTCAACGTGTCTGTATGTTCCTTCCGCATTAACCAACGTTTCATCAACGCATCGTTTAGAGAGACCAACGCTCAAGGTCAGGATTGTCGTTAAATAATACATTTCAACTTTTTTAATTAATTAATTAATTTATTTATTTAGGACCAAGCCACCTTTCATCTACCACCGGTACTTTTGGAATATATGTGTCTCATTAAACCATTCATTCCCACTGCTAATATAAATATTTTCTTTCACACTCTGATGCTCAAATAATCTACTTGTTTATATTATTTTTAGCATTAATGCTTAAGAAGTGAATATGATGCATTAAGAGCATCGAGGTGTGTAAACTTTGTGAATACAATAAGCATGGTAAACTGTACTTATTTTGCCTTCTGGCAAACATGTATATATTTTATGTAGCTTATGGGCAATATTAACAAAAAACGATAATAATAATAATAATAATAATAATAATAATAATAATAATAATAATAATAATAATAATCTATTTAAAAAAGGTAACACCACAGTATTAAGAGTCAAATGTCAAATAAAAAGTTATTTAAAAATGTAAGAAAAATAATAGAAATGATATAACTTACCCATAACTGCTGGTTTATTGTTATTTTGCTGAAAGACACATTTATTCTAATTAGCACAAATTACATGATGGAGGGATAAGTTATAAAGTGTTAGAGTAAAGCTGTATGTCATACCTGTGCTGTGACTGTGATCACGTCACTCTCTCTGGTGTAGTTGAGCTTCCCCAGCGCTGCACACTTGATCTCATACTCAGCTCCTGATCTCAGACCAGTCAGAGTAACTGTGTGTTGATCCTTCAGCACAGCTTCAGATCTCCAGACTAGGTCCTGCTTCACTTTATACAGTAATCTGAGCTCCACTGTAGCAGGACATGATGGAGGAACCACTTTCAGGACCACACTCTGACCTTTGACCTCTTCAGTGACCGGACAGACTGGTTTGGACGGAGGAGTGAAGCACACAGCTTCTTCACATCCATGTTCATACAGCAGAATGCAGGAACCAGGATTATTCACCATTTCTATAGAGGACACAATAAATCTGGCTGCTTTACGGTCTTTTGAATCAATCAAGTTCTTAAATATCTCCAGGTTTCTCCTCATGGTCTTCTGGATCTCAGGAGTGAGCCAAGACTTCTGTTTTGAATCGGGGCTCTTCTCATTAGCTTCTTCTTGTGTTGAAGGACTCAGATAAGAAGTTTGTTGAAGAAGAAGCACATCTGAGCAGTCCAGAGATGTGAACATGTAACTGACCAGATTCCCGACCTCCAGATCCATCAAGACGGCATCTATGTTGTCTTCCACCTGTGCACCATAATCCTTCAGCTGTCTGAGGACTGATTTAATGATCTCAGACTCTATTTCTCTCTCCTTCAGCCATTCTGCAATATCTCTTCCTCTGTATGGAGATGCATCATGTTCTTGTAGAAGATCAGTCAGGTCAGTTTTCTTCATCACGTCTCCACGGATGTTTGGCAGGAGAGAGCCAAGTTTCTTCACCAGTCTCAACTTGTAGTTGTAGCAGTTGTGCTTCATTTGTAGTATCTTATCACGAAATGCAGCAAAAGTCAGAGCGGGAGAGTCTTCTAGAAGGTCACTGCATTTAATCTCAGCAGTATATAAACTCTCAATCACTGATTCAGTTTCTAGCATTAGATCCATGCTGATGTCTTTCTGAAGTTTTGAAGCTCTTGACTGAAGTTTGTCCAGAGGATAAAGCCAAACTCTCAGAGGAACCGCCAACTCTTGGTTATCTTTCAGCAGTTTTGGAAGATCAGCGAAAACCTTCAATGCATCTTCAAAAGTGGTCGGGTTAGACGGCAGCTGGAAGTCACCATAAAATGTGCATTTGAAGCTTTTGACTGCAGTTTTCTGATTCTCATTCACACTAATATCAGCGTTTGCACCTAATGAAACAATGCCATGTAGTTTATCAAGAGCCACCTTTACTTCTCCTTTTACTGTTTTTGTGTCCTCATCTGAGGAAACCTCCCTATCAAACACGAAGCATGCATCTGCTCCATACAGTATAGCTGTCACTACATGTGTGCCTATATCATTGTCATCAGCAGCAATACTTCCAGAAGACAGATGGCTGGTGATCAGTTCTTCAAACCTGCTGGTTGAATGATAATGTAGCGTCAATCTCTGCTGTTTGAAAGATGTCTTGGTGTCTTTGAGATACTTTGCTGCTCCACTAACATGGATGAGATCACCTAAAAAGCTCAGTTTCAATTCACCACCAATATTTAGTAATTTACATTTGTCCTTAATGGAGTCTGAAGCTGTGACATTGAAATCAGTATTAGTTTGGGGACGAGAGCAAATATTCTGCTGCAGCTGTTCTTTATTCCAAAGTCTGACTCCTGTAACAGCACAAATATGAATTTATTACAGTTACATTTTAAATCTGAAACAGATTCTGATGTTTAGGCCAATGAAAGTGATAAATGTCATGTTTGTTGCTTTTGTTTATGATTTATTTGTCTGGAATTTAATTTATAAATGTCAGCCAGGAGAACTACATACCTGGTATCAAAGCATCTTTTCTGCAGTCATAGAGCATTCCCAGCTGGAAGGGTCTCCCAAGAGCTGCTGTCTCAATCACATTCACTCCCACTGACTCCATACTACACACAAACAGCAGAAGAGAGAGAAACACAACACTGTAAAAAAATAAAATAATAATAATAATAATTTTAAGTTACCAGGACATTTTCTGTTAAACTTACGGGCACTTCCTTCAACATTAAAACGGAAAATTCTGTAGATTAACATTTTCTTCCATACTGTCATGATTCTGCCCTCGTGTCCTTGATTTTTCCTAGTCTTGAGGCAGGATCATGACAGACCCATGTTTTGTGTACAAGCGCATGGCCTTGTCTTTGGGCCATGTGCTTGTGTTGTCTCGTTCCCTTGCCCCGCCCCCCTTGTTAACCTAGTCGTGTCTTGATTGTCCCATCTGTGCCACCTGTCGTGTCTTGATTGTTCCCCCTATTTAGCTTTCCTAGTGTGCTCTGTCTTGCGTCGGTTCATTGTGTTTCTCAGATGTGTACTACTTATGTGTTCTACACTTGTGATTGTACCGCTGAAGTCCCTGTATAACCGTGAGTGTTATTTGTAGCTAGTGTTCTCTAGTTTTGAGTCTTTGTTTATCTTGTCTGATCAGTCCTGTTTAGTATTTGTTGTATCTGCCCTAGTCCTGTTTTCCCCCTCGTGGGTTTTGTTTTTCCCTTTTTGTCAAATAAATCCTGTGTACCCGATTCCTGTCTGCACCTGAGTTCCTCCCTTACCAAAACCCTGACAGAATGAACCGACCCCAAGGGAACTCAGCAGACAGGAGGCAATACTGGATGTTGTCAGCCAGCAAGCGAGATTGTTTTGAGGGCTCTCGCCTTGTGGTGTTCCGGGGGACCAGGGGAGGTCGTTCCGGAGCGAGCGGGCGAGAGGAGGAGCCCCAGAGGTCCCCACCTACCCAGCTGCCAACGGTTCCAGAGGGTCGTATCCTGGCCGTGGCCACTCTGGGGGATCAGGCACATCCCTCACCGAGTCCTGAGGTGCCTCCCACACCCGTCGGTCTCCCCGGGAAGCGAGGGAGACGGTTATCGTGGGAGTCTGCCTCGGAATCGTCGGAGTCAGCCCTACCAGAGACCGAACTCCCCCAACCCGCCTCTGACCCAGCTGTGGTCTCTGCACCGCGCCCAAGGAGGAAGAGGAGGAAGAGGGGGCCTGCCGGTCCTGTGACCCCGTTTCCTCCCGTGCCAGCAGCGGAGAGCGCTGGCGTGCCCGTGCCAGCAGCGGAGAGCGCTGGCGTGCCCGTACCAGCAGCGGTGGGCGTGCCCGTGCCAGCAGCGGTGAGCGCTGGCGTGCCCGACCCAGCAGCGGTGAGCTTGCCCGAGCCAGCAGCGGAGAGCGCTGGCGTGCCCGAGCCAGCAGCAGTGAGCGTGCCCGAGCCAGCAGCAGTGAGCGTGTCCGAGTCAGCAGCGGTGAGCGCTAGCGTGCCCGAGCCGGGAAAGAAAGCTGTATGCAAGTCGGCAGTCGTGAGAGCGGAGGAGAGAGCCGCGGCCGACTCTGCAGCAAAGACTCTTGTACAGTCGGTTTCATCTCATAAGGAGATGCCAATTGTCCTAGCTGCTAAAGCATTTTCTGATTATTTGTCCCGTCTTGTCCAAATTTTAGAAATCCCCGTCAGTCCTGTCTTGTCCCCTGACCCTGCCCCCAGAAGTCCCAAATGTCCAGCCGTTGTCTCCCCGTGTCCTGTTGATGTGGCCCCGTGTCCTGTTGATGTGGCCCCGTGTCCCGTTAATGTCCCCCGTGTCCTGTGGTCCCCCCGTGTCCAGTAGATGTTGTCCCCCCGTGTCCCGTAGATGTTGTCCCCCCGTGTCCCGTAGATGTTGTCTCCCCATGTCCAGCCGTTGTCTCCCCGTGTCCAGCCGTGGTCTCCCCGTGTCCAGCCGTGGTCTCCCCGTGTCCTGTTGATGTGGCCCCGTGTCCTGTGGTCCCCCCGTGTCCAGTAGATGTCGTCTCCCCGCGTCCCGTAAGTGTTGTCCCGCGTCCCTTGTCTGGTCCTGTCATGTCCCCTGTCAGTTGTCCCGAGACCCCTCCCCGTCCCTCACCACCCAGACCTGCCCGTACCCCCCGTCGTCAGCCTTCGTCCTGTCCTCCTAGGATTCCTACCCCTCCCACCCGCCCTGGTCTGTCCCCCATGAACTTTGTGGTCCCGCCCCCTCCCCTTCCCTGTTTGTTTTTTTTGATTTGTCACCCCAACCCTGCCGTTGTGTACTCATGTTTGCCTTTGTTGTTATTTGTCATGTCCTGTTGGTTTGTATCTGTGTCCCAGTCTGTCATGTCAGTCGTGTCCCTTGTTTGATGTTCCCTTGAGGAGCGTCTGGAAGCCGCTCCTTAAGGGAGGGGTTCTGTCATGATTCTGCCCTCGTGTCCTTGATTTTTCCTAGTCTTGAGGCAGGATCATGACAGACCCATGTTTTGTGTACAAGCGCATGGCCTTGTCTTTGGGCCATGTGCTTGTGTTGTCTCGTTCCCTTGCCCCGCCCCCCTTGTTAACCTAGTCGTGTCTTGATTGTCCCATCTGTGCCACCTGTCGTGTCTTGATTGTTCCCCCTATTTAGCTTTCCTAGTGTGCTCTGTCTTGCGTCGGTTCATTGTGTTCCTCACCTGTGATTGAGATTTGTTCATCATTTGTGATTGTACCTGTTCCTGAAGAAGTGTTTTGTATTTCTGTGAGTGTTTGTTTATAGTTAGTGTTCCCGTGCTTTGAGTCTTTGTTTATCCCGTTAACTCAGTCCTGTTCAGTTATTTTGTATTTCCCTAGTCAGTGTTTTCCCCCTCGTGGGTTTTTGTTTTCCCTTTTTTGTAATAAACCCTTTGTTTGAGAATCCCTGTCTGCACCTGAGTTCCTCCCTTACCAAGATCCTGACACATACCATAAATGGAAAATCTATTATGTAGAGATTTAAAAAAATATATAGCATAGGCCTATCTTTTGTAGCAAATAAATCCAGCACAATGTGTACAAATTGAACATGGATTGTTTTTACCTCATGTGAAAATTCTTAAACGTGTTCAGTAGCATTTATTTGCATTAAACAGGTGAAGGCAAAATAGTATGACATCAATTAATTGAACAATGTGAAAAGCACCATTTTAAAAATGAGCAGGTACTTGTACAATATTGGTGTTGGTCACATTTTCAAATACATGGGGTAAAAACATATACAAAGACAGGGCTGTCATCGTTAGGTTCTGTCATTCAGAAACATGGCTTTTCATACCACTGCTTTCTCTCAACTCTACCTCTCATTCCATCCTGATGATCCGACGGTAGCTATTCGCATCTCAACTTGTCTAGCAGACATTTCTTCCTGTGAAACCCATCGTTCCATCACAATTTCACCATCAAGTTAGGCACATCAACCACAACTCCTTTAAAAACAGCTAGAAGCCTTGGAGTTATGATCGATGATCAGCTGACTTTCTCAGACCACATTGCTAAAACTGTCCGATCCTGAAAATTTGCTTTATTCAACATCAAGAAGATCAAGCCCTTTCTTTCGAAACATGCTGCACAACTCCTTGTTCAAGCTCTTGTTCTGTCCAGGCTGGACTATTGCAATGCTCTCTTGGCAGGTCTTCCAGCCAATTCTATCAAACCTTTACAATTAATTCAGAATGCGACAGCAAGATTAATTTTTAATGAGCCAAAAAGAATACACGTCAAACCTCTGTTTATCAATTTGCACTGGCTTCCAATAGCTGCTCGCAGAAAATTCAAGGCATTGATGTTTTCCTACAAAACTACCACTGCCTCTTCACCTATTTACCTAAATTCATTACTTCAGACTTGTGTGCCTCTAGAAGCTTGCGTTCTGCAAGTGAACGTCGCTTGATTGTTCATCCCAAAGAAGCACAAAGTCACTTTTACGGACTTTTAAATTAAATGTTCCCTTCTGGTGGAATGACCTCCCCAACTCAATCTGAGCAGCTGAGTCCTTAGCCATCTTCAAGAATCGGCTTAAAACACATCTCTTACATCTTTATTTGACCCTCTAACTTTAACACTCACTATTCTAATTGTATTCTTTAAAAAATCTAACTAAGTGAGTGAGTGAAGTGACATTCAGCCAAGTGTGGTGACCCATACTCAGAATTTGTGCTCTGCATTTAACCCATCCGAAATGCACACACACAGAGCAGTGAACACACACACGCACACACTGTGAACACACACACACACACTGTGAGCACACACCCGGAGCAGTGTTCATCATTTATGCTGCGGCGCCCGGGGAGCAGTTGGGGGTTTGATGCCTTGCTCAAGGGCACCTCAGTAATGGTATTGAAGGTGGAGAGAGAACTGTACATGCATGATTTCAAAGATTTCACATGATTTCTTTGTGTTTTGTAGTAATCAAATTCCACAGCTTCAGTATAAGTGTAGAGATGCTGCACAGACAAGTAAGACTGACTACGTCTACATTAATCCGGATACATTTGAAAACGGCTTTTTCATTTTAAAAATGCTCTCTGTCCACACTAGCCTTTTCCAAGAGTGTCTCATCCACATTGAAACATCAGAAAACGTTAAATTAGGTTTCTGCGCATGTGTAAATCCTCAAGAAAGTTCACTGCATATGATACACACGGAACAGACATGAGACGGTTTTATGCAGTTTTTCTGACAGGAAATTTGGGATGTCCTGTCAGTTTTTCTGACACCAACTGCCCTCATGTTCTGAAGATCCTGAAGAAACAGTAACAAAAACACAGTGACAGAAATGTCAGAAATAGCGTTTGGGTCTGTCACCTGACCAAGGAACGACTCGACCCGAAGACCTGAAAGATGAACTAATCAATTCTCTTTCAGGCTCAGACTGCATTGGTTTAGCGTATGTTCACTGTATTGTAAAACTGTAAGGTGTTAAATAAAGACAGATATAAATACTTATGAAGTAACAGTTATTTAACTTTATTCTCCTTAAAAAAGGTCTCAAATGGAAATGCACGACAGCCTACAGTTCATGTGGAGAAGCTGTTTGTTTGTAATTAATATATCTGTTACAAATCAGCACTTTGATACTTGCACTTCTGCCTGTTATTTTTTCCTAGTTTGCAGAAGCTCTTCTAATGGGGGAGACTTACATTTCCTCAAGCTATATATGAGCAACTATTGCACACATACATGAAGACATGGGTAAACGTCCTCAGAATTACCTTTTTTTTTTTTTTATCTGATGCAGGGCATGGTGGATAATGACCAACAGAGTGTGTACTTTATCACTGTAATAGTTAAACAAATCATATGCAAAATAAAAAACTTGTATAGCCTTTTATTTGATACAACATTACATGTGCTTGCTTGTGTGGATCAGTAGGCCTATCCCTGCACTCATATACAAGTAAACCCTTGTGTAGCTTTCACCTGTTTTTTTTTTTTTTTTTTTTTTTTAACATGTATGTTATATGTCATTAAAGGTGCCATATGCAGAAATTGAGGTAAAAATATCCATAACATGACCTACACGCATCAAAAGAATGAGAAGAAATAAGAGCGATGATGTCATTAAAAAAATGTCAAGTTATAGTGCTGCAGAGATATCAACCTTAATTAGCATTAGCATTACTAGCCCCGGCCCGGCAGGTGTTGTAATACCAGTTTCGGCCGTGGGAGGCGGTATGCGGGCGACATAACCACCAGCCAACCTGCAATACACGGATAACTCGCAGGGCGTACCTGGACCTGATGTCAATTGTGTGGAAAGTACAGCCCACTACTTTCAGTTCAGAGAAGAGAGGGGAAGGATAGCTGAAGCCCTTGGCAAGAGACCAACACCCGCTACAGGGAAACAACCGCGCTCGGAATCACAAATCAAATCCGATAAGAATACCAGAGTAAACATCGGCACTGCTTTTAATCGCTGGAGACAACTGATGGACCTGAAAGAAATGAGGTTTGACTCCGAACTTGCAAGTTAGATGCTGTTAGTATTTCGCTAGAAGTTTGTTTTATATGTTTGTGTATTTGTTTTCGGGAAGTTATAACATAGAAATGTTTTTGTAATTGATAATTAGCTAGCTATAACTTAACGTTACCCATTTTATTATATAGGGCTGTGAATGTCTTTACTCATGTACATCTCATCAGTAAAGACGCTCCTGTGTTCAGATCAGGATTGCCAGGTTTTCACAACAAATCCTGCCCAGTTGCTTCTCAAAACTAGCCCAATCTCGCTTCCAGAAGATTCCCCGATTAAACATTGCTTCCTGGGGTTAAAATATAGTTTTTTTTAGCAGGGTTGCCTTGGTATAATTCGCATTTTAGGGGCTTAATATCACGTTATTTGTATTGGGGTCGCTAAGACCAGCGGACATGAAAAACAACCACCACAGACTTGGCAACACTGGTTGGCATTTACTACACAGCCGTAATTCACTGACAATCTACACAACATCGATGTTAAAATCGCAGGCGATTGTTTGTCGATTTTGAAAGCGATTTTGTGTTAGTTGTCGGTAGACTAAGGCTCTGTGCAGTTACTGCCGCTCCACCTGAACCAGTGTTGCCAAGTCTGCGGTTGTTTTTCATGTCCGTGATTTGAAGCAATCCCAATACCAATAATGTGATATTTACCCCCTAAACTGCTAATTTTACCAGGGAAACCCTTCCCAAAAATTTATTTTTTAACCCCGGGAAGCAATTTTTATCGGGGAACCTCCCGGAAACGCGATTGGGCTAGTTTTGGACTAGTTTTAAGAAGCAACCGGGCAGGATTTGTTGTGAAAACCTGGCAACCCTGATCTGAATGCACATGCTGGAGATATACTTCTAATTACAGGAGCGTCTTTACTGATTAGAGGTGCATGAAAATCGCATTCGATTTTTTGCACAGCCCTATGTATCATAACTAACCTGCTCTGTGTAGTCTGTTGGTCTCCGTGTCCTCTTTGCTTCGTGGTTTTTCTTTGACTGAAAAAATTGATGTGTGGCCTGAAAGCGTGTGAAAAGAGTCAATTGCATGTGTCTCACGGTGAATGCTTGAGAGTTGGCACATTAGTTCTCAAGCAGAATAAAGGACAGGTTGATTATTGCTGTTTAGCGTTTGTATTAATATATGATGTGTCCCTGTTTGCGTACAGGGACATAAAAAATAAATTAAAAGTGATACATGGACCAAGGTGTCTGAGATTGTTCATTTTAAGTAAAGGATCCTAATATTTCATCCACAACAATATTTAATGAGGTTATAACTCCTTGTGGTTAGTCAGCACGAGATCAACAAGCTTGTTTGCTTTGCGGCCGCTTTAAATACAAAATAAGCATTCGATCTACGTCAGAGCGTCTGAGCGCTCACAAATCTTTCTGCAGCGTCGTGAGCAGAGCGGCAAGAGCGATTTTTGTTAGGCTTCGGGTATGACTGTAGTGTTGTTGTGAAAGTAGGGGCAGAGCATAGAGACTATGCCGTTTCTCGTTTGTTACTCTAGAGTAGACCAATTCACTTTATTGAGGCATACTGCCCCCATCTGTTATGGAATGTGGAGTATGACTTGATTTTTTTTGCCAGACATTACAGATGGCACCTTTAAATGTCATTTATGTAATGCATTCACAACATCTTTTTGGACTTTTTGTCTATGCACACAATTGTGATTAACTTGCAGAACATGTCTTTTCAGCTATAGGTGAGGACTTCATATCCTTTATGGGTGAAGATAAGCAGTATCAATACAGGCATGGACTACTGTGTCTTCGATGACAAGAGCCACATTTTGTGTCACGACCTGACCAGAGTCTGAAGTCACATGATGTTCAACAACATTACCATTGGGCCTGGTGTCAGTGGCAGTTGGCAGTTGGCCCTCATTGTCAACTACTGATAGTTTCCCTGGTGCTGATGAACACATGAAGGAGACTGGAAACACACATGAGGAGGACTTAGGGACCGACGACTCCGTCACTTCCCAGGACTTTGATTACGATAGCCCTCATATCCACGTACTTTGTAATAGTCCCTGTCGCTACTTGTATGTCTATATAATGGTCTATTTCTCTCATAAAAAGAGTCACAGTCAGTATTCGAATGTCCATCATACCTGCGACGTTCAGAAGTGCGCCCACGTGAATCATCTGGGGTAAGACCGCGGCGCTGTCGATCCGGTGAAGAAGTGTGTCGGCCGACATACCCCTGTCTGTTAACCTCTAGCTGAAGTTGATCCACTCTCTCTGTCAAACTTCCCAAGGTCTGCTGAAGTTTCATGAAGTCCCCTGATGTAGTTGAGTGAACCGCAGGAAGTGCTGTAGACATCATGGAGCCGGGAGAGGTAGGTACAGTCTGTGGAAGAACGTTGAGGGTAGATCCAGGAAAAACTCCTGCTGCTGAGGAAGTCCACTGTTGCGGGTGATACGACAACGGTATCTTGCTGGCTTGGTGTGCCTGTTCAATCTGTAAAGCCAACGCAAGAGCAGCATCCAGTGTATCTACACCTTGTTCATGTATGCGAAGCTGTTGATAAGGTTCAATTCCAGCAACATTTTTCTCCATTCTTTGCGTTAGCCTCATATATGGGAAAAGCTTCATCCACCAAATGAATAATTTCTGCTGCGAAAACTTGGAGAGCCTCGCCAGGCAGGAGTGTACATGCATTAACATAACTTTGAAATGTGGAGAGATAAACTCGCTTTCCAAAAACAGCTTTCATTTTTTCTTTCACTTGTTCATAGTCTTTCTTAATATCACTAGGCAAATTGTCCCAGTAAGTAAAACCACAAGTTGGCAAAAACTTTGCTAACCTGGCGTAGTCAAAATCAGCGCTAGGCTCTACAGTCACTTTAAATCGCCTGCACCAGTGCAGAAAATTTTCTTTCCCATCACCCTAAAAGATAGGTGGAAAATGTCCATTAAAGCACTGCACTGCTATCTAGTCCAAAATGCAGCAGCAAGAGTTCTGACTAGAACCAGGAAGTATGACCATATTAGCCCGGTCCTGTCAACACTCAACTAGGTTAATAAAGTCAAACTCTTTAGCGTATTTACAAAATAAACTGACCTGCACCTTAAGCCATGAACAGGCATTTTTGCCACACTTCACTGCTTCTTCTAAAAAAATAAAAAAATAAAAATGAATAATAAAATAAAAACAAAAACAGGGTAGCTTGCCAAATCAAGTGCCAAGCCACCGGGAATGTGCCCGGAGATCCCAAAGGCCAGACCAGGCTTGCTCTTAACTCTGGTTTATAATTCAGGAATCATTTCATATTGATTCAGTATAGATTATTTTTATGCTGTAAAAAGATTATCCTACAGAATACACAGCAGCCTAGCACATAACCCACACATGGCACTTTAGTAACACTTTACAAAAAGTTGTATTAGTTAACATTAGTAAACTAAGCATGATCAATACTTCTACAGCATTTATTAACCTTACTTAATGTTAATCTTAACATTTAATATTGCATTATTCAAATCAAAAGTTGTGTTTGTTGTTAATGCACTGGAAATGAACATGAACTAACAATAAAAGACTGTATTTTCACTAACATTAACAAAGAGTAATAAATACTGTAATAAATGTATAGTTAATAGTTTGTTCACGTCAGTTAATACATTAACATTAACTGATGGAAGCTTATTGTAAAGTCTTTGCACTGCTTCCTGTGTTTAAACATGATTCTTCACTCACCTTCTCTGTTCTTCAAAGCTCTTTCAGTTTAATTCCACTGGAGAAGCAGAAACTGTCGTTTGTCATTAGATTAATATATTAACTTTCTCATGAAAACATTCAAATTAATCGTGATTTTATTTCCATACAAGTCGGTCAGATTAATAGTTTCACTTTCTGTTAATTAACTCCTCCCATTTAAAATTAGGTTACACACACACACACACACACACACACACACATACATATCAATCTATTTGCCAACTTACCGTCAATTGAATACTTTTACACTAGATACTTATTTTGAAAGTGGGCAAAACATGAATCTAATAAATAGATAATTTAGATTACATTAGGCTAGGCTGCTATTTAAAGCATTTAGGTAAGTTTATATTTATAACAATGCTTAAAAACATGCATAATGTGTATTCAAAGTCATATGGTTATTATAAAATACAAAACAATAAAACATTTGAAACATGCTCAGAACTCATTTGCTGGCTAAAGATGGTAAATGCAAAGAGTACAGAGCAAACATATCTTCAGTCACGCGTTCTACAAACAATTGCAGGCATTGTCTTTAAAATCGAATCAGTACAAAGAAAAATGTGGTACTGTATAGACTATTATCTTATGCACGTTTGCAACATCATTTTAATTCCACTGGTGGCAAGTTTTATTTATGGCCAGTCTATTCACGTGATAAAAATGATTTGCAATTAAAAGATTCTGAAAGGTTTCAAAGCTTATCTTTAATGGCTTGTAAATGCCTCCGTGTTTTAAAAGGTTGTTTTAAATGGTATGCATGACAGTTCTATGACTGATCATCTTTTCACTGCGACACATTAATAATTTATTGTGCTTTCCTTACAGAAGTGAGAGATTGTGGATATCTTGAAGGGAGAAAAATGGATGAAGCGCACACCTCGCTAAAAGGTAAGTTTTGAGACAAACCCTCACACACAGAGGACTGGAAAAACAAGAGAAACAGGAACTGAAGATTAGAACACAGGTAAAGGAAGTATGCACAACTTCAAGAACTGTGTGCTTCAGGAGCAGCCCATGTGAGGAAGGTAATGATGTGTAGGTGTGTGTGTGTGTGTTAGTATTCGGGAGAGTTCCTGTGATGTGATTGGCTAGGTGAGAGCCTGGTCTGTGACCACCCCCACATCAGAGAAACATTAATTCAGTTTATTTTAAGCAAACATTCCAGTCACATCAGTGCTAATTTACATGTGTGTTCAGTACATTTCACCGCTGACTTTACTTAATGCAGTTTAATGCAGGCTTTGCCAAAATACTTTTGCTTGATCAGGTCCTGCCAACTAGTCACCGTATTTTTACACAATCACCGCTACAATTTGTAACATTTTACAAACATTGTATAAACAAGTACATTTAAAATGTAACCAGTATATCCAACAATGCACTTTTAAGATATACTGACAAGCACAATGCAGGGGGTAAAACAGCCCCTCACAAGCTGAAGGACATACTAATATCCAGAAGATGCACTTCACACAAAACACCATCAGGGTTACACACACAACTCTTAAAAAATGCAATAGACATTCTTTAAACAACAGCAGATATAACATAATTAATGTACAGTAGATACATGATTACAAAAACTATTAAGAAACATAATTATTTAAACAAAATACTTTCAACTGTGAGTGTCAGGCAGGGGATACCTGCTTAAAGTTATTGACTGTAAATCATACATGTTTTTTTTATGGTAAAAACTCTACAATTAACAGCATGACATGTGAAATGTCTGGTTAAATCATTCACAGTTTTCCCCTGTATGTAGTACAGAAACTTATTGTTATTAACAGTTTTTTTCCTCCTTAGCATTTGTTAATTATTTACAGTGTAGTCCTGACTTAAGCTGTCTGTGAAACCATGCCTTAGTGTATAAAAGTAAACTTTACTTTATTACTGACGCGGGCAGGACAGATAAGGACCCAAGAGCGGATGAGGCTGAAAATTGTAACTTTATTAACAGAAGGAACATCCTAACGTGCAAAAAACAAAAAACCCAACTCGGGAAAAAATCTCAGTCTTAAAGGAGCTGTATGTAAGAAATCTATCTCAATTAATCATAAAATGTCCCTGATGTGTCACTAGACATTAAGAAATCATGTTCATTGCAAATACGTATATCACTGACAACAGTAGTCCGGCCAGGATATTGTCATTTAAAAACTGATGTTGATGTTGTCATTTTGTGTTTTGGCCTGACGCGCCTCCCTCCACCTATCTACCAATCACGAAGTCAGTAGTGTTTCGGGATCCGTGTTGCCAGCTTTGCTGTAACCTACCCTAACTCCAGTCGGATAAAAATGTCTAATGTTACTAAATCAAAAAGACCTCATTATAATTCAGAAATTCTCCGTGACAAAGTCCGAAATAAAATCAGAATTTGTACTGCAGATGCTTTTGAAAGATGGAGACGGCTGAAAACGGAGAATAATTTGAACACAGACGCCAACGTTGCTAATTTTCTCCTGGACAGGTAAGATTCATCTATGCTTGGCTAACTTGTACTTGATGTCAATGGACATTTCATATATTCATGACAGTCGAACAAAGTTATGCATGTTTGTGCAAAGTAACATAACGTTAGCTCACATGGACGTATGCTAACATTAGCAATGCACTACAGGAGCCCGTTTCTCTGTCATTATGCTGAGACGCTGAGGAAAACAACATTAGCACGCCCATTATGGCAATTTGAAACGTAATTGAGACAGTAGCCTAATGCTACCTCAGAAATAAAAACAAAACAAAAAAAAAACTTACTGTGTACGTCTGTTCGTCACTTGCCATTGGAAGCTCATTGAAGTAGCCTACGTTTCTGCTGAATCCTGCAGCTCATCTGGCAACCATGAGTCAGGGGGTAGGGGGAGGGGATACACCGCTCTACAGTATTTTTATAGTGATTGCAGTACCAGTTTAGGCCACAATCATACATACGGCTCCTTTAAGTTCCAACAGCAGGCAGGTTGTAGCCTCCGTGAGCGCCAGGAGAGGAGGAGCAACGAATCCAAAATGGTAGGCAGGAGAATGGTCGAACAGACAGGGGTTCAAGCGAGGTGAAGACAGGGCTGAGAACGGCGGCCAGTATCAAGGTCAAAAACAGTCCAGGTCGAGAACCAGAAGAGCAGTCCGAAATCCTCTGAGGGCAAAGCACACGTTACACCAAACGGGCAGACAAACCAACGAGCGTACTGACCAGAAAGGAGGAACAGGACAGAACCTAAGCCAAATGCCAAAACATCACAGAACACACTGACAGGAAGGAGTGAAATCAAGCAGAATAAATACGGTGAGTAACAAGATACAGGGAACAGGTGCTTAACGTGCCTCAGACAAGCCGCAGCCTAGATTGCTGAGCGAGATCAGCTGGCGCTAGATCGAAGAGAAGAAAAATCAGAGAAAATATATTAAAAGTCAAAGACAGAGAAAAAATGGAAACAAAACGAATACAAGTGTAGAAAATCTTATTTATAACTGCACTAAGTGAAACCATTAGCAGTCAATTATTTAAGGTTCATATTGCTGCTCTGGTGAAATTATCTTATGATTATTTTCCTGATTTGGGAAGGTTCTTGTTCACAGAAGCGTAAAGTTGACTGCAGTCTTCCTGATCTCCAGCTTTTGCTCCTCCGATGGAAGCGTAAGTCACTTTATCTTCACAGCAAACCTGAATCAACATCACAGTGACTGTTTCAACCCACAGTTATTACAGCATGAGGTTTGAGCTCAGTTCAACACACATTTATATCAGAATAATAGAGACAAAGCACACTGAGAGAAGGAGGACATCCATGAGAGGACAAGAAGTGTTTGCTCACCTTGTTCTTTTTGGCTCTGGCTTTACTGACCACAGTAACTTCAGTATAAGTCACATCATCTGTCTGCTCCTAAACATCAGTGAAAATACAGTAAATCAAGCTGTTAAAGGCCCATCCATAACTACTGTGTGAAGCAGACTCATTATTTCACACAGCTGCTACAAACAGTTAGGAGAAACAGAGTCATGTTCATCTCACCTACAGGTTTAGTGAATGTCTATTATACAGACATGATGTTATGCTCACAGATCCTACTGTAACGCGACCAGAGTAACTCTCCAATATTCACAGACGTGATGTTATTACGACAGATCCTACTGTAACACGACCAGAGTAACTCAAATATTCACAGACGTGATGTTATTACGACAGATCCTACTGTAACATGACCAGAGTAACTCTCAAATATTCACAGACGTGATGTTACGATGACCGATCCTACTGTAACGTGACCAGAGTAACTCTCCAATATTCACAGACGTGATGTTATGATGACAGATCCTACTGTAACGGGACCAGAGTAACTCAAATATTCACAGACGTGATGTTACGATGACCGATGATACCATAACGCGACCAGAGTAACTCTTAAATATTCACCGACGTGTTGTTACGATGACCGATCCTACTGTAACGCGACCAGAGTAACTCTCCAATATTCACAGCCGTGATGTTATGATGACAGATCCTACTGTAACGTGACCAGAGTAACTCTCAAATATTCACAGACTTGATGTTACGATGACCGATCCTACCGTAACGTAACCAGAGTAACTCTCAAATATTCAGAGATGTGATGTTATGATGACCGATCATACTGTAACGCGACCAGAGTAATTCTCAAATATTCACCGACGTGTTATGATGACCGATCCTACCGTAACGCGACCAGAGTAACTCTCCAATATTCACCGACGTGATGTTATTACGACAGATCCTACTGTAACACGACCAGAGTAACTCTCTAATATTCACCTACGTGATGTTACAATGACCGATCCTGCTGTAACGCGACCAGAGTAACTCTCCAATATTCAAAGATGTGATGTTATTATGACCGATCCTACCGTAACGCGACCAGAGTAACTCTCCAATATTCACCGACGTGATGTTATTACGACAGATCCTACTGTAACACGACCAGAGTAACTCTCTAATATTCACCTACGTGATGTTACGATGACCGATCCTGCTGTAACGCGACCAGAGTAACTCTCTAATATTCACCTACGTGATGTTATTATGACCGATCCTACTGTAACGCGACCAGAGTAACTCAAATATTCACAGACGAGATGTTATTACGACAGATCCTACTGTAACGCGACCAGAGTAACTCTCTAATATTCACCTACGTGATGTTACGATGACCGATCCTACCGTAACGCGACCAGAGTAACTCTCAAATATTCACCGATATGATGTTATGATGACCGATACTACTGTAACACGACCAGAGTAACTCAAATATTCACAGACGTGATGTTATTACGACAGATCCTACTGTAACGCGACCAGAGTAACTCTCAAATATTGACCGACGTGATGTTACGATGACCGATCATACTGTAACGCGACCAGAGTAACTCTCCAATATTCACCGACGTGATGTTATGATGACAGATCCTACTGAAACTCGACCAGAGTAACTCTCTAATATTCACAGACGTGATGTTAAGATGACCGATCATACTGTAACGCGACCAGAGTAACTCTCCAATATTGACCGAAGTGATGTTACGATGACCGATCCTACTGTAACATGACCAGAGTAACTCTCTAATATCCACGGACATGATGTTATGATGACCGATCATACTGTAACGCGACCAGAGTAACTCTCCAATATTCACCGACGTGATGTTATGATGACAGATCCTACTGTAACATGACCAGAGTAACTCTCTAATATCCACCGACGTGATGTTATGATGACCGATCATACTGTAACGCGACCAGAGTAACTCTCCAATATTCACCGACGTGATGTTATGATGACAGATCCTACTGAAACTCGACCAGAGTAACTCTCTAATATTCACAGACGTGATGTTAAGATGACCGATCATACTGTAACGCGACCAGAGTAACTCTCCAATATTCACCGACGTGATGTAATGATGACCGATCCTACTGAAATGCGACCAGAGTAACTCTCTAATATTCACAGATGCAATGTTATGATGACTGATCATACTGTAACGCGACCAGAGTGACTCCACTATCCACAGACATGATGTTATGATGACAGATCCTACTGTAACGCGACCAGAGTAACTTTCAAATATTAATAGACATGTTATGATGACCGATCCTACTGTAACGCGACCAGAGTAACTTTCAAATATTCAGACGTGATGTTATGATGACAGATCCTACTATAACGCGACCAGAGTAACTCTAAAATATTAACAGACATGATGTTATGATGACAGATCCTACTGCAACGCAACCAGAGTAACTCTAAAATATTAACAGACATGATGTTATGATGACCGATCCTACTGTGACGTGACCAGAGTGACTCTCCAATATTCACAGACGTGATGTTATGATGACAGATCCTAACTCTCAAATATTCAAAGATATGATGTTATGATGTCAGCAGAGTTATGGACTTGAGTCACATGACTCGAGACTTGACTTGTGCAAGTCTCATGACTTTAACTATATCACTATTTTGCACTCCTCTCTATGACAGCGTGACATTTGAATAATTTGTTGTTATCAATATTTGTTAAAGGAATATAGTATGTAACAACATAAAATAATGCAGAGTTACAACACATTTATTTATTCCTTCCATCTATTAAATCCATTCACTCATGTATTTTTATTGTTGTTATGGATTTGTAGCGATACATTATAACTATTGTTGTATATATATTTTTCAGCTTCATTAAAACTGTCTAGTTCTGCAGACTATGCCAGTAGGTGGCGATAAATGAGCATCTGATTTACGTATTAGCAAGTTATAAATATTTGACTTAACTGATTCATTAAAATTACTGAATTATTTAAAAATAAAACTGTGAACATGAAATAAATTATGACTTCACTTAGGCCTACGATTTGTTCACAAACAATGATTCATTCCTCCATGAACCACAACTAATTATTATATCTTTATAATTATTATACTTAATTATACTTATTATAGACCATTAATGACATACAAATGAACTGTAGTAATTAATACAGAGATGCTAATTTGAGCAAACAGAACTAATGACTTGTTTAGGACTTGTAGCTTAAAGATGAGGACTTACATCTCGACTTGGACTTGTCCGTCTTGACTCTAGACTTGAATGCAAAAACTCAAGATTTACTTGTGACTCGCAAAACAATGAGTTGTTCCCAGCTCTGGATGATGGATCCTATTGTAACATGACATGAAAATTACCAGAGTAACTGTCAAATATACACAGATATGACAATATACTGAATGATGAATCATATTGTTCAGCAGGAGTAGGATGAATGAAAATGTTGATTGGGTCACTGGTTCCATTCTATTCATTTCTATCACTATCACATGATCGAATGTGAGTAATAATAGTGTGATATTTCAGAGTCAGTCCTCTGTGGAGCTCATGAACACTAACGGCTCATGAAGAACGTACAAAACTCACCACAGAGTCATCCATCGCTCTTCTGACAGCTGAAAAATAATGAGATGGGAACAGTTATGATCAAACACTCAACACAGTCTCTAATGCAGATGACAAGTGATTTCTGAAAGAAGACTCTTGTGCTTCAGAATACAAAAATAATTTTTTACTCTGTTTAAATACTGATTCAGATGTTCTGGACTGAACTCTAGAAACTCACCAGGGGCCTCATGTACAAAGACTTGCGTTGAATTCATACTAAAACATTGCGTACGGACAAAGCTGTAAATGTGCGTACGCACAAAAAAAAACAGATGTATGAATCTCTGCGTACGAAGGATTCTACGCATATTCTCTTTGTACATCCCAATTAACGTAAAATTGAGCGCACATGCACGAGCACAACGCCCCACCCAGTCTCCTCCCCTAATTAAATCAATTTAAATATGGTAATGAGTCCACTTTGGCAAAAGATAGCAGTAAGAAAATGGCTAAGGCAAGCGGCAAGAAACGAAACTTTACTGAAAGTGAATTGGAGGTGCTACTATCGGAGGTAGAGACTAGAAAACATATTTTATTTGGAACGTTGTCCTCTGGAATTAATAACAAAAGGAAAAAATATGAGTGGGAGAGTTTGGCTGAAGCCGTCAATGCAGTGGGATCTGAAAGTCGCACTGTAAATGAGCTTAAAAAGAAATGGTCTGATATAAAGGTGGACGTTAAACGGAGAACTGCTGCGCACCGACAAAGTGTGGGCAGGACAGGCAGTGGTAAAGGGGTCGATGAACTTACACCCTTTGAGCAGAGAGTTGCCTCAATTATGGGTGACACTTTACTCTCTGGAGTAGTATCTTCTGCTGTGGGAGACTCCGATTTACAGGATTGCGACGAAGGTAACCAATTTCTCGTTTGTTTTTACTTTGGTACATATAGCATACCTATATTTCATTGTCAAATGCATTCGGTGTAGCGAACCAAAAGTATACACCAGAGATTTTACGGATCCATTTCATTTATTGCAAATGTGTGTGCCCCTTAAAAATGGAACGTACTTAAATTACAGTTAACATTTGCCTTTTTATTTAGACCCATATGGCGCAACAGCCGAAACATCCACTTCCCAGGAGGGGCACTCGGAGTCCGCCCCTCCTGAGCAGCCAGCGCCCACTGTGCCCAGCGTTTCCAGTGCTCTCCCCAGTGCTGACGCCCGTCCGTCTGGTCGCGTCTTGACACATGCTGTTTTGGAGTCACAACAGCAAATCATTATGGCCATCGGGGAAATTAACAGTCACCTGAAAAATATCACTGACGCACTCACAGACATAAGCCACTCATTAAAGGAATTGGTCAAAAAGTGAACTTTTGTCTCTGATTACCATTTATATTGTCGCAATCACATGTTGGCGGGCATGAACGGCTTGTTGGTTGGGCTGCACATAAATTGGTCCTGGGTCGGGGTCATCTGGCGGTGCTGCCACCTCACCAAGTGGTATGCCATGCCTATGCGCGACATTGTGCAGCACACCACAGGCCAGCACAATGCGGCACACCTTGTCAGGGCGGTATAACAACATCCCCCCAGTCCTGTCAAGGCAGCGCCACCGACATTTCAGCTGCCCAATCGCCCGCTCTACAACTGAACGAGTGCGAGAATGGGCATTATTGTATCTGCGCTCTCGGTCAGTTTGTGGGTTGGTGAGGGGGGTTAAAAGCCACGTCTTTAGTGGATAACCGCGGTCTCCTGAAGGGTTAATTAATAATTATATGCAAAAAAAAAAAAAATTACAATTAGATAGGATCATAACTTTAAAGGCACTTACCAAGAAGCCACCCATCACGCACCCTGCCAGCTTGGAGCCTCATCCCAACCATGCTGTTTGTAAGGATGTATGAATCATGGGTTGACCCAGGCCACCTTGCCACAATATTTGTTAGGCGCATTTGTGCATCACATATTATCTGCACATTTATTGAATGGAAATGTTTCCGATTCACATATGCAAATTCTTCTTCAGATGGCGCCTTTATAGCAATGTGTGTGCAGTCGATCGCTCCGATAACATTAGGAAAACCGGCTATCGCTGCAAATTGCATTTTAATGTTTGGCTGGTCAAATGCATCATATGGGAACCTGATATACCTGGCAGACATGCGGATGATCCCGTCCCATACCACTGGCATTGCCCGGCTCAAAGACGACTGGCTTATTCCTGAGCGGTCTGCCAGTTCCCTTTGGAAAGAACCAGTTGCCAGGAAACCAAGTGTTGTCAGCACCTGCAAGGGAACGGGTATTGCGTGGCTCCTCATTGTCTCTCTCTCTAGATTCGGACCCAACTCAGCACAGAGCTCCAAGAGGACAGCCCTTGGAAATCTGAAACGGCTGATAAGCCAGTCATCATCCTGGGCCAGAAAATCATTGTGGTCCCTAAAAACTCGTTCTCTTCTGATTCTGCCATTAGCAATGTCCTCTAATAAGGCCAACGCTGCCATTGCCATAGACTAAGGGTTGTTTCAACCGTTATGCTTTTATATGTTCTTATTTAATTGCATAATTTATATAATTATAAAAAGGCTCGTGTGACAATATATGTCAATTATTTTATAAATTGCAAATTAATTGCAATGCTTCCCACAGGTGGTGGTGCGAGACTTGTAGAACAATTTGTTGTGTAATGTTTGCAACTTCACTTTATTGCCTGTAAGAGTCGCCAACGGACAAAAACAATGAGAAATGAACGTACGCCAGACATGAAATTGGCTTGGAGGAACGCACATTCTTGCGTTAATTTCACTGTTAGTACATCCGACCGTGAGCGTGAAAGCTGGCGTACGCAAAGTTTTTGTGCGTACGCAAGGTTGATACATGAGACCCCAGATCTTTTTTTACGAATCATCAGCCAAAGAATCAGAGCAAGAAGGAGAAGAACGAATGAAGCACCGACAACAATCATAATCACTGAGAGAGAGACGATACAGAGAGACACAATCAGCATTACTGTGTTTAACCAAATATAGACACACAACTGCTACAAATAAATGATAAATGATTTCTTTGATACTAAAACATGTGAGTTCACACTGACATACTGTGTGTTTGTTTGGAAATAGCCATTAAACATCAACACTTATTTTCCACATTCTAGAATAGAGGACTTACACAGACTGAGTTAAGAGCAGCAATCCCCAAACCAACTAATAATACTGACTATAGCTGAAATATACAGCAAACAGTGAACAAATAAAACACTGCACTGATATTAAGACATCTCTATTCACTGCATGAAGCAACAGACACCACAGTCATCATCTACAACCAAACCACAAGCTCTACTCTTCAGTTCAGTTATAACCACAAAAACTTCAACAGAAACTCTTCAAAAAGTCTAAAATAACTGATCATTTACTTAACTTTCAAAATATATAATATAGCACTTCATTTTCATTTTCACTTTATTTCAGTGAAACTATTATTTTATGTTAAGTGATTGCATACATTAGTTAAACTGGACATGAGACAATCCAGTAAAATTAAAGTGAAAGTTAATTTGACTTTACCTTGTGTAGTAATCCCTGTTGTTGCTGAATCAGCATGAGCTGTGAAAGATGAATGATTCAGATTCATCAAACTGTAAAAACGTGGTTTTCAAAGTCTCTGTGAAATAGTTTTCTATACCGTATTTTCCAAAAAGGATTTAATCATCCAAAACTCTACAAATATTTATTCTACAGAAGTAGTATGTTTTAGTATGTTTATTAGTAAGGATATTCCATATTTTCAAAAGGAATTGCAAATTATATTTTCAATTACGTTTTTCACATGTGGACGCATTAATTGTGACAAAATCCAAACCCAATTTCAAATCTTCCATAATCGTTTGGGTTTTCACTTTTGTGAATGCACAGTGACTGCCAAGCAAAGTGTCACAATACACTGCCTGGAAGGAACACAGAGCCGAGGATAAGTGAAAAAATAATGTATTGCACTGCTAAAATGATGGGCTAGCAGAGTATGGAGTGAGTTTTGGTTCTTTATTACATGCGAGAAAATAAAAGATCTGAGAGAAAAAAAAAAGTTTGAGAGAAAAAGTTATCACACTGATAGCAAAAAAACATTTCATGAGAGAAAAAAGAATATTTGAGAGAAAAAGTTTTCATGCCAATAGCAAAAATAATAATATTCGAGACTAAAAAAAGTTTTGAGATAAAGTATTTTGTCATAGAACATAAAAAATATACATTTGAAATTTTTAAAATTATTTCTGAGAAAAAAAATCTCTCTCAAAATACTTTGAAAAAAACTCTCAAATATATATGTTTTGCTATCAGTGTGAAAATATTTTCTCTAAAAAAAAAAAGTGTTTCTCTCGAAACGCTTTTCTTTGCTCTTGATGCAATTTCTTGCTCTCGTGTCAGGATTTTGCTTTCACTGTGAGAATAGTGTCATGGGCGGGGCCACGTTCCTATTGGCCAGTCGGGTGAGCATCGTCTTGTCTTGGGAGTCGAACTGAATCATTACACCATTGTTCGGTTCACCTGCATAGATGCCGCCTCTGCCTTATGGCTAGTTAAGTTGAGCAGTGAGCACGGACACTCCAATGTTTGGGTAAGATGATGACACACAGCTGGCTGAGCAAGTTCAGTATCACTGAAGATTAAACATTAAAAAATAGCACTCATATCCATGAATGAACGTGTATTATATTATTTGCTTGCTAATCGCTAGTAAAGCTAACCAGCCATCATGCTAGGTAAACTTGCAAACTCACCTGTTTATACTATGTTTAAATCAAATGCCAAATTAATGTTTTGATTTAGATTTCACGCCTTATTTAGTGAGTAGTGAGCTAGTTTCTACCTTTGCACTTGCTAGCCTCAAAGCACCTGAAGAGTAACTGCTTGTTCATACAACCTCCCGTACAACTTTCAACTAACGTTAGTATGCATGGAAGGTGGCAACCCTACAACTAGCTAACGTTAGACAGTGATTGACATACCGTTTGAAAGATTTAAAAGAAAAAATAATTACCATGACAGTACAGGCACAAACATATTTGTGGGTTGCTAATGTAAGAGTTAGTCCTAGACCTGCAATTTACCTTGTCAGCTCTAGACCTCGGCTAGATGGTAAAAAATATTTAGAATAAGCCCCGTGTAGCTTAGTTTGCGAGCTATACATGCAGTGTAGCTAAACATGTGCAACAACCATACAAAGACTATTTTAAACAAAACTAGGTGGGACACTTTCAAACGGTATATCAATCACTGCTCACTACTCACTAAATAAGGCGTGAAACTATATAAATCAAAACATTAATTTGGCATTTGATTTAAACATAGTATAAACCAGGTGAGTTTGCAAGTTTACCTAGCATGATGGCTGGTTAGCTTTACTAGCAATTAGCAAGAAAATAATATAATACACATTCATTAATATGAGTGCTATTTTTTTATGTTTAATCTTCAGTGATACTGAACTTGCTCAGCCAGCTGTGTGTCATCATCTTACCCAAACATTGGAGTGTCTGTGCTCAACTTAACTATCCATAAGGCAGAGGCGGCATCTATGCAGGTGAACCGAACAATGGTGTTATGAATCAGTTCGACTCCCAAGACAAGACGATGCTCACCGACTGGCCAATAGGAACGTGGCCCCGCCCATGACACAATTCTCACAGTGAAAGCAAAATCCTGACACGAGAGCAAGAAATTGCATCAAGAGCAAAGAAAAGTGTTTCGAGAGAAACACTTTTTTTTTTGAGAAAATATTTTCACACTGATAGCAAAAAATATATATTTGAGAGTTTTTTGAGAGAGATTTTTTTCTCAGAAATAATTTTAAAAATTTCAAATGTATATTTTTTTATGTTCTATGAGAAAATACTTTCTCTCAAAACTTTTTTTAGTCTCAAATATTATTATTTTTTGCTATTGGCATGAAAACTTTTTCTCTCAAATATTCTTTTTTCTCTCATGAAATGTTTTTTGCTATCAGTGTGATAACTTTTTCTCTCAAACTTTTTTTTTTCTCTCAGATCTTTTATTTTCTCGCATGTAATAAAGACACATTTCTAACTCCATAGCAGAGGGGCTGACAGACGACAGTGGTGGAGGAGGCAGGAGCAGGTGGGAGGGCAAGCATTTTGGAGGATTCTTTATAGGAACGGGCACTGGAGCAAGCTCTGGGCCTGGAGCCGTCACTGGAGTGCTTTCTGGGCTTAACTCGGGAACTGGAGCCCATCCTGGGCTTAACTCGGGAACTGGAGCCCATCCTGGGCTTAACTCGGGAACTGGAGCCCATCCTGGGCTTAACTGGGGAACAGGAACTGGAGAATAGGAAGCCCCCTCAGGGCTGGACGAGGAAACCAAGGACGAAGGAGGGCTGAATGCGGAGGTGAAGGAGACCCAGATTACGGCGGTGCTGGTAGATGGTAGTCCCAAAGAGCTCGCACTGCAAAGATGGTGGGCTGAGGGTGAGCAGAGGGGCTGCAAGACGACAGAGGTGGAGAAGGCAGGAGCAGGTGGGATGGCAGGCATTTTGGAGGATTCTTTATAGGAACAGGCACTGGAGCAAGCTCTGGGGCTGAAGCCAACACTGGAGTGCTTCCTAACTAGGGAACTGGAGCCCTTCCTTGCCTTAACTTGGGAACTTGTGCCCCTCCTGGGCTTAACTGGGGAGCAGGCACTGGAGAATAGGAAGCCCCCCTACAGCTGGACAAGGAAACCAAAGACGAAGGAGGGCTGGTCCAGTGGAGACATTATAGAGAGCAAAGGGTGCAGTTCATCCTCCAGTTCAGATTCCCACACCAAAAAAATCCACCTCCTCATTTCGGTCCTTTTTGCATTCCATATTCTGCTTTCTCTAAGCCGCGATTCAGGGGGCGGAGCTCCACTCCGCACTCACACAGTCCATGGCTTGCTCTCTCATTATGGGCAGTGCCGCCGGTTCTCACACCTGGTCTGACGGGTTGCACTCTGGCTCTCCATCATTGGTGGGCTCGGGTTTATGCTTCGTACTGTGGGGAGATTGTGGGCTGGGCTCTGGGATGGGAGTGAATCCGGCGAGATCCTCCACAGGGCAGATGTTAAGTGGCGAGTCCACTCCACAAAGTCAGCAAATTCCTCCCAAGGACCATCTTCAGACGACAACGCTCTGAACTCTGTGGTTAGGCTGGCGTTATAAAAAGTGCAGAGTGCATCGTCTGAGTAGCTGGTGACATTAGCTAGCAGTAGGAACTGTCTCCTATGGTCCTCGAGAGAATGTCCTTTCTGCTCCAGCAGGAGGAGGAGGAATTCGGGGTGAAGGAGGGGATCCATGGACACAACACTACGGAAAAAAAAGGACTGAGGAAAATCTGAAAATAAATGGAGGGAAGACGCACAGTTTAACATTTTTAGGTCAGGTCTTCTGTCACAGTACGCTGCCCGGAAAGAGCAAGGGTAAGTGAAAGAAGACTTTATTAATCCAACACAGAGTATATCCTACATGGAACTCTGAGGAAAACACACAAATGTGGTTTGTAGACCCGACAAAAATTAACTAAAAGGACAAGGCTTATAAAGACAGGATAACTGGGGAAAAACAGGTGCAATAAATAACTAAACAGGGACATGGAACACATGAGGAGGAAAAACTAGACACACCCAGGAACTAATCAAACCAGACTCGGAAGACAGAAACTGGGTCACAGGGGCAAAAACACACATAAAGAGTCCATGGGTGTGACACAAAGTTAATTTGCAACTGAATGAACCCTGGTCTTATGAGTGAGCCTGTCATATTTAAAGTGAAAGTGATGGGACATACAGCCAATTATGGTCACCCATACTCAGAATTCGTGCTCTGCATTTAACCCACACAAAGTGCACACACACAGAAGTTAACACACACACACACACACCGTGAACACACACTTGGAGCAGTATCAATAGCACTATTAATTACCACATCTGCTTTTTCACTCTCTCTGCGTCACACATGTAACCTGCCAAACAAATGGAATCACAATTCATTTTGCATTTTAATTTCTGATGCCTGACACGGATACCTGTCAATCAGTGACAGGGGTGGGACTAAACCAGGGGTGTGTTTGTATTGGGAGGTGATGTCACTCACTGACGATTGTGCCAGAAGTACACAACTTTTGAAAAGTCTCAATTTCTTTATTATTCCCAGCAGCAGGTTCTGGACTGTTAAACTCGACTGCAGTTCATTAGTTTGCAGCAGAGCTTTGAGTTTCTTCTGTCAGACTGAAAGAAGCTTTTGTTTCTCGGTTTGTTCTGCTTCAGTGACACTAACAGTCCTTAATGATACTGACATTATGAGACTCTAAAACTGATTGATGAGATGTTTTCTCACCTGAACTCTTGACAGTGTATGTGACTGAGGTCTTGACTTGATCTCTCTGAGTAACTTCACATCTCCACTCTCTGTTGTGATCTTCATTCAGGAGTGTTTTATTCAGAGAGATGATACAGTGATCTGATGAGGATGATATCTGATATCTGGAGTCTGATTTAACACCAGCCTGATTCACCCAGAACAGATCAATTCTCTCAGAACGGATCCAATCATCACAAGAGACTCGAGGATATGAATTCAGCTGACAGAAGAGAGTCACAGAGAGACCTGCACTGATCTCAGTGTGTGAGGATGAGACTGAAACACAGAATAACACACACATCACACACTCTTCAATCATCAGGAGACAATAAATCAAGAATCTACCCTTTTTTAAATTGACCACATCATCATAAAATTACCATGAAGAACATGCAGATAAACACCAGCATCAGGTCTTAGTTGTTCTCCACCCTCACCAGTCCATTGTTGACAGATGTAAGATCCATAATCTTCTGTTGAGATGTTCCTGATGTTCAGAGAGCAGTCAGACCCCAGACTCAGTCTCTCATGTCTCTCTATGTCTTTATTCTTTTCCCCTAAATTAATCAGTTCAACTGCTTCTGAATGTCTGAATCTGTTATTATAGATCCATGTAGTTGATTTACAGTCCTGAAGAGCATTATTACAGGGCAGATGGACATCTTCACCAGAACTGATGAACACATGAACATCATCCACTCCACTGACACCTGAAACACAAGAACATGTGATTGATCAGTATGTTATATATTAATAAATAAAAACACACAACACACCAACATAAAAATCTGAATATTCAAAACATATTTTCCTGAACAACACACTCCAGATTAAACTATTGTTCTTCATCAGAGAGCTGTTTGAATCTCAAACACTATGTTAGGAATAATCCAGTGTGTTCTGTATAAAACACAAGAATAAACTGATCATCGTTCTCAGTCTGATTCCACTGAGCGTCTTGAAGAGAAAACAGATTTCTTTACCTGTGAGAAGTGAAGAGAGAAAGATCAGTCCCAGCAGACACAGATGATTATTATCAGACATTCTCTCTTTCTCACAGTCTTTCTCTTCATTGTATGAACTCAGCTTTTTCTTTGAATACTATCAGCTCTTCCTATTTTTGTTGACTTCCTCTGAACTGACCAACTGAGTGTTTCAAATCTGCTCGAGTTGCACTATATTCCAGTACGTAATGGAGAAGTGTTGTGTCACATTTGTGTGAAAAGTCTTCTTTCGTGTAAGCCAAACTAGCTCAACCCATGTATGGTCCAGCTTACTGACCTCATTCCTGCACACGATTGCATTACTGGTAGTTTCACTTCTCTCTTTTAGCAGTTTCCTGCATGCTTTTAAAACCTAGAAGTAACACCGTTACATTATTTCTGATAAAACTGGTTTCTTCTGAGAAGGTTTCCACATCAATTCTAACTTGGTCACACATAAATCAGTTGCATGTGAACTTTCTAGAATAACATTTAGAGACTATAAAAGGCATAGGCTGTTGGATATGTGTGCTGTGACACAGGCAAAGTTGCCATTTAAAGCACTTGAGAAATGCTTTTCCAATGTATAATGGACATTTTTCAAAGATTGTGATGATATATTTTCTGCAAAGGTTTTATTTTAATTTATTTTTTAAAGGGGGGGGGGGGGGTGAAATGCTATTTCATGCATACTGAGTTTTTTACACTGTTAAAGAGTTGGATTCCCATGCTAAACATGGACAAAGTTTCAAAATACTCCTTCCGGTTTGTCACAAGTTTGGGAAAGTTTTTTTCGAGTATGGCTCTGTGTGACGTTAGATGGAGCAGAATTTCCTTATATGTGTCCTGAGGCACTTCTGCCGGAAGAGCGCGCGCTCCCGTATAGCAGAGCACTGAGAGCACAACAGACTTCACTGATCAGAGCGAGGGCGTCGCCAAATGTCACAAAAGAAGTGTGTTTTTGGTTGCCAGGGCAAAACAACCCTGCACAGATTACCAAAAGAGAAACAGCATTAAGGGACCAGTGGATGGAGTTTATTTTTACAGAGCATCAACGGAGTTGTGCAAGTGTTTGTGTTTGTTCCCTGCATTTCGAAGATGCTTGTTTTACAAACAAGGCCCAGTTTGACGATGGATTTGCATATCGTTTATTTCTTAAGGATAATGCAGTCCCAACGAAAAAGGTTCACGATCGTGTGTTGGAACCGCAGGCGGTGAGTAAAACTGCTTCAAATATCTCTGTGTTGTTAACTTAGCTATCAGCGCGTAAGCACATCAAGTAAACAACATGCGATGTTGTCATCAAACTGCACTTTCCACATGTACAGCTAAAAAAATAAAAAAGACGACATAAAGTGGAACTTAGTCATTTTCCAAAACCGCTAAGCAAATATATACAGTATTTCAGTACATACCACATAGAGAAGCCTTTGCTGATGCTGCTCTTGTTCAGTTTCAGCCTCTGGATCTGATTCTGGATCATAAATATACGCTGAATCTGACTGTAAACCATGGTTTGTTTTGGATGATGTTTTTTTTCCTCGGTAATGTCACAGCTTCCACATGCTCTCAACGCAAAAGCCTTCTGGCGCTCGTGATTCTTTAGCTCCGCCCACACGTCACGCCTCCAGCCGGTCGTGTTTTTTCCGGGAAAAATCGGTACAGACTATCTTTCTCTTATGAATATAATAAAACTAGTGACTTTTTGGAGTTATGAAGGATGCAGTACTACTCTATAGGTACTCAAGATTAACAGGATATTGAGTGAAAACGAGCATTTCACCCCCCCCCCCCCTTTTAGCTACTGTGCAAGTGTAACATCTAAAGGCTGTAATGTAAAGTGAAACCTTGTTACCCTTTTGTTACGTGTAGTTACTGTGTTAAGTGTAGTGTAACATTTGTGGGCTTTAATTTAATGTGAGACATTCCTATATAACCTCTTGTTACGTGTAAGTTTCAAAGTTATTAACAGTGAACTGTATTACATAGTTAAATGCAAGGTCCAAAGACCACAAGCTAACAAAGATATATATATATATATATATAACAGAGCAAAATGCATAACAAAACTAATTAGCAACCACTGATGCAAAATACAAAAAAAATCAGTAAACACACACACACACACACTGTTACAGACACGCCAGGTTCCACCAGCAACCAATCACAATGCACTCCCTCACCTGAATACCAATCACTCCCACCTGATCCTCATCCACCTGCCAAAACCTCCTCACTACAAATACCACACACACGCACCCAGTCAGCGTTTGGTCTCGTTCGCAACAAGGTCTTATCTTAACCAACTAACACTAGCACTTTTCCTTTTCTTGTCTTTTCATTTATTTAAAAAAAAAAGTGCTATGCGTTCTATATTAGACTAACTGAGACTTGTCATGGCACTTGTATTCTGTTGTTGTTCTCTTGTTGACCTGACTGCTTCTATTGTTCTCATTTGTAAGTCGCTTTGGATAAAAGCGTCTGCTAAATGATTAAATGTAAATGTTATCTGAATGCTTACTCTAAGGACTAACTCCATCTCTACTTCCCTCTCTCCAGCGATCTCCAGAAGCTCCCCATCTTCTTCGTGTGCGTGTGTGTGTATTCACTACCTCCAGCATGTGAAACCATTCTACTATGGATCCCTTCATCACTGCCTCCATCACCTTCACATCACCCTGCACTACCCGCTCCTCTGCTTGTGCCTCAATAAACTGTGTTTCTGTTACTTTCAGCCTCCTGTCCTGGTATTCCGTTACACACACACACACACACAAATCATGTCCTAAATGTATTTGTAAAAGGCATACTGTCAGTTTTTTCTTTCAGCTGTGGGCAGGAGTCAGCACATTTCTGGAGATCTTTTGCAGTACTTGCAATGTTGTCCCTGCAGAATAAGAGGGAGCAGAAAAGTACCTTATTTTATGTATATATATATATATATATATATATATATATATATATATATATATATATATATATATATATATATATATATATGTATATATACATAAAATAAGAACTTCTGTGAGGACTCTGTTCCACAGCAATGTTCAAGGCAAAATCTGTAAGAGTTGCCAACACTGTGATACGGCGAAGCAATAAATAATAAAATAACAAAGGGCTACAAAACTTACACAGGTAACTGGAAAATAACAAAGAAGAACTTCATAGTAAAACAAAATAGAGAATATGCAACAGTTAGTAGGTGACAGTCAGCTCCACTCTGATGGGCTCCAGCTCACCTTAACCCTTGGATTTACTGTACCCTGTACCTTACGAAAACATTTTTATTCAATAGTAAAAAAAAAGAAAAGAAAATAAATGTTACTATATTTAAACCATGGGTAACACAAACAGCCTTGGTTGTGCTAAAAAACTGTTGTTAAAACCTCTTCAGCCCTGTTGTATATTTTTTCTTTTTTACAGAATTAGGCATACCTCATATTTTTATTTTATTTTTATTAACAGACAGTGTTATTTTATTTATTCATAATTTTATGACAAACACAAAAACTAATTTTCATCATAAGTTACTCACCCCATCATCCAAGATGTTTATGTCTTTCTTCAGTTACAAAGAAATTACGTTTTTTGAGAAAAACATTCCAGGATTTTTCTTCATACAGTGGACTTTTATGGTGGCCAGTGGATTGAAGATTAAAAGATTCAATGAAGATTCAAAGGGTTGTACATGATCCTAGCTGAGGAATAACAGTCTTCTGTTGGATGATTTTAAAGTTTCAAAGGAGAAAATTATTTGGAATTTTTAACAACTACAAAGACAAAAAACTAACTGCACTCTTAAAATAATAGGGAAACATCCAAAAGGGTTATGTGAACACTGTAATGTACAAAAAAAAAAAAAACAATACCTCATGCATTTCTTGCAAGGTATGAAGTACAAACATCGGACCTTTACGATGTAGGCTAAGCATCAGTTTTCATTTCTACTTCTGCGTCATTGTCCGTGTGCAGTACACACTCAAACCACTAGCGTGCAGTGTCTACGGGCATGATGCTTGTGTAACCTACAGTACCACGACAAAAGCCAAAGAAGAAGTGGCTTGTCAGAGAATCGTTATAGCCATAATGGCGGCAAATAAATATCCAATCAAAAGGAGACCACTAGGAAACAGGAGAATATGACATTATTTCCATCTCCACTAGGACTTGTATCACGGCAGATCAACACTGTTTGTTGTGGACAACTAGTGATGTATAATGCTGTGTAATATAATAAATAAGACACTCTGTTCTTTGCTTTGTTTTATTTTCTATAAGAAGGTGTAACATTAAAATATATTAACATAAACACACACAAAACTCAAGTACATACGGGAGGAGGGGTTCTTGCAGACCAATCCGAGCGCTTGCAGTACAAGTACATCAGGCTACTGTGTAGGCTATGGTTTAGGATGTGCGTCTATGCGTAGACTATGGTGTAGGTTCGACGCAGAAGTATAAATCAGCCTTTATTATGCCGATGAATGGGCCCTACTCCGGACCCAGTGCCCAGCCAATCATCAACCTGCTGCATGGAGCAACAGCCAGAGCACACCACGACTGATGAGCTATTGCTAAGAGGAGCGACAGAGATGAGGAACACCCCGGATCCAGAGCCCTATCCGTCTGACAAGGTGTGAGAGCCGGCAACGAAGCCCATCTCAGTGCAGATTAGTTGTGATAGTTATTCAGTTGTTGTTTCATGAAACTCCAAATGTTGCAGTGGGTAGAAAATGAGCTAGCTGCTCAATATTTAAATATATGACTAGTGCTTGCCTGTACCAGTTGCAGCTTGCTTTAGAAAACCTCCACCTTCCCCAGCTCCACCTGTTTAGATCTGCTATGAGGTGATTCATATATGCTATTTGGGGGTTATTTCATGTATGTTATTTTGCAGTATTTGCAGTATTTTGCAGTATGTAATATTCATTACATTCTCACAGCAGCATGTTGTGGTTCTCTTGGCAGTATCATGTCTGTACTTGCTCTGCCTCAGCAGCAGCAGCGTAGCAGATCTCTTCCGCCAAGACCAAATACATTAACATAGTCATGTACATTACCATGCCAATCCCTACAGGAGTTGTTATGACAGAAATGTGTTTAAAGCATCACTGCATGATATGGCTGGGTGAAATGACAATACATATCGTGGCAATGATATAAATCTTTATCTAAATCGTTTTCATAGACAGGCCAGTCAGAGTAAGCAAATATATCATGCAGCTTTTAGTGGGCAGGAATTATTGGAACGTTGTAGTGGAAAAAGAAGCATGGGCAAATGAGTAATAGAGTCTGATGTGTTTGGTGGTGTTGTAAGTGCAATATGCCACAAAAGGAGATTTAAATACACACTCTTGGCAGGCAGTGGCATTCCGGCTGATGCAGTACGTAGGCATAGCATAAGCTCCGGTGAGAATACGCTTGCCTTACAAGAACCAAGTTTTGTTTACAACAAAGGAAAACGTGTGTCCTCTTTGCTTATACTGAAATCCTTCAACATTTTCTTAAGAAATCTTCATTATGTGCTAATTTGTGACCGGTGTTCTGTTTTCCTCTGTCCTCTGTGCTTCTGTCAATTCTTACCGGAGTTATGCTATGCTTACACTACAGATGCTAAACATTTATGCAAACTGTCTAAACTACATTAAACATGCAGAAACACATGAATTTTCAACAGCAAATTAGTCATTTAGAGAACACATTTTATATTTAAACATGAAAAATTTACATAGGTCCGCAGATGGCACGCTCTCTTATTAATATACGCTCTTCTTAATATGTTTTCTTTTTTTTCTTTGATTATTCATAAGAAACATTTTATTTGAATTAATGTTTATATTAAATGTGAACCATTAATTTATTAATTATTGTTTATTCTATTGCAGTCTCATTTTGAAAATGTAAGTATGTCTATAAAAAAATGTATGTATAAAATTGTATATTAAAAAAAGAGAGTAAAAAAAAAACATGGTTAAGGCAGGGTTTTTAGTAGACTCAAATAAAATCACATAAAGTTCACAGTAATAATTTGCTCAAATACAACTTACTAGCACATTATACATTATAGTTTCTAAGCTAACATGACAGTCTGCCAATGTAAGACAGTCAGTTTCTACAAATGAAATGAATCAACATTTTAATTTAGTGCATGGTACAGTGCAGTAACATTCTGTAAAGTATTACAGTAAAACAGTAGATTTAACAATAAATTACTGGTAAATTGTAAATTCTACTGCATTTGGTCTGTAACTGTAAAAACTGAATTCCATTATAATGGATACTTCAGAGGTTCATATTTGGTTACATACAATTGCAAAATATGAATATGGCCAACTTAGTGTCATTATCTTAAGACAGACTGAAGCAAAAATTCATCACATTTTACAATGAAGCAAACAAAAGCCTCTGCTGTGAGAATATACTTTCAGACTAGATTGGGTTTCTTATGTTCTTATCAGTCAACCGAAGAGGTGGAGTTGCATAACTATGATCTTAAAATAAGTATACTTATGGACTATGTACTTTTTCTGTCTCTCAGTTAGAATTTTGGGATATGTGTTCAGTTGCTAGATTTCACATACACAGTAGGTCTTTTATACACTCACTGGGCTATATACCGTGCAGTGCTAAAAGTCACAATAATGGTAATCAGTGTTCAGCTCCCTTATGTTTATGTGTGGAACACCATTTATGATTTCATGAAACTATCATCAATAATGAAGCCCAAGTGCCACCTACAGGCCTGTTATGTGTAAGCTGGCGAAATGGTGATGTGAAAGGACTTTATTATATTACCATTTTTGGTATTTATGCAGCATTATGAAAGTGTCTTATGCTCATCAAGCCTGCATTTTAAATTAAAAATACAGAAAAAATAATCATTAAATTGTACTTAATTTAAAATAATGTTTTTCTATTTTAATATTCTTTAAAATATAATTAACTTCTGTGATGCCTAACTGTATTTTCAGCATCATTACTCCAGTTTTCTGTCACATGACCCTTCAGAAATCATTCTAAAGCCCCATTCACACGTGATTCGTTTTACCTTGTGAACTCCAGTCATTTGTAATAATAGTGCAGGTTGTTTGTGATATTAATTCCCTGCAAATCGGTCATGTCTGTCATGTGTAACATAAAAATTCCCCCGCAAATGACTTACCATATTTTGCCGAATACTAACCTGTGATAGTATTAGACTCATGCAAATCGGCATATCTTAGCCTTGGCCAGCATCTCTCTTTCCATCTTGTGAAATCACTCAAGGTCCCCAGATAATACTAGTCCCGTGTGAATAGGGCTTAAAATGCTGGTTTATTATCAATGTTGGGAAAAGTTGCGCTGCTTATTTTTTTTTTTTTATATATCTTGCAAATCAGGTGAGTTATCACAACTCGTTCCTGGGCGCTTGTTTTCTGCTAGGGATGGATGAGGACACAATCTGTTGTACTCTTCCTGGTGGTGATTTCCCTTGATCGAGCTTATTAATCTAGTCCTGTGGTTGAACAATTCAGACTTCGAAGTAGAAGTTTATGATCCACCAAAATCTCCTTGTCCAGTCCCCTCAGGAATGAGCCATGTTACGCCTGTGCTCCCTGGACCCCCTATATATATATATATATATATATATATACAGAGCAGTTCCTATTAATTCAATTCATATGTATTTGTATATATCTTTTCACAATACACATTGTTACAAAGCAGCTTAACAGAAAATCCATGTGTCTACATTACAATTTAGAGTGATCTGGTATCAGAACGAATATGCCCAAGTTTGAAGGGTTTGGATTAAACCATTTGCATATATTATGAAGCTGTGGTGCTTTGGTTCTCCTTGTGTTTTATTGGTTTCTGTAGGTCAGTCAATTTAATTCAATTCTTCAAACATAATGAACATAGGAACAGACCATCATCATCACATCATACTTGAGCTTCACATTACAGAAATGATAAATATGTAATGGAGCCTGTGAGAATTTCCACTGCTTCATGAGTCTATCATCTATCATCGTTCAAGATTTCCCTTAGGAACCTTTTATGCTCAGAAATAGCACTGACAACATATGATCACATAAAGCAATTTATAGCTTGTATTTTATGCAATCCTTCCCTTCCCCCAGTAAAATTCATTTCTCACCTGAACTCTTGACAGTGTATGTGACTGAGGTCTTGACTTGATCTCTGTGAGTAACTTCACATCTCCACTCTCTGTTGTCATCTTCATTCAGGAGTGTTTTATTCAGAGAGATGATACAGTGATCTGATGAGGATGATATCTGATATCTGGAGTCTGATTTAACACCAGTGTGATTCACCCAGAACAGATGAATTCTCTCAGAACGGATCCAATCATCACAAGAGACTCGAGGATATGAATACAGCTGACAGAAGAGAGTCACAGAGAGACCTGCACTGATCTCAGTGTGTGAGGATGAGACTGAAACACAGAATAACACACACATCACACACTCTTCAATCATCATCAGAGATTAAACCAAGCATTTACCCAGAGTGACCACATAATCATAAATTACCATGAAGAACATGCAGATAAACACCAGCATCAGGTTCTTGTTTTTGGTCTCTCTTCTCACCAGTCCATTGTTGACAGATGTAAGATCCATAATCTTCTGTTGAGATGTTCCTGATGTTCAGAGAGCAGCGAGACCCCAGACTCAGTCTCTCATGACTCTCTATGTCTTTGTCTTTGTCTTTATTAATTTCCCCTAATTTAATCAGTTCAACTGCTGCTGAATCTCTGAATCTGTTATTATAGAGCCATGTAGTTGATGTACAGTCCTGAAGAGCATTATTACACGGCAGACGGACATCTTCACCAGAACTGATGAACACATGAACATCATCCACTCCACTGATACCTGAAACACAAGAACATTGAGAATTATTTTATACAGGTGCATCTGAAGAAATTAGAATGTCAAAAACACATGTTGAAACACAATAACATGTGACTGATCAGTATACTATTAATTATATTAACGTCAGCATAAAAAGCAGAAGATTCAGATCATACGGTATTTTTGTATCATTTAATACAAACAACACATATCACATTCAGGAATAATCCAGTGTGTTCTCTATGAAACACAAGAATAAACTGATCATCGTTCTCAGTCTGATTCCACTGAGTGTCTTGAAGAGAAAACAGATTTCTTCACCTGAGAGAAGTGAAGAGAGAAAGATCAGTTCCAGCAGACACAGATGATTATTATCAGACATTTTCTCTTTCTCTCAGTCTTTCTCTTCAGTATATGATCTCAACTCTTTCTTTGAACACTCCCAGCTCTTCCTGTGTTTCTTTACTTTTTCTGATCTACAGACTGAGTGTTTAAATGTACTAGAGTATATAGTGACGCTGTGCCAGTACGCAAGCAAGTGTTGCTTAACATTTCTCCTGTAGATATTGATGAAATATTTGATTTATTCTATAAAAGACATTTGTAGAAGTTGTTTTGATATTATGAAAGCCAGATGCATTTTGAAGGCCTCGTGGTGTAGGTGACTGTGAATGTAAAAGGATGAGCAATGTTTATGTTGCAAACAAAAAACGTTGGCAGCTGATGTTTAATATGTGTTTCTCTGGGCATGTGGAAAGGGTTAAATAAACGGTTTACCAAGAAGTAAAATCACACAATTAAAGAAGAATCAAAGAGCTAAAAAAGATCTTTCCACCTCAACAGGTTAATCTCCCCTCGAGAGCCGAGCGTTGACTGATGCTGGTGTTGTCTTGAGCTCAGGTCCTCCTGCATTTTCTACAAACTGTCTAACCATAACCACTAGCACTGAGAAACGCAGGGGAACGCTTCTTTCTCTTAGTCTGCATTTCGTCAAATAGAAATAAAATTATACAATTATTAGTGATCAAAATTGTTAGTTACTGAAAAGGTTTCCATCATCCAAGACTCATTTGTAGAATGAATTCTGAAACAGTTTTTTAAGTATATTGAAATTATTAACACGAGCATCTTAGGAGAAATGAGTGTTTCTACACATGGATCATAATGTGCTGCTTTTCTCTCTCCAACCCTGAGAAAACACATCAGATCTAGAATCCTTTATTAACACCACAAACTTCAGCACATCTTCCCTTCAGCCGGTGGATTCGTCATTCCTCCATCCGCTATCGCAACCGCTCGCTCCTCACGTTTCCGTTAAATGCTCATAATTGATGGATGGACATATTCCAGCTAGAATTTTTTTTGTTCCAGATTGATTGGTGAAATACTGGTGAAATATCAGCATTCTTGGAATATCTCGTTAGGTTGCACTTTCAAAAATATATTTATTCACTAATAGTATTATGACAAAATATATATAATGTTTGTGGTGTTGTTAAATTGAGCCCACAGTTTCCACTGCAATTAACAAAGATATGTTGCAATTAGGAATAGCATGATTGTAATAAT
Source organism: Carassius auratus (assembly GCF_003368295.1). Taxonomy (NCBI): domain Eukaryota; kingdom Metazoa; phylum Chordata; class Actinopteri; order Cypriniformes; family Cyprinidae; genus Carassius; species Carassius auratus. The sequence goes on from NW_020528077.1 coordinate 239,870, forward strand.
ATCGATGCCACCCTGGGCACTTCTCTCATCTCATCACCATTTATCACAGTCTCCTGTATCTATTCCCTCCCCAAAGATGAGCTTTGACTGATACAGTCTTTTCATTGTTGTCTGTGCAAGTGAAGAATTTAAATAATGGGTCAGCCAATATTCATTATTCATTATTCAATATTCATTATTCATTATTCATTATTCATTATTCATTATTCAATATTCAATATTCATTATTCATTATTCAATATTCAATATTCATTATTCATCAAGTGATTTTATTGAAGACTACCAGGATAATTATGAGTTTATTACATTAATTTACAGTATGTGCACTCACTTTATTAATCCTATGCCCTGTCCAGAGGTGGCTCTGACCAATTTGGTGCTCTAGGTAAGATTTTAGCTGGTGCCCCTTGCACAGCCAATTGACCTATCGATAAGCCCCTCCCCCTCCCTCTTTAGTTACTGTTGCCCCCTTGGACAAACAAACTGAGCTGCTCACTCTCTTACAATGGCAGCCTGTCAGTGTGAAAGCCTTGTCCCACAATGTTTTTGAACAATTTTGGACATAGAAGGGCAACCAGTCAAGTGGGAATTAAATATGCCATGGAGGGATATACAAAATATAAAAATAATTATGCTGGATAACTCAAAGCCAGGGTTCACCACAATGCAAGCGGGAGAAGTCTCCAATTACAATCGTCATGATCGCAGATCACGACATCCCAGATCAACACGGTTCATGTATCGCAGAGTATGATTAAATTAATGTACATTTAACCAGTTTAATATGGAGAGACACTGAAATTTAGACCTTTGTTAAGGTGTTCTTGACCTACTGTACATTGCACGTGAGAACAGTATGTTATCATGGACACTAACTTTATTTTTAGCCGGAGATACCTTGCTGAAACACAAGATTAATGTTTTGCTTGAGCAGATTAAAACTTTAACTTAATTGGAGTATGAGAATATTAAAATGTATTAAAATTAGTATTTTTTTTTTTTTTCATTGGGATTGGGGTTGAATGCTTAGGAACAATTTGTTTTTTTGCTCTGTTTTTTTTTTTTTTTTTTTAGGTTAGGAAATGTAATAAAATAAATGTCATTGCCTATCCTCTCAGGATATCTGGAATCAGAATTAGTACCACAGACACATTGATTTACATTTTTGTAGCATAAACATTATCAAACCAATGTGAGCTTTGCATCCTCCAATGTTTCTCTATGGCGCTGAAACCATAGACATGAATATGCATATATATTATGCCTATGGCTGAAACCTACAGATGTCCGAGTTTTGCTCCCTGTGCAACTGATACTCAACTGCCATTGGCTCATTTGTGTTTGGGCGGAGGGACTTACCGATAGGTCAATCCCACCACCGATCATTCACACAGAAACTTCATAGCTTTATGACATGAAACAAATTACATATGAAATAAGGTGGTTGCACAATAAATAAACTGACATTAACTCATCTAGAAATTTAAATTAGAGAACTTTATCATCCAAAGGCAGCTGCATTACTAACATTTAAACCTCAAATTTCTTCATTTCAAAAATAAATTTAGGGATGCAATGATCTTAACTTTACGGCAGAATCCAAGACTGATTTTTTAAATGTATTTTAATCAAAAGACAAGAAGGAAAGACAATATAAGTACATGAAGTATATGGTTATTTGCTTTATTAACCCTCCTATTAACTTTGGGGTCAATTTGACCCCATTCAATATTTGTGTTAGTGCCGCTAATGTCATCAAAATGGTTCCATGGGCCACTAGATATACTGTCAGCCATGTCCAAGATATAAAATCAGCATTTCTTCTTTTCACCACACCATCAATTGAAAAGAATGTACTTGAAATGACAAACTTAGAGGGTAGGCGTGTGTATGGGGATGGTTGGAAAGAATTTGATGTGACTGACTTGAAAGCCTACATTGGGTTGCTTATTTTGGCAGGAGTCTACAAGGCAAAAGGAGAAGCAACAGCAAGCCTTTGGAATGCTGACACTGGAAGGGCAAAATGCAATATGCCCCTGAGGGGGCACATCCTGTAGCTTTTGGTCTCTCAACCGAGGTTGCTGAGATCATCCTTCAATCCAGAACTCCCTCCATGAGGAAACTGTACACCTTGAGGTGGAAACCTTTCACCTCCTGGTGCGAAGAATGCCAGCACGACCCAGTTATTTGCCCAGTTGGGACAGTTCTGGAGTTCCTGCAGGCCCTTCTCTCTGCAGGTTTGACCCACTCCACCCTGAGGGTCTATGTGGGGGCCATTACAGTCTACCGTGCCCCTCTTGGTGGCCATTCAGTGGGCAGACACCCTCTGGTTACATGTTTCCTCTGCAGTGCACTGAGGCTGAGGCCTCCGGCCAGAAGAAGTGGTTGATCAGGATGCTATCCTAAAACCTTGAGTCCTCTGATCTCCCCACACCATTTGGAGTCAAGGCTCACTTGAACCAAAGTATGGCAGCCTCCAAGGCCTTCTTGTCAGGTCTTCTTGTCTTGTCAAGGCCTTCTTGTCTTGGATGCCCCTCACATTCATCAGATTTTATGGTTTGGATCTGCGAGCCACTTATGGCTCTTCTTTATCTTGCCTTAGCTGTGCTCCTTGTATACACACTAGGCAGGGACTTGCAAGTCTTGCAAGACCCCACACATTATGTATGTTGCAATCCTTGATAACAAAAAGGACTGTTATGTGTTCCTTACTGATGTTTTGATTGTGATGATGTTCTGTTTAAAAATAAAATCCTTTTAAATGTTTGAAATTGTGTTTGTTTTTCCCGGGGTCAAACTGACCCCAAACATAACTTGTGTTACTTTCCTTGATAAAATAAATAATTCTTTTTTTCTTTTCAAATGTTCTAGATTACATAAATCCATACTTAGAAATATTATAAAACAAATACAACACCAAATATATATATACTTTTCAAATTTTAGGTCAATCAGTAAGATATTATGGTGATTTGTAAATGTTTCTATAGTCGTGTAATGGGTATTATAAGGGGTGGGGAGGGTGGTGGTGGGTGGTGGGTGTATGTCAATTTAAAAGGCTATTTAAGTAGTCAACAAAGACATAAATTACCTGAGTCACAAACCTTTGTAAAAAAAAAAAAAGAATAATAAAAATATAATATTCATGAGGTTTAAATGACCCCAGTGGGTAACAGATGTTTTCAGATTTGGGGGTAACAGGAGGGTTAAACTCTATTTTGATTTAAATTAGACTGTATAATTTCTAAACCCAAAGCAAAAACATAATGGTCTGACTTTAGATTTGTGGAATTAGGCTACATAAAACAAAGCAAACAGCAGACAGGCTGAATGAAAATGTAAATTCACTCTCTGTCAGCAGGTGGCGCGTAAGGAACAGCAGTGATGCAGGGTTTTCTTGATTACCGCTGTAAACACTAAATGTGTTATTCTTAGTCAAGATGAAAGGAAAATGCCATCTAAACTGTTTCTATTAACTGATATGATGACTACAGCTGTTGAAAGAGCTTACAGGTGGTGATGGATATAAGTATAGGCTTAAACCAAATGCCGTACCATCGATTTTCCGCACAAGGAGTCTAAACTCCCTGGATCTCGAGGGAAATCCACACTGAGAAACTCATCCAGCAGCCGCAGCATCACGATTAGCTTTGGCATATTTACATTATAACAGGGTGGCATAGAGTTTCTCATCTCAGCCATTTGTAAGCTGTTTCAGTAGCTGTGGTCCACTAAAAACCTCAAAGGCATCAGGGCTGAAGTGGAGAGAAAAAAATCAGTCTTTAAAACGTTTTATCTTTACGTTTATGCATCTTCCCATTCTTTTCTCCTCTTCTTATCGCTAGGAAATCAGTGAAGTATTATATTGCTTCTCTTGTTGCTCTCCGACTGAAAATTACATCCAAAAACCACACAATTTGGTATCGTATCAGTATTTTACTGTCTTCAGTTGTGTTTTCTGAGTTGTGTCGCAGTAAAAAGTGTCAGGAGCTCACTGAGTGCAACCATTTGACGACATCAACACAGAATGTACTGTGCACACCATCTGTCGTCACTCCTTTTTCCCGAAACGACATGCCCAAGAAACCTTAGGGAATTCTGAATAAGGTGGCATTTCTTTAGATTGAGAGTGAGGCTAGCTTTGTGGAGACATGCAAGAACTTGATGCAGATGTTGAAGAAGATGTTTAGAGATGGATTTGGAATACACAACAATATCGTCAATGTACACCATGCAATATTTTCCTTTGATTTCTCACAGCACATGTTCCATTAATCTCTTAAATGAAGCTGCAGCATTTTTCAGCCCAAAAGGAAGACACAAGAATTCATATAACCATGTTGAAGTTACGAACACAGTCTTCCGCTTACTGTCTGACTCCATCTCCAGTTGCCAGTAACTACTCTTAAGGTCAAGAGTGCTAAAGACTGTAGCTTCATGCAATGACTGGAGGATATCTTGAATTTGAGGCATAGGATAGGCGTCTAAGTGAGTTTTAGAGTTTAGACCTCTATAATCAATGCAGAATCTGGAGCCACCATCATTTTTCAGGACGACAACCACAGGAGCAGCCCAAGGAGAGGTGTATGGTTGGATAACTCTCCATTTTAGAAGCTCCTGTACTTCTGACTCAATAAACTGTTGTTTTTCTCTAGAATCCTGGTACGCACGCAATCGCACAGGTACCTCATCCGTAGTTATGATATGGTGCTCCACTATACTAGTCCACCCAAACTCCTGCATACACACTTACTGCCAGCTTAAAAACAATTCTTCCAACTGTTTCTTCACATGGATTTCAGTGTCTGCTGCTTGGGCCAAGTTGTTGTATTTGCTGTCTGGATTCGTAATTGCCAGTCAGATAAACATCCCGAATGATGTAAAGGGACAAAGGTACTACTTTTTCTTGCACTTCAGATTTCAGATCTATGTCTATCTATCAACGAGAGGGTACTTCCTGTATAATAATGGAAACGACATACCTGCCTTGTAGGACTATTGGAATGGCAATGTTCTTATAATTTTGTAGTGATATTGGTTCCTGGCAGGCTTGTATCACTTGATTACTTACTTGATTACTTAGAATTTCTTGAACTATTATTACGGTTGGTAAACAATGGTCTCAGGTTTTGCACTTTGTGGGTGGAGTGAGTGTGTGTCTTGCGTCAGCACTGATTGTTTCTTGTAGACGTCTCCGCTAATTGTTCATGATCACCAGCTGCTACTCGTTACCCTTTTACTACATATCACCCTGTCTTTCGTCTTGTGTTTGTCAGAGCGTTGTTGGTCAATCTTAGAGTTACTTCATGTTTCTCTCATTTAAGTGCTTCTCGTCGTTGGATTGTCCTTTCTCCGGAACCCTGTCCACTCCTCCTCATCCCCAGATCTCACCACTCACCTTGACGACTCTTCCCCCGCAGTTCCTGTGTCACTCTCTCCTGCTGCCAACTTACCATCACACCTTGGATCACCTGTGAGATTTGCCTTTTCCCCGGATATCTCCCTGACTTTCAAAATTCCCCGTTCCTCCTGTCTTCATGTTCATTGTTTGTTTTGTCATTTAATAAATGTTATAAACTCGCACTTGCTTCCTCACCTCCTTGATATCATTACAGAACGCTCTGACCCGACATGGAAGCAGCGAGTACCACTTCTTTCACAGACTTTATTCATCACAGTGTCACCTGTATGGATCAGCAGCATGAGAGTATAGTCAACACCGGACGCGCTGTCAAAGCGCCTGTGACACAGGTGTCTGAGCTTACCCAGCAGATCCATCAGCTGACCTCTCCCACTGCGCGCCCCGCACCGCCCGTTCCCCAGGACATCCCCGAAGCCCGCTACAGACCCGAACCTCGTCTTCCGGTGCCGGAGAGTTACTCTGGTGAGCCAGATTTCTGCAGAGCATTCCTAACCAAGTGTTCCATGAGCTTTCCCTACAGCCTTGCACCTTCGAGACGGAGCAGTCAAAGGTAGCTTTCACCCTCACACTACTCTCCAGTAGGGCCGCTTTGTGGGGAACGGCAGTGTGGGAGAACCAACACCCATGCTGCGCCTCGTTCCACTCCCTCTCAGAAGAGATGAAGAGAGTATTCGACCGGGCCGCGGCCAGCAAGAAAGCTGCCTGTCAGCTCGCAGATCTCAGGCAAGAAGATCTATCCGTGGCTGATTATTCCATCAAGTTTCGCACCTTGGCGGCGGCATGCAAGTTGAACGAGGAGGCGCTGTGGGACAGATTCCTGCATGTGCTCTGACCGTGTTCACAAGGATATTTACCTCCATCGAGTTGCCAACCAGTCTCAACGGGCTCATCGACTTGGTGCTCCACGTGGACGCTCGGATTAACCGCCTGGGGGCACAGACCAGTCACACACGCCTTATCAGAAATTCGAGTTGAGAGAACATGGTCGGTCCCGTCATTGATCACGAACCCATGCAAGTGGGAAGAGCTTAACTTTCCCGGGAGGAGAGAGAGAGGCAGAGGTCCCGAGGACTGTGTCACTACTGTGGTGGCTCGGGACATCTCCTATGCACATGTCCGGTAAAAGAGCCAGCCCGGTAGTAAGTTTGAGGCTACTATCGGGTGCGATGTCCGCCAGGAAGTCCTCAACTACATATTCAACTCTCCTTCCAGTGAAACTGCGAACAACACTCACACCTGTCACGCCCTTCTGGATTCTGGAGTCAAAGGTCATTTAATTGACACTGACCTTGCACATCACCTGAACCTTCCTGTCCTTCCCCTGTCCCGTCAGATCCATGTCAGCGCACTCAATGGCCAGGAACTGCAGCACATCACCCACACCACTGAACCCATAACTCTCCTCACATCTGGCAAACACACCGAAACCCTATCCCTTCTCCTCATGGACTCTCCTGTGGCACCAATTGTATTAGGTCATCCCTGGCTGGTCAAGCACAACCCACGAGTGGATTGGGGTTCCAACACTGTCACCTTGTAGAGTGAAAGTTGTCATGAGTCTTGTCTGGTCTCTGCTTGTCCTTCTGTGTCTGTTTCTGTCTTAAAAGAGGAGACCACGGTTTTGTCAAACGTGCCCACGGAGTACCTGGACCTGAAGGAAGTGTTCAGTAAGTCCCGTGCTGCTTCTCTCCCTTCACATCGTCCCTATGACTGTGCCATAGATTTAGTTCCAGGTAAGTCCCCGCCTAAAGGCAAACTTTACTCTCTTTCCATTCCGGAGTGGGAGGCCATGGAGAAATATATTTCTGATTCTTTGGCATCAAGGTTCATCCGCCCTTCCTCTTCTCCAGTGGGGGCGGGACTCTTTTTTGTTGGTAAGAAGGATGGTTCCGTGTGACCTTGTATTGATTACAGAGAGCTGAACAACATCACGATAAAAAATACCTATCCTTTGCCGTTGATGTCTTCACCGTTCAAGAGGTTACAGGGAGCATCCGTCTTCAGAAAATTGGATTTACGTAACGCTTATCATTTGGTCCGCATCAGGAAGGGGGATGAGTGGAAAACCGCCTTTAACACCCCTAGAGGGCACTTTGAATACTTGGTGATGCCGTTCAGGCTCTCTAACTCACCAGGGATTCCAAGTAAGTCTAAGTTGACATAGTGAAAAATGATATATGGTAGCAAACTTATCTGGTCATTATCCATACCACAGGTACAGATGACAATAGGGACAAGAAAAGAGCAAAAAAAAGTCCAGTAGTTCAAACAAGAAAATAGCAAAAAAGTCCAGTAGTTCATTTCATATTCTAGCTTCAGTCAATCCAAGACTCAGTTCAGCTTACATTGCAATAAATGTCCTTGTAGCCCTCAAACATCTCAAATCTCAGTTGATTCAAGTCATCCAATGATGATACTTGGCAAGATCTAATTAGAACCCATTAAGAAACAGTACAGCATAGGATGGAAGCATCAAGTAGAATAAGAAGGATAACTCCATAGATGAGGTATCTATGAGAGTCCATCTAAGTAAAAACATACAGGCTAAAATTAACACCAAACATATTACATGAAATAATGTCACCCAGCAAAACAATGATAACACCTACTTGGATGAGCTTAAAATCACAGTTTCTCAATCCGGACTCTATACATAAGGTTAGCAGAAGGAGGCCATGCTTCTCTCCAACCAAACAATACTCCTACTCTACTTCTTCCTGCCTTTTATCCAGAGAAAGAGTAGTCTGGTGAGCCCCCTAGGGCATGTTAGTGGTGCTACTGCTCAAAAACCAAAGTAACTGCTCTAATGGTTGTTATAACGTGAGTGTGAACAGCTTTCAGCAGCATAACTGAGACAGAGCCGCGCTGAACTACAACAGTTATAATAAATTTCTATTTCTATTTTGCTTTAATAGTTATGAACAAACAACATCTAGTCAGGAAGCTGATTTACATTCATGTATTTCCAGTGCTTCCCCTTCCCCTTTTTTCTTCATTTTTCCACTCCTGATATGTAGTTGAGCTTTCTGATGATGAAAAACACTTTGAGCTTCAACTATCTCTTCAGTTTCACTTTCCTTTCCACCTCGGGACACAAGTAGGCATTTTAAAACTGAGGTGTAACCGCTGCCTGAGTCTTAATTACAGCTTTTAGTTTGCTTTGCTGTCGGTTCAGACACCTAAACAACCAATTACAGCTGGTAACAGCCTCGGTGGAAACACCTCTCTTCAGAATAACTGCCACTGCAAACTGATGATGGAGCACAAACTGCATGTTGTGTAATGATGAAGTATGAAAATATGATTTCAGTGTCCTCCAGTATTACGATGCAGCTTAACAATGTGGAAAACTCCAAGCCAAACTACAGCAGCAGCTCCTACACAAGCTTCAACATCTCTCTCTCTCTCTCTCTCTCTCTCTCTCTCTCTCTCTCTCTCTCTCTCTCTCTCTCTCTCTCTCTCACACACACACACACACACACATCAGCAGCCTCTAACGTCACTGTTTAACACTTCTTGCCACAACTGATCTGACCACAAGAAAATCATCCTGCTATTCCATTAGATCATTGCTAAAACCTCAAAGGATTCAGAAATATCTGTGCATTTGAAATGTTTTCATATAAGTCTTTAAAATTTAGATTGCTGTCACTACAAAGATATTCTACATTTCAGGGTTTATGCAAACTTATACGTAGTCTTTACATATGAATATCTGTGAATAATAATGAGAACACATTGGACAGAAAGATTTACTTTTGGTAAATGACAACCATCGTTTTTCTCCTGATTAAAATTACATGACAATTGATGATAGACTCGTGAAGCAGTGGAAGATCTTTTATAATTTCTGTGATGTATATGTGTTTATGTGTTCACTATGTTTAAACTGAACTAACAGATCCAGCAGAAACTGAAGTCAGGATCACCTTTGCTCAGATATTTCTTTCAGATCTGGTGATTTCCCTTCATGAGCTGGTAATGTGAGGATGTTAAACTGTGAAGCAAAGCAAAGATGAAAAAATAATAAAATGATTAATTCATGATCATATTAATTCAACTTGATTGTGTTTAGTTAAAGAAATCTAATTTGATAAACCAATGATCTCCGCAAACTTCACCTTTTCTCACAGCTGGGTTACAAGAGCAGATTTACCCAAATTGCCCAAAAATAATTAGCAAATGTAAAACAAAGTCTGTTTGAGTATAAAGATATTTGTTCACACTGCGTGTTAATACAATATAACCCAAAGTCTGACTCAAGCCCCGCCCATCCAGACACAAAGGACCAATGGGAGCAACATTTAGTGAGCAGCCAATCAGAATGAACTAGTGTCAGCTCCAGCCACTTTATACATCTTCATCAGAGGTTTGTTTTTGTTGATTCATTTCTTTGGGCTCTTGAAATCAGATTCCACTTCAGTCATTATCTAATTACTAATCATTTTATTTCTTTGAGCCCTAAGAATCCCTCAGATATTTGTCTGTGAATGTAATGTAAATCTAATATATACAATTATTGACCATAATAAAAGAGAAGATTTGAAAGGAGGACTTGATGAAGTTAAAGTAAACTGCTCTCATACTGTATATTAATTGATTTTTATAGAAATTTAAATACAATTTAATTCAGAAGGATGTTGATTTAATTAAAATTAGGGTTCAGATCAGTTTATTAAACAGTCTGAACTCATTTCATTGTTAACTGAAAGCAGCAGCTCGCTTACAGAAGGAAGAGGAAGTGACATCAGAATGAAGCAGATTCACACCTATCAGTCTAAACTGGGCTGAGAGATGAGCTCAGCTCTACTGTGGTCAAGCTGAGTTCTGAGTAACACGAGTGACATGTTTCCAAACAGCTGCTATACTTAGTTATGAGAGTCAACCATCTCATCTTAGTGAGAAGGTCTGGACTCTGAATAGATGCAAAACATCACCGTAAAACTGCGTATGATACAATGATTCAGTTATCACTATTATGATAATAATTCAAAGAAACACAGCAAATAAATGACCACCCTGACAGCAAGCAGTTTCGGCCCAGGTCTGGCCCACATCTGGCCCACATGGATTTCATGCGGGTCAGATGTGGGCCGGATCTGGGCCAACACTATGTTGCTGTCTGGGCATCATATGTTCAATCAAGCAAGTGTGGAGACCGTAGTGAGCACTTTGTTGTGAGAGTCTAGAGTTTTGTGAGAAGTTTGTCTGATGTCACTGTTCTGGACTCTAAAAGATATCACCGAGTGGCACGTTCATCTTTCTGCTCATGATGACAAGCCAAAGCATTCATAAAATATATCTTTTTACTACCAATTCAAAAACAGCATCTGTTTAAACATCTCAGTCTGTGTCACAGCACACAAATCCATCTCTCCGTGAATCATCAGCCGTCTGAGACTCGTGCTGCTGTGAAATCCGAAGGGAAGATGTGCTGGAGTTTATAGTGTTAATAAAGGACTCTGGATCTGAGGAACAGCAGCACGTTATGATCCATGTGTAGAAGCACTTTAGAGACGCTCGTATAGCGTGTGCAAAGACTCTGTTTGACCAAACAGGAATTGATGTTAATAATTTTGACATACTTTAAAAACTATTTTAGAATTAATTTCCTACAAGAGAGTCATGGATAGTGGAAAATAATAATGATTTTATTTCTAGAATTTAATGTCATGCAGGAAACTACTAAACTAACAGTGAAGTAAAGAATGGCCTAAAGATTGGGTTCAGAGCAAATGTGGTTAACACTGTGCAGTTCAGACTGAAGAATGAAGGAGAAATGTGACTATTATAGCAACTCTCGCATGATTTAAACACTCAGTCTGTAGATCAGAGGAAGTGAACAAACACAGGAAGAGCTAACGGTATTTAAAGAAAGAGATGAGATCATATACTGAAGAGAAAGACTGAGAGAAAGAGAGAATGTCTGATAATAATCATCTGTGTCTGCTGGGACTGATCTTTCTCTCTTCACTTCTCACAGGTAAAGAAATCTGTTTTCTCTTCAAGACACTCAGTGTGATCAGACTGAGAAAGAGTTAATCTGAACATGATCAGTTTAATCTTGTGTTTACCACAGAACATACTGGATTATTCCTGAACGCACTCAAACATCTGATGCTGAGTTAATTTCATATTGAGAGTGTGTTTGTGATTTGAACAGCTCTCTGATAAAGAAACAGTTTATTCTGAGAGTGTGTTATTTGCATTAAATTATAAAAAAACTGTATGAACTGAATCTTCTGCTTTTTATGCTGACATTAATATAATTAATAACATTAATAATCAGATGTTCTTGTGTTTCAGGTGTCAGTGGAGTGGATTATGTTCATGTGTTCATCAGTTCTGGTGAAGATGTCCGTCTGCCCTGTAATAATGCTCTTCAGGACTGTACATCAACTACATGGAGCTATAATAACAGATTCAGAGATTCAGCAGTTGAACTGATTCATTTAGGGGAAAAGAATAAAGACACAGAGAGACATGAGAGACTGAGTCTGGGGTCTGACTGCTCTCTGAACATCAGGAACATCTCAACAGAAGATTATGGATCTTACATCTGTCAACAATGGACTGGTGAGAATGGAAAACACCAAAAACAAGGACCTGATGCTGGTGTTTATCTGCATGTTCTTCATGGTAATTTATGATGTGTCAATTTTAAAAGGGTAAATTCTTGATTTAATCTCTGATGATGATTGAAGAGTGTGTGATGTGTGTGTTATTCTGTGTTTCAGTCTCATCCTCACACACTGAGATCAGTTCAGGTCTCTCTGTGACTCTCTTCTGTCGGCTGTATTCATATCCTCGAGTCTCTTGTGATGATTTGGTCAGTTCTGAGAGAATTGATCTGTTCTGGGTGAATCAGACTGGTGTTAAATCAGACTCCAGATATCAGATATCATCCTCATCAGATCAGTGTATCATCTCTCTGAATAAAACACTCCTGAATGAAGATCACAACAGAGAGTGGAGATGTGAAGTTACTCAGAAAGATCAAGTCAAGAGCTCAGTCACATACACTGTCAACAGTTCAGGTGAGAAAACATCTCATTATCAGTTTTAGAGTCTCATAATGTCAGTATCATTAAGGACTGTTAGTGTCACTGAAGCAGAACAAACCGAGGAACAAAAGCTTCTTTCAGTCTGACAGAAGAAACTCAGAGCTCTGCTGCAAACTAATGAACTGCAGTCGAGTTTAACAGTCCAGAACCTGATGATGGGAATAATGAAGGAATTGAGACTGATCTGATCTGAACTAACATTCATCTTTTACAGCTCAAGCTGATTCAACCACAGCACGGTCCTCAGTCCACAACACAAACTCAACTACAGCAGCAGCAGTAACTTCTACAGAAGGTACAGTCAAACAACTGAACTCTCACTGTTGATGAACTGAATCATCTCGTGTCCGGATTAAAAAATGCAGGTTATCATTTAAATTAATAGTTTCAATGAAATAAAGTTAAAATCAAGTGTTATATCATGGATTTTGAAAGTCAAGTCTTATTGTTCAGTTATTTGGACTTTTTATCAGAGTTTCTGGTATTCTGAAGTGGTTTGGTTGTAGATGATGACTGTGGTGTTTGTTGCTTCGTGTTAATATCAGTTCAGTGATAAACATTGTTTTATTTGTTCAATGCATGTGATCTATAAGCTGCATATTTTAACTGTAGTCAGTATGATCAGCTGGTTTTGGTATTGTTGCTCTGTGAATGTCTCTTGACCCGTCCTCCCATCAATCATAGACGACACTCATTTACAACAGCCGCCACAACCTGAGCTCCACGCTTCACCACTGTGGAAAACAACTGACATGAACATACTAGAAGCTGCTCAATATAGCTGAGCTATAGAAGTAACAAAACATTGACTAAGTTCAACTAAAACTAAACTTTTCATTTTAATTCTAACATTATCAAGTAAAAAAAATATACAAAATAAAAAAAAACATTTTTTTTCAGTTTGTGCATTTTACTTCGGTTTATCTAGATCTAACAACTGTGGATTGTAGGAACTACTTTTTATTTATTGATTGATCTATTGGAGTAGTTGGTAATGTGTATGTGGAAAATATCTGTTCTTCATGTTTAAAGGGTGTTTCCAAAAAAAAAACAAAGCGAAGTGTGCTCTGATTGGCCATCTCTCCAGTGCTTTGTGATTGGCTGAATTCCTCAAGCATGTGATGGAAATGTTAACCCCCTCACCATACTGTGATGCGTCTCCCAGCAGCCCAACCAGACAAAAGCAGTAAAACTCATTACAAACGAGGCATTTGCTGCATCCAGTGGGGACATAATTACTGATTATAATGACTTATACTGTCTTTTTATGAGTTGTGTTGCGTATCTCGCTGCATAAACATAAAACCATGTCTGCATTTGTGATCTGAGAAACAACAAACAACAAGCGCTACTCTACACTGCTCAAAACTCACGTTTGAATCATCAGTAACAAATTCTTTAAATATGTAAAATGTACTTACAGACTGTGAGTCAGAAGCACAAGACTGTCCTCACAAAGTAGAAACTGTCCCACTTTATAGAAACAGCTTTGTGCCACAGATATCATTGTCGGCTACGTTCAGGAATCAGTCCTCCGTAAAATACTCAGCACACGTAAGGGATAATCAACAGCTAGCTGTGCATTAAACGATTTGAAAAACAGCGGTTTAATTCACAGCTAGCCGTTGATTATCACGCTTATGCAATGGTCATTTGCCAGCATATTAAAGATGTTAATAATATTCGCACTGCCATATTTGACTGGAACAATAAAAATGATGGATATTTTTGTCAGTTACTACTTGTTAGATGTTACTATGGTTACCAATGTTTTTAGGAAGGGCAAAAATATAATACATGATTAAACTGACCTGGAAATACCTGGGCTGTTAAATGAATTTAATCAACACCTGTCAGCCAATCAGAACTGAGTATTCAGACAGACCATGTCTTAAATCTGAATATTTGGTTCTGGAACAGTTCTGTAAATACAACTTAACCACTGATATCTAGTGTCTTCTTTTGGAAGAACAAACAAAGTAGTTTCACTTGCACAGTGAAACACACAACGTCTATACAACATGGCAGTGGCTGCAACAACAATACAACAGCGCTAATAAAAGGTTACACCTTCTTTCTTGGCATGAACATCTGGGCAGCATCATGCAAATCTTCCCACACAGTGATGTAGAAATGTGGGGGTGTGTTTTAACAAGGTGTTTTAAAGGGGCATGGACCAGTCTTAACTTTTATAAAGAATATCTCTTTGGGTTTGAGACTTTAGTCTTTGCAACTTTAGGGATATCATCTATTCACAAACAGCTTGTAACACTCCAAAGAGAAAGGAACAATTGAAATTGAATCATATGAACCCTTTAAGTTATATTTTTGTTCACACATGGTTAAAATGTGTTTACTGTAGTGATAACCACAGACATCTACAAATACTATAGTTAAACCATGGTCACTTTAGTAAAACTATGGTTCATTTTTATGATGGACTACCAGTGAAAGGGTGTTGCACATATCAAATGCAACCTTTTTATTCTGACAGTGTATGATTTATACTAACATTACAGAATAGAACATGATCATGCATCCGTATCGATATACTGATATTTCAGGATTGATTTGCCCATCCCTACTGATTAGCTTGTTCAGGTGTATTATGATGTATCTGATGTTCATCTTCTGCAGCTCCAGATTCAACACTGAATCCATTCAGCAGCTCAATCTCTGAGATGACATCGAGCCGGACTACAGCAGCAGCTCCTACACAAGGTTCATCATCTCTCTCACACACCAGCAGTCTTTCTCACAAACTGGTGAATCATCACATCAGATTTGTGGTCTATTGTAGCACCTCTCACACACATTCCAGCTCCTGTGTTTAATTGATCTGATGCACACATTAGGAAAAAAAATATTTATTGTTTTCTTTTATCTATCAGACTCTCAGAGATGTCGTTATCATAACGCCTTGATATGAGTTACGTCTTGTTCAGACTTGAATGACAGACTGGCACCACAAGCTTCAAACTTTCTGACCTTATCTCCACAAGTTTATATCTGTAGCTCATATTTATATTTGAGACAATAGCCAGTTTGCAATGTCTAGCTTATCAG
Source organism: Carassius auratus (assembly GCF_003368295.1). NCBI lineage: Eukaryota > Metazoa > Chordata > Actinopteri > Cypriniformes > Cyprinidae > Carassius > Carassius auratus. The sequence goes on from NW_020528077.1 coordinate 255,422, forward strand.
ACTATTTTGTAGGCAGTCTTTTTTCTCTTATTTAGTTTAAATGTCAACTACAGCAACAGCAGTGATTCAAGATAACTCATCAGACTCTACAAATAAACTTGTGTATATACACATTCCTCATTCCAGACACTCAGTTCACAGTAAATAAAGTACCATAGAGTCCTCTCTAGCAGCCACATGCACACATAGACAACAAAAGGGGCTTGAGCACCTGTCCCTTTTCTTCCTCGCGACATAGTGCCCTTTTTCTGGAGAGTTTATATATACAGGGAGTGCAGAATTATTAGGCAAGTTGTATTTTTGAGGAGTAATTTTATTATTGAACAACAACCATGTTCTCAATGATTCCAAAAACTCATTAATATCAAAGCTGAATATTTTTGGAAGTAGTTTTTAGTTTGTTTTTAGTTGTAGCTATTTTAGGAGGATATGTGTGTGTGCAGGTGACTATTACTGTGCATAATTATTAGGCAACTTAACAAAAAACAAATATATACCCATTTCAATTATTTATTTTGAGCAGTGAAACCAATATAACATCTCAACATTCACAAATATACATTTCTGACATTCAAAAACAAAACAAAAACAAATCAGTGACCAATATAGCCACCTTTCTTTGCAAGGACACTCAAAAGCCTGCCATCCATGGATTCTGTCAGTGTTTTGATCTGTTCACCATCAACATTGCGTGCAGCAGCAACCACAGCCTCCCAGACACTGTTCAGAGAGGTGTACTGTTTTCCCTCCTTGTAAATCTCACATTTCATGATGGACCACAGGTTCTCTATGGGGTTCAGATCAGGTGAACAAGGAGGCCAAGTCATTAGTTTTTCTTCTTTTAGACCCTTTCTTGCCAGCCACGCTGTGGAGTACTTGGACGCGTGTGATGGAGCATTGTCCTGCATGAAAATAATGTTTTTCTTGAAGGATGCAGACTTCTTCCTGTACCACTGCTTGAAGAAGGTGTCTTCCAGAAACTGGCAGTAGGACTGGGAGTTGAGCTTGACTCCATCCTCAACCCGAAAAGGCCCCACAAGCTCATCTTTGATGATAGCAGCCCAAACCAGTACTCCACCTCCACCTTGCTGGCGTCTGAGTCGGACTGGAGCTCTCTGCTCTTTACCGATCCAGCCACGGGCCCATCCATCTGGCCCATCAAGACTCACTCTCATTTCATCAGTCCATAAAACCTTAGAAAAATCAGTCTTGAGATATTTCTTTGCCCAGTCTTGACATTTCAGCATGTGTGTCTTGTTCAGTGGTGGTCGTTTTTCAGCCTTTCTTACCTTGGCCATGTCCCTGAGTATTGCAAACCTTGTGCTTTTGGGCACTCCAGTGATGTTGCAGCTCTGAAATATGGCAAAACTGGTGGCAAGTGGCATCTTGGCAGCTGTACGCTTGACTTTTCTCAGTTCACTGGCAGTTATTTTGCGCCTTGGTTTTTCCACACGCTTCTTGCGACCCTGTTGGCTATTTTGAATGAAACGCTTGATTGTTCGATGATCGCGCTTCAGAAGCTTGGCAATTTTAAGAGTGCTGCATCCCTCTGCAAGATATCTCACTATTTTTGACTTTTCGGAGCCTGTCAAGTCCTTCTTTTGACCCATTTTGCCAAAGGAAAGGAAGTTGCCTAATAATTATGCACACCTGATATAGGGTGTTGATGTCATTAAACCACACCCCTTCTCATTACTGAGATGCACATCACCTAATATGCTTAATTGGTAGTAGGCTTTCGAGCCTATACAGCTTGGAGTAAGACAACATGCATAAAGAGGATGATGTGGTCAAAAGACTCATTTGCCTAATAATTCTGCACACAGGGTATATATATATATATATATATATATATATATATATATATATATATATATATATTAATTAATTAATGTGTTTGTGTGTGTGTGTGTGTTTCTGTTTGTGCACAGCTTTCCCTGTCAAACTAATAAAGAATCTAAATATCAGGTCAGTTCGGGAAATGTTGAGACTCTGGCCTCGTTCACACAGCAGCAGAATACGGTTTTCAGTCCTGTATTTGAGACTGTAATACGCTCACATTCACACACAGTTTGTTTACTTATGGCCTGAAAACCTAATTCTCTAACGGACAACAAGAGAGCCCTTTAAAAGTCTGGAATATATTTTATTTTACCTGGATATTTTCATTTTCTAATTAAATTTCATAATGAATGTCAGATGAAACATACATTTTGTGTATTGGCTGAATAACTTGGTTGATTGACTGACGGTCTCATGATCCCACCCCCCTTGCTAATGCACCAAATGGTTTAGTCCATCTGCACGCAGTTTATGTTATTGTGCATTCAAGTCATCTCGTATAGATCATATTTCCAAGTTGAATGCACATGAACGCCACCACAATATTGTAAATACCAGTGGGGAGATCGGGATTTTCTTTAAGCCCCGATCTGTACGAGCTGGGGGCATGTCAGTGATTAACATGGCGGAATATACAATACTTAAAGGTATTTAGCTGTGATATTGTCAGGCTTTTCTAATTACAGCAGAGTAAGTTAATCAAAGACACTTAATATGATGGTATTATAATATAACAATGCAACTTGTAACAATAAAGTTGGCAGTGGCTTCATCAATTAATTTCAAACGTTAAAAAACGAAGTATGCCTAATGCACATTTCTTTGTTCTTCGTTTTTTAGAACTAGAGTTTAAGAACATTGCTTTATTTTTGTGTTATTAATTAAGAGAAAGTACTCCGACATCTTGCTCCGATGAAAGTGACTTGAACGCACATGCATGCCGTCATAAGCACGACTTCCCACCTCGTGCGTACGAACTTCCCAGGAGGACTTGAACGCACCATCAGTTGAGCATCTGGTGGAGCGCTGTAGGAACGTCTTTCTCAAAGAAAGCCAGATCAAGCCACCAAAAACAAAGACATGAGAACTAAAAAAAACAAAATTAGGGTTGGTTACTGACTCCATTTAAAAAAAAAGGTGGGCACAAACTAAAGCATGAAATGTATAGTGCTAAACTGCTTGAATATACCAGCGAATCCGCAATCGTTAGTGCTAAAAAATGAACTGAGACAACCCATTGAAAGAGCAGAACATACACTTTCAGATGACAATTTGGTTATATATCTCAGGTAAATTACTTTAGCTACTTAAACAAATTGAACACTAACAATGCTGTTTGCATACAACACACCATTATAACAGCGTAATTTTGAAATGTTTCATTTTAAATTAATAAGCTATAATATCAAAAATTAGCAATAGTAGGTTAATCAGTGTCATAGGTAGCTTGTTATCTCATCAGTAGCTACCGTGAAATTCGAACAATAAAAAAGAATATTGTGCAAAAGTTAATTTCAGTAATTCTAATATATAATATAGTTAATATATTAATATATTGTTATAATGGTATAACTAATATATTATATAGACTCATTGCATGCAAAGTGAGATATTTCAAGCCTTCATTTGTTTTAATGTTGATGATTATTTATGACTTACAGCTTATGAAAACAACAAATTCAGAATTAGAATATTGTGAAAAGGTTTTCATAGCTGTAAGTAATAAATAATCATCAAAATTACAACAAATAAAGGCTTGAAATATCTCACTTTGCATGCAATGAGTCTATATAATATATTAGTTATACCATTATATTGAACAACATTATATTTGTCAGATTTTGTAGGAGCAGATCTTAACATTGTGAAACACATGCCCCTCAGTTTCAGAAACTTTCACATCAGTAACAACAGACCTTTCATCCTCTTCCTCGGATTTGAAACAAGGTGAGCTAATGTAGTTCAAAATGAAAGCAAACCATGTTTAGCTATTCTGACTGAAAGGTGTTAAGTGACACTAACATCACAGTATGTCTTATTATAGTAAGTTATAATTAGGATAAGAGGTTAATTTCAAATGTATACTTCATGTAGAGAAAGATAGTGAAGATGTAATTGAGGATGATGGTGGAAGTGAAGAGAGCAGGGAGCATGAGTGTTGCTTTGAGCACAGTGTGCAAATGATAGATAGAGAGGGACTGGAAAAACAGGCAGAGCAATTCAGTCCATCAAGTCTTGTTTGGTTATCATACAGTGCGCAGTTTGTTGATGTAGGGATTAAAAAACTAAAATAGTATGGGGGGGGGGCATCAGGACTGCGCAGGGCTCGGGATCTTGTGCAATGCCCCTGATAACGAAACTCACACCTGTACATTTTCTCAGAACACACATGCTGTGTGAATGGTGAATGCTGTGTTTGTCTTGGTGTGGAGGAAACCATAGAAACAATATGTAGTGTGTTTTTGGGACATTTTACATTTAATGGTTTAAACAAAAGCCACTAATAGAAGGCGACCAATTAACGGAAGAGACCAACAGACACCATTACAGTTCCATTAAAACCAATACAATTTTATTATAACCAGTAAAACCATTACAGATGATATGATGCTTTCTATTTTTATTTTTATTTTTTATTATTTATTTTTTTCAGTAGGGGATTGAAATAAATGTATTATTGTATGAACTAAAATACTTTAAATATATAGAAAAAGACCAGAATGCTAAATTTAAAATATGCATAAGCATAAACCTAAAATCTCTCTCTATATATATACAAGGCTGGGGAGTAACAAAATACATGTAACGGCGTTAGGTATTTAAAAAAGTAAATAACTGTAATCAGATTACAGTTACATCTGAAAAGTATTTTAGATTACCATTGATTACATTTATTTTGATGTCATTTATTAATTTAATATTTAAGTAAACAGTTTGGGGATTTTAACCAATACCTCACCTGATTCTCCGTTGAAACAAAAACACTGCAGCAGCTGTTCATTTAGCAACTCCCAGTGAGCGATATGCTCATCACAACACAAACTTTCTTCTAAAATTCACACTTTGCATTCAGTTAACAGATCCATACAAATCATCATAGGTGTGATTGGCAAAGGACAAAAAAGCAGGACACTATACTGTGCACTTATCATGACGCGGCGACAGATCCAACCCCCAACCCACACACAGTGACATAATTTATATAGTATAATAATAAATTAATAATACATTATTGTACTACAAATTGAAATACACATCTAAATTAAATGATTAAACAAACAAAAAAAAAAACATAAAAAGGAGTAATGTGGGAAAAATAGGGATGAAATCCAAAAAAATCATTTATTGGGCATTTTTTTGTCCTCCCAGATGTTTTTTTTTTTTTCTTATTTCTATGGTGTCCTTTACATCTATTAAAAACAACATCTTTATTTCCCTATATATTTTTTAAAGGTATCTTTTCTTGTGTTTTCTGTTCAGCCATTTTGTCAGTGCCTCCGCCTGTAGGAATGAGCTTTATTATAGACTTCTATGATTGCTAATCCACAAGAGATGACGATTATTAGGTTGAACGTTCAGAATACGATTCCATAGGTTATATTTCAGCAAGAATTCTGCGAATGGACAGCGGCTCTTAAGTAGCACGTAGAACGCTTTCATGTCAAATATTTTTTTTGGGAAAAGTGCGTGGAATTGCGGTGAGAGTTTGTAACCTTGTATGTTGTGAGCGCTCTTCAGAGCTAAGATACATTGTTATCAGGAGACTCGACCCAGATCAGTTTTAAGCATTCATTAAAGTGAATCGTTTCAAAGTAGGGCTGCTCGATTATGTCAAAAATCATAATCACGATTATTTTGGTCAATATTGTAATTACGATTATTTAACACGATCATGAGGGGGCCATATGACCAAAACTTTATATGAGTGATTTATTTAAAGAAAGTGATACATGATACAGGAATGGGGTGCAATAATCATTTTATCTCGATGGATTTTCATAATCGATGGAGGCCAAAATCAAAATCGAATCGTTTTTTCGATTCAGCCCTAGTTCAAAGGAGTCGTTAAATTTTACTAGACCTGCATATAAAAATGAAAGACAATATATTGGATTTGCTTAGCTGAATCATCCGTGTTCACTGTCGTCAGTCAACTGAAGCTGTTCACTTGAGTAGATGGTTGGGTTTGTGTGCATTCATAACAGTGCGCATACACTTTGAACTTCAATCGAGACAAATGATTCGACTACTTGAGGAGTGACATGTCGACATGAATCAGAGGCAAAAAAAACGTTGACAGCGGTGAGCGGTCATTATGTTTACCAATACCCGACCCATCGCAACCACCATCCGCCATTTTTTTATTTTTTTTTACGAGAGCATCATTTTCAGGACGGAAAAGCCGGATTTCCAGATTTTTCCGGAAGAATCATACCCCTGAATTATGCATGAAATAAAAGTTTATAAAGTCAAATGATAACTTTATGTGTTTTACCTATGAACTTGAAGTCTTTATTCATTCGAAATGTCCAATAATAGATCATCTTTGCAGGGCCGTTGCTGGGGTTTACGGGGCCCCGGTGCAGGTAGTACAGTGGGCCCTGTTTGAAATTGTTTAATTTGCATGTTCATTATATTTATTTATTTGTGCTATTTACACAATGTTAAAGCTTGTTTAGGTTTGTAGGTGTAAGTACGGAAACCGAATAATCAAATGTAAAATAGCACTGCATTGTCTTCAATGTAAAATAAAAGAAACAGTCAGACCAAAATGTATTCAGATACCTTCAACATGTCTCACATTATTATAGTTTATTTGCTATAGTTTAGACGTTTATAGTTTATAGTTAAACTGTCAGAACTAATTTATCTTGATAATGCCAGAAAACTTTGATAGAAAGGAGTGTAAAGGATTACAATCAAACAAAACGTCAGACAAATGTCACTATGCCAATATTTACACAGCTATCAATACTTTGTTGACCAATTACCAAGCAATGCTTAATTTTGTTCACTCATGGTTAATTAGCAATTAAAGAAGAACCACTTTGGTAAACACGGTGTCACGCTGTCAGTCTCTGTTTTCCTGGGTGTTCCCTAGTGAGCTCGCTTCTCCTTAGGCACTTCACCATAGGCACTTTAATTCCTCTAGTCTGGTCCTGTCTTCACAGTAATTGCACTCCAATTAATCGCACAGGTGCAGGAAATCTATTGTCATTAGTGTCCCTATAAATACCTGTCTTTACCTGTTGTTTGTATGGAGTCTTTACCCTTTGTGTGATATGTTCTCGTCTCCCGAGACTTACCCCTGCCTTCTCGTTCCTCCGAGTTTTCCGTTCCGTTTCATCCGGTTTTTTCTTTTGTTTAGTTTTGTTTAGTTTTGTTTGTCTCCCTGGACTGTTTATTTTGTATTACCCTTTTTGTTATTAAATCATACTTTGCAATTGGATCTACCCTCTCCTTGTGTTTCCTATACACGATCGTCACAGAAGGACTCCATCTAAACAAGATCCAGCAGTATGTCTGCTACCATTTCCTCTCCAGCCAGCAAGCGGGAGAGAGATGGTTTTGAGGGCTCTCGCCTAGTGGTGTTCCGGGGGACCAGGGGAGGTCGCTCCGGAGCAAGCGGTCGAGATGAGGTCCGGCAGCGATCTCCACTGTGGGCTCCCGTTTACCCGGGATTCAGCTGGGAGCCGCCATTTTCCCATGATGACCATAGGGGGGAAAGGAGACGCAAATCGGCTGAGCCAGCGCCGTTGTGCAAAATGGCCTCCACTCCTGGACTGCTGCACAAAATGGCCGCCAACCTAGCGCCGCTGCGCGGCATGGCCGCCACCCCAGCACCACGAGGCAAGATGGCAGCCAGCACAGCACCAAAGCACAAGAGTGGCCACCAGTCCAGCGCCACAGTACAGGATGGCCGACAGCTCAGCACCAACACACAAGATGGCCGCCAGTCCAGCACCACAACACAAGATGGATGCCAACCCAGCACCAAGGGGCAAGATGGATGCCAGCTCAGCGCCACGAGGCAACATGGCCACCAACCCAGCACCACGAAGCAAGACGGCCGCCAGCCCAGCCCCACAGTACAAGATGGTCGCCAACCCAGCGCCATGAGGCAATATGGACGCCAGCACAGCGCCACAGCACAAAGTGGTCTCCAATCCAGCGCCACGGTGCAAAACGGTGCAAAATGGCCACCAGTCCAGCGCCACAGTACAGGATGGCCGACAGCTCAGCACCAACACACAAGATGGCCGCCAGTCCAGCGCCACAACACAAGATGGATGCCAACCCAGCACCAAGGGGCAAGATGGATGCCAGCTCAGTGCCACGAGGCAACATGGCCACCAACCCAGCACCACGAAGCAAGACGGCCGCCAGCCCAGCGCCACAGTACAAGATGGTCGCCAACCCAGCGCCATGAGGCAATATGGACGCCAGCACAGCGCCACAGCACAAAGTGGTCTCCAATCCAGCTCCACGGTGCAAAACGGTGCAAAATGGCCGCCAGCTCAGCGCCAACGCCCAAGAAGGCCGCCGACTCATTCTTGGACTATTTCTCCATGCTGTCAAAGATTCTAGAAATTCCCAAGACTGTTCACGTTAAGGCTGCTGAGCCAGCACCACAATCCAAGGTGGCCGCCCATCCAGCACCACAGCACAAGATGGCTGCCAGCCCAGTGCCTCAGTACAAGATGGCTACTCACCCAGTGCCAATGCCCAAGTTGGCCACCGGTCCACAGTCATGGCCCAAGATGGCTGCTTGCCCAACACCGCTGCACAGGATGACCGTCACACCTGAACCTCTGGAGTCGAGTCAGGTTCCAGTGAACTCTCCAGAGTCGAGTCAAGTTCCAGTGAACTCTCCAGAGACGAGTCAGGTTCCAGTGAACTTTCCAGAGTCCAGTCAGCTTCCTGTTGACCTTCTCAAGTCAAGTCAGGTGCCCGTTGAATTTCCAGAGTTGAGTCAGTTCCCGGTTGACCCTCCTGAGTTGATTCAGGTGTTCATGGACCCTCCAGAGTCAGGGTTAATCACTGGCGACCTTCCAGAGTTAGGGTTAGTTACAGTTGACCCTCCAGAGTCAGGGCTAGTTCCTGCTGACCATCCAGAGTCGAGTCATGTTCCAGTTGATCCTCCTGAATCAAGTCAGATTCCTGTTGACCTTCCCGAATCGAGACAGGTTCCAGTGAACTCTCCAGAGTCGAGTCAAGTTCCAGTGAACTCTCCAGAGTCGAGTCAGGTTCCAGTGAACTCTCCAGAGTCGAGTCAGGTTCCATTGAAATCTCCAGAGTCGAGTCAGGTTCCTGTGTACTCTCCAGAGTCGAGTCAGCTTCCTGTTGACCTTCTCAAGTCAAGTCAGGTGCCCGTTGAATTTCCAGAGTTGAGTCAGTTCCAGGTTGACCCTCCTGAGTTGAGTCAGGTGTTCATGGACCCTCCAGAGTCAGGGTTAATCACCGGCGACCTTCCAGAGTTAGGGTTAGTTACCGTTGACCCTCCAGAGTCAGGGCTAGTTCCTGCTGACCATCCAGAGTCGAGTCATGTTCCAGTTGATCCTCCTGAATCAAGTCAGATTCCTGTTGACCTTCCCGAATCGAGACAGGTTCCCGTTGACTTTCCAGAGTTGAGTCAGTTTCCGGGTTGACCCTCCAGAGTCGAGTCAGGTGTTCATGGACCCTCCAGAGTCAGGGTTAGTCACTATCGACCTTCCAGAGTCAGGGTAAGTTACTGTTGACCCTCCAGAGTCAGGGTTATTTACCGTTGACCCTCCAGAGTCAGGGCTAGTTCCTGCTGACCATCCAGAGTTGAGTCAGGTGTCTGTGAACTCTCCAGAGTCGAGTCAGGTGTCTGTGAACTCTCCAGAGTAGAGTCAGGTTCCAGTGAACCCTCCAGAGTCGAGTCAGGTTCCAGTGAACCCTCCAGAGTCGAGTCAGGTTCCAGTGAACCCTCCAGAGTCGAGTCAGGTTCCAGTGAACCCTCCAGAGTCGAGTCAGGTTCCAGTGAACCCTCCAGAGTCGAGTCAGGTTCCAGTGAACCCTCCAGAGTCGAGTCAGGTTCCAGTGAACTCTCCAGAGTCGAGTCAGGTTCCAGTGAACCCTCCAGAGTCGAGTCAGGTTCCAGTGAACCCTCCAGAGTCGAGTCAGGTTCCAGTGAACTCTCCAGAGTCAGGGCTAGTCACTGATGACCTTCCAGAGTCAGGACTAGGTACCATGGACTTTCCAGAGACAAGGCTAGTCACCGGGGATCTTCAAAGACTGAGTCAAGTCACCGGGGATCCTCATGAACCAATACGGGTCACCGCTGGTCTTCGGGAGCGGTGTCGGGTCGGCACCGGTCTTCTGGAGTCCGGTGGAGGCGCCATGGGATTGCCACGGATGTGGTGGTCTTCCGCTCCACCCTGGGGGACTCCGGCCTTGACCACGAGGATGTGGTGGTCTTCCGCTCCACCCTGGGGGACTCCGGCCTCGACCACGAGGACGTGGTGGTCTTCCGCTCCGCTTTTCTATCTGTCTCCTTCTTTGGACCTGGCCCCCCGTCCCTCCCTCTGATCCTCCGCCGGTCCACCACCCTCCTGGACTCCCTTGTTTTGTGTTACACTTCTCCTGTCTTTGTCTTTCCATTTTACCTGGTTGTCCTGTCTCTGTCTTTCCATTTTACCTGGTTGTGCTGTCTCTGTCTTTCCATTTTACCTGGTTGTGCTGTCTTTGCCTTCCCATTCTATCTGGTTCTCCTGTCTCTGTTTTCTGACCCTCCATCCCTCCCCCTAGTCCGCCGCCGCTCCACCTCCCTCCTACCTCTTTATGTGTTGGGTTTTCCTTGGTTTCAGGTGGAGCATCGGGCAGCTGCTCCGTAGGGGAGGGGGTAATGTCACGCTGTCAGTCTCTGTTTTCCTGGGTGTTCCCTAGTGAGCTCACTTCTCCTTAGGCACTTCACCATAGGCACTTTAATTCCTCTAGTCTGGTCCTGTCTTCACAGTAATTGCACTTTAATTTATCGCACAGGTGCAGGAAATCTATTGTCATTAGTGTCCCTATAAATACCTGTCTTTACCTGTTTTTTGTAAGGAGTCCTTACCCTTTGTGTGATATGTTCTTGTCTCCCGAGACTTACCCCTGCCTTCTTGTTCCTCCGAGTTTTCTGTTCCGTTTCATCCGGTTCACTCTTTTGTTTTGTTTTGTTTATCTCCCTGGACTGTTTATTTTGTATTACCCTTTTTGTTATTAAATCATACTTTGCAATTGGATCTACCCTCTCCTTGTGTTTCCTATACATGATCGTCACACATGGTCAGGGCAAAGTGTCTGAATAGTTTTTGGTCCCAAATAGTTTATCAATTTCACTGGTAGTCCATAGTATGAAAATTATTGGGGTATAATATTTCACAGTTCACTTTTGTAACCCAGACTCAAATTAGTATATCTGCAGTCTATACCCAAGTTAATTTGTTCAAAATATTAAACATTTAAATCAGTATAATTACATATTTAATTATGTATGTGATTGTACAGCAAATAGAACAAAGCTTTGTGACAATGTAATTGTAATAATAAAACCTTCATAATCATCGGGAAGAAGGAGGCGGGAACCGGTGGACAATCCAAATGACATTTTAATTACACTAATAAACACAAAACAGCACACCAGCCCCTCACGGACGACTGATGCGCACAAATAAAAAGCAAAACATAAAATAAAGCCCAGGCCTGGTCCTCTCTCGTCGCTCCAGTTTTATATCCTTCCATCTCCTCTGTGGGACTCGAGACCAGTGGTGGGTCACAGGTGTCGCTCATTTCCCAATTACTCCACCGGCCTCCTCATGCCCATATCCCTCGGCCCCGCCCCACTCGTTACATACCCCAATCACCCCTTGCAGGCCGGGGGGTACCCTTGAGACTGCGCTCAGAAATGGAGGTGGAAGGAAGAGCGACGAATTCCGGTTGCCAGACGCACTGCTGCTCAGCCCTCCACCAGCTGGGTGATCTCCTCCGCAGTGCCTGGCGGTGGCACTGTATGGCCCTCGGCGGACGGCATGACACTCCTCCGACGGCTCCTCCGGTTTTGGGCAGCCGGCAGGAGTCTCCTGTTCCCTGCTCCTTCCCATTCCAGCGGATGGCAGCAGGCTCCTGCCCTCTGGCGAACGGCGCCGACTCCTCTGCTCCCTCACGAACGGCAGCCACCCCTCCACATCACGGGCGGCCAGCAGTGAGCTCGTCCGTCCCCGGCAACTCGCTCCAGTCCACCGCTTCGAGCATCCATGGCGGCACACTCCTCGCCTGCTCGATGGCACTGCGGATTCATCACAGCAGCGAGGGATCTTCAGCAGCGTGTCCCTCCTTCTCCCGGGTTTCGGCACCACTGTAATAATACAAACTCCATAATCATTGGGAAGGAGGCGGGGGGAACCGGCAGACAATCCAAATGACATTTTAATTAGACAAATAAACACAAAACAGCGCACCAGCCCCTCACGGACGACTGATGCGCACAAATAAAAAGCAAAACATAAAATAAAGCCCAGGCCTGGTCCTCTCTCGTCCTTCACGGTCATCGCTCCAGTTTTATATCCTTCCATCTCCTCTGTGGGACTCGAGACCAGTAGTGGGTGGCAGGTGTCGCTCATTTCCCAATTACTCCACCGGCCTCAATCGTTCCCACATCCCTCGGCCCCGCCCCACTCGTCACAGTAATATTTTATTATAATGTTTAAATTATACATTTTATTATTAATTTAAGTGATATGTAAATTATTGCAGCAAATTGCAACGAATCAGAACTCTGAATAGCACTGCAGATGTTAGAGATCCAATCGGAAAAGACCCAGGTAGCAACACTGACTCCGCCTCTTGCGAGCAACGCAGATTGAAAAAAAAAAACAGTGATAGAATACAGAGAGTGGAAGAGTTATTAAGATAATTAATTGTGAAATACCTGGAAGAAAACATAGAATTTAATCGAAAATCAGTTTGTTACAACACTACACTGATTGGAGACATTTGTTTAGGTACTTACTTGCATAGAGTTCCTGCTGTTCCAGGGAAGTCATGGCCTAATGGTTAGAGAGTTGGACTGGCAATCGAAAGGTTGTGAGTTCGATTTTCGGGCCAGCAGGAATTGTAGGTGGGGGGAGTGCATGTACAGTTCTCTCTCCACCTTCAATACCATGACTTATAATAAGTTAATAATAATAATAAGTTTTATTTATATAGCGCCTTTCCAGAGCTCAAGGACACTTACAATAAACAAACAACAATAAAGGCAATTGACAAAGAGAGCAGACAGAACAACAATAGGCAAATGAGAGTGCAAGTACAGTAAGTGAGAATTGGGTAGATGGGGCAGCATCCAGCAGAGAAAGAAAAAAAAACCCACTAAGAACTATAACATTCAGAAAATAGGTGTGTTTTGAGCATGGATTTGAATTCAGATATAGTGTTAACAAAACGGAGTGATGGGGGAGAGAGTTCCACATTTTTGGGCGCAAAAACACGGAATGATCTGCCCCCCATTGAAGCAAGGCGATGCCGAGGAACAACGAGTAGGCTGGAATCAGCGGATCGTAAAGAGCGAGTAGGGGTGTAGGGGAGAAGCAGGTTACAGAGGTAGGGGGGAGCAAGGCCGTGCAGAGACTTAAAAGCGAGAAGGAGAATTTTAATACGGTAAGCCACAGGAAGCCAGTGAAGATCATGCAGAATTGGGGAAATATGTGCAGAACGCTTGGTGTGGGTGAGTAGTCTGGCAGCAGAGTTTTGAATGTATTGTAATTTTTTAAATGGAGCTAGCTGATAGGCCGATGAAAAGTGCATTGCAGTAATCAAGACGTGAGGTGACAAATTCATGGATGACAGTTTCAGCATCTGAGATACTGATAAAGGGACAGAGCTGAGCGATACGACGTAGATGAAAGAATGCCATTTTAGTGATGGAATTAATGTGAGAGTGGAAAGATAGAGAGGAATCAAAAATTACACCAAGATTTTTAACAGTACTAGATGGTTTGATAAGAGAGCCGGCGATCTCACAGGTGAAGTTAGTAGGAATTTTATTAGTGAGTGATGAAGGTCCAGTGAAAATAATCTCAGTTTTGTCCATGTTAAGTTTTAGAAAATTTGAATGAAGCCAATCTTTTATTTCATGTACACAATTTTGTCAGTTGTGAAAGATAAAGTTGATGTACAGGTAGTATATATAATTGAATGTCGTCAGCGTAAAAATGATAATTAAAACCATGACGGCGGAGGATCTGACCAAGAGGTATTATATAAATTATAAATAATAATGGCCCAAGAACGGATCCCTGAGGGACACCTTGCTTCAGGGGGACAGTAGGTGAGCGAAAATTCTGAAGTGAAATGTAAAACAGTCTGTCAGAGAGATAAGAGGAGAACCAGGAAAGAGCAGCACCAGAAATACCCACATCCGAAAGGCGCAAAATGAGTAGTTGATGGGAGACGGTATCGAAGGCAGAGGTGAGGTCGAGCAGCAAAAGCATAGACAGAGAACCAGAATCACCAGAGAGAAGCAGATCATTTAGTACCTTAACTAGTGCAGTTTCAGTACTATGCAAAGGGCGAAGACCAGATTGAAAAGGATCAAAAAGATTATTTTCAACTAGAATAGACTGAAGCTGGGAGGCAACAGTACTTTCCAGTAATTTAGCTATGAAGGGGAGATTTGAAATGGGACGATAATTGGATAAATCTGAGGGATCAAGGTTGGGTTTCTTGAGAACAGGGGTAACAGCTGCAGTCTTGAGTGACAGAGGAAATGAAGCAGAGGTAAGAGATGCATTGATGAAGTGAGAGATAGGTGCAGAAATAACTGAATGGCAAAGTTTCAGTAGAGTAGTAGGAGCAGGGTCAAGATGACAAGATGAAGGGTTGGATTTCAAGATTAACTCAGAGACAGAAGAAGGAGTAGACAGAAAAAAAAGGCAGGGATTGAACAGGTTGATTCGGCAGATAACTAATGTTAGTGGCATCATTAAAGAGGCACTGGTTTACGGCATCTGTCTTTTCTAGCATGTGAGCCAAGAATGAAGTTTATCAGAAGCTAGAGCAACATGAGATGGAGGTTTGGTAAGTTTATTTATTGTGTTGAATAATGCTTTTGGCCTGTTGCTTGATTTATTAATTGTAGCAGATACAAAACTGGAACGAGCCAAATTCAGGGCTGATTTATAAATCTTAGGTGCCCTTGAGCAAGGAACTGAACCCCAGACTGCTCCCCGGGAGCTGCAGCATAAATGGCTGCCCACTGCTCCGGGTGTGTGTTCACTGCTCTGTGTGTGTGCACTTCGGATGGGTTAAATGCACAAATTCTGAGTATGGGTCACCATACTTGGCTGAACGTCACGTCACTTTCACTTGATTGTGTCAATGTTTAAGGGCAAATTAACACTAATGAAACTAACGTGGTTTATGTACAGTATTATGTGAGACTAAACCATAAAAGCAATGTATCACAATGTGTAAAGAGTGACTACAATGTCGAATTGTTGTTTAGAAATGTGTTAAATGATGCTAATGTAAAAAGAAATTACTAAGGATATTGCCCTGTTGTGTGCAGGCCAGTTTTGCATGTATGTGTTTTGAAGATGGATTTTCTATCGTGAACTGCGTTCTTTGGTGTGGATGCATCGAGTCGCGTGACAAACGAAAGAAATAGATGACGAGCCACCCGTAAACCGAACTTGGATCAACTTTTCTCATCTTCCTGTGGATTTGTGTCATTTCTCCAGGCTGTTCATTCTGTAGGAGTTCATCTCTTTTGAACTTAAGGATTGAGGTATTTTTTTTTTCTTTTGGAACTGGCATTTTCTGAGAAGAAAAAGGGAAAATTCACATTTTTTTGTGTGGTTTGGACTCTGATCTTTCTGTCATTATTACTGTGGGTAACAAACCAGTATTTTAAATTTATTTTGTTGGTTGATAATTTCTGGCATTTAATTTGGGTAATTATTTTAATATTTAACTCACAACTGAATGTTGTACAATTTATTTTCTTTAAAAAGGCATTGTTGATTCAAAACCTATTTTTTTGTTTGGTTAATTATTTCATTGACACTTTTACTTTTGATATAAAAATGTGTGTGTCCACCTTTGTCTCCCTCGACTCCTGTGTCTTCTGATTGGCCCATTGATCTGGTTTATCACAAATTTTGCAAAGCAAGTGTTACACTTTATTTTGCTGTAGCCTACTCACTTACATAAATTGACTTTAGTGTCCTGCACCCACTAATAAATGGCAAAAAATTATTAAATCTTGTTAAAACTACAAAGTAATTCAGTCAAGAGCAGTACGTGATTTTCTGTCTTTCATTTTCTTGGATTAACGTTAAAATTAAAATTAGGCGCGGTCACTTTAAGAGACAAAGCATCATTATACAGATCCGATTTCTTTCTCCTCTGTTTACTTTCAATTAAGACATAATACCAACAGTTTTTTCGAACAAACTTTCCAAAACAGGTATTTTTGCATCATTTTGTATGTATTTGTCGGTACGGAGCAAGAAGAGGCAAATTCAGTGTTAAATGGATTTGAGACGCGCTCTCTGCATGTGCCCTGTGCGCACAGAACTGATCATGCTGACAACTCCTTTCGTAAGTATATAATATGGATAAGAAACAAAATAAAGTTAAGTGATTAGATGTTTTATTTTTGGATGAACAATTATATTCCCTACCAGTCAAACATTTTTGAACAGTAACATTGTTTTTAAAGAAGTATCTTCTGCTCGTCAAGCCTGCATGTATTTGATCCAAATAAAAACAACTGTTGTTATTTATATATATTTTAAAATGTAATTTATTCCTGTGATTTCAAGGCTGAATTTTTAGCATCATTACTCCAGTCACATGATCCTTCAGAAATCATTCTAATATACTGATTTGCTGCTCCAAAAAAAACATTTATTATTATTATTATTATTATTATTATTATGTTGAAAACAGCGGAATAAAATTTTTCAGGTTTCTTTAATGAATAGAAAGTTCAGAAGATCAGCATTTATTTGAAATAGAAAAGAAAAGTCTTTGTCGATTGATCTTCAACAACCCCTCCCCCCACCCCAATAAAAAATTTTATATATATATATATATTGACTCCAAGCTTTTGAATGGTATTGCGTATACTGTTACAATAGCATTTTATTTCAGATAAATTCTGATCTCTGGATCTTTATAATCAAAGAATCTTGAAAAAATGTGCTCAACTGTTTTAAATATTGATAATAATAATAATAATAATAATAATAATAATAATAATAATAATAATAATAATAATAATAATAAATGTGTCTTGAGCAGCAAATCAGCATATTTTAATGATTTCTGAAGATCATGTGACACTAAAGACTGGAGAAAATTCAGCTTTGACCACAAGAATAAATTACATTTTTCAATATATTCAAATAGAAAGCAGTTATTTTAAATCATAAAAATATTGCACAATATTACTGCTTTTGCTGTATTTTGGATCAAATAAATGCAGGCTTGGTGAGTGAAAGAGACTTTCTTAAAAAAAAAACAAAAAAAAAAACTTAACATTAAAAATCTTAACGTTACCATTCAAAAACTTTTGACTGGTAGAGTAATCTCTCTTAAAATTCCTTACTGGGTTATGATCAAAACAGTCATGAGCTAGATTAAGCTTTGATCTCTGCAAACCAAACTTACACTTTAATCAAATACTCAATAATAAATGTTTGATACCATAAAGCTGCTTGATTTGAAGTATTGCATAAAATACTATAGACGTGACGTGCATGCTTTACTGAGCTCGTTCAAACATCCACATTGGTGTAATAAGATGCATTTTTAACTGCTGCTTTCACACTGCTGTGATTTTTGTGTTGTTGTTTGTCTTGTTATTGAGGGAAAAGCGCGCGTTATATATTTTCATATCCAAACGACATTCGATTTCTCTGAAGCAGCGCTGAGCAAGGGCTGTGTCTCTTCTTCTCTTGAATTGCATCGAGGAGGTCTGAATTACAGTCTTGCGATACAGCGCCACACTGGTCAAACTGCATTATTGCAGGCTCTAAATTATGTTAAATTAAATCAAACGACTACTCTACAACAAAAATATTTGTAGTCAAATTTTTATTGTCGATAATGTCGACTAATCATTTCAGCCCTAGTTGGAAAGCATAAAAACAAGACATCCAGTAAATATGTTCCTTTGTGTTACAAATCTTAAGTATTTCAAAGTATTTTTAAGTATTTAGATTAAGTTACTAAACCTGAGTAATCTAACGAAATATGTTACTGATTACTTTTTAAAGCATATATTGTGTAATCTGTAGTGAAATACATTTTAAAAGTAACCTTCCCAGCCCTGAATATAGCAGGGATGCTCTAGAGACGAGCTCCACCATTTTTTCTCCTTTATACCAAGGGGAGGTCTCTAGACTTCTCCAGAACGTCCAGATAGCCAGTCCGCCCCTGGTGGTGATGAACAAAGATTAACCTGTGCACCGAATTTAAAGCTAATTGCCTAAGAGACAAAGGGCAAATATAGTTAATTTTTCTAGCTAACATCCATGATGACTCATGATGAGCTAGCATGTAAGTTAACTAAAGTTAAGCGAAGGCAATAGGAATTATTGTAGGTTAGACCAGTGCACATTTCTTAAACTGCATTATTACAAATGTAATATTGATTTGTATACAGCTGTTCAATAAACAACAATTCAATGTTAAAACACTTATATCTTAGACACAACATTGTCTGTTTTTGCTCTATTTCGACAACAAATTTAATTCTAATTTGTGTCTCTGGTTAAATACATTCATGTCCTGCATTAAACAGTGTGTAAATGGATCTAAATGTCCCTTCTGATGCAGCTTCTGTGTTTTCTCTGCATTGCAAAGATTCATTTTGTCAATACTGATTCTATTTGCTTGGTGACTTATTATTATAAATGATTGGTTTAATTTAATAATTAGACCAAAAAAAAAAATGATGCACAAAAAAAAGCTTTATAAAAGGTAAAAATGCCTATAAAAGATATTATATATATTAGTGGTGGGCATAGATTAATTTTTTTTTAATCTAGATTAATCTCACTGTGATCTTGAAATTAATCTAGATTAAACTAGATTAAAATGGCTCATAACGCAGCACGTTAACGCCGATAACGACCCACCACTAATATATATATACAGTCATGGCCAAAAGTTTTGAGAATTACATAAATATTAGTTTTCAAAAAGTTTGCTGCTAAACTGCTTTTAGATCTTTGTTTCAGTTGTTTCTGTGATGTACTGAAATATAATTACAAGCACTTCATACGCTTAAAAGGCTTTTATCGACAATTACATGACATTCATGCAAAGAGTCAGTATTTGCAGTATTGGCCCTTCTTTTTCAGGACCTCTGCAATTCGACTGGGCATGCTCTCAATCAACTTCTGGGCCAAATCCTGACTGATAGCAACCCATTCTTTCATAATCACTTCTTGGAGTTTGTCAGAATTAGTGAGTTTTTGTTTGTCCACCTGCCTCTTGAGGATTGACCACAAGTTCTCAATGGGATTAAGATCTGGGGAGTTTCCAGGCCATGGACCCAAAATTTCAACATTCTGGTCTCCGAGCCACTTAGTTATCACTTTTGCCTTATGGCACGGTGCTCCATCGTGCTGGAAAATGCATTGTTCTTCACCAAACTGTTGTTGGATTGTTGGAAGAAGTTGCTGTTGGAGGGTGTTTTGGTACCATTCTTTATTCATGGCTGTGTTTTTGGGCAGAATTGTGAGTGAGCCCACTCCCTTGGATGAGAAGCAACCCCACACATGAATGGAGTCAGGATGCTTTACTGTTGGCATGACACAGGACTAATGGTAGCGCTTACCTTTTCTTCTCCGGACAAGCCTTTTTCCAGATGCCCCAAACAATCGGAAAGGGGCTTCATCAGAGAATATGACTTTGCCCCAGTCCTCAGCAGTCCATTCACTATACTTTCTGCAGAAGATCAATCTGTCCCTGATGTTTGTTTGTTTTTGAGAGAAGTGGCTTCTTTGCTGCCCTTCTTAACACCAGGCCATCTTCCAAAAGTCTTCGCCTCACTGTGCGTGCAGATGCGCTCACTCCTGCCTGCTGCCATTCCTGAGCAAGCTCTGCACTGGTGGCACTCCGATCCCGCAGCTGAATCCTCTTTAGGAGATGATCCTGGCACTTGCTGGACTTTCTTGGACGCCCTGAAGCCTTCTTTACAAGAATTGAACCTCTTTCCTTGAAGTTCTTGATGATCCTATAAATTGTTGATTTAGGTGCAATTTTAGTAGCCTCACTATCCTTGCCTGTGAAGCCATTTTTATGTCATTCAATGACAGCAATGAAATGCAGTGGAAATATTTTTTTTGGGATTAAGTTCATTTTCATGGCAAAGAAGGACTAAGCAATTCATCTGATCACTTTTCATAACATTCTGGAGTATATGCAGATTGCTATTATAAAACTTAATTAGCAACTTTTCCAATTTCCAATATTTATGTAATTCTCAAAACTTTTGGCCACAACAATATATATATATATATATAAATATATATATATATATATATTTAAACTTATTGAAAAAGATGAATCTCTATCAGTGTGAATTGATCACCACACGAAAATAAAGAATATCAAAAACTTACGTTAGTCACAGTAGTCCTTAAGATATCAACACAATAACACTCAGCAAAATACCATCTAATTATATAATATTGAGATATATATTTGTTGTCAATATCACACACCCCTAATATATTTAAGTTCACTCAGACAATCATGTGTCATGGGCATTTAGTTAATGTGAGGTACAGTCTGTTAGTGTGCAGATGACTTTAAGCTCAAATAAACAACTCTAAAGAAAATACTGATTGGTCAAAGGCATCATTCAGTCATCAGATATCTCCATGGCATCACTGTATATCAGACACCTGCCTGATTATTAGTAGCACTGACACCAGCACTGCTTTCATACAAACACAACTGAATCGTCCTGTGTCTCAGTAATGGACTGTAGTGATAATGACCTCAGAGGACGTCAGGATTAAAATGACTCTAATATTGTTGTAGTGTTCAAGTTGTTGCTCAGCCAGTTTGGTTCATTCACGTCGTGCTCTCAGAGTCTCGTCATGTTACAGAACACACTGGATTATTCCTAACATAGTGTTTGAGATTTGAACAGCTCTCTGATAATATATCTCTTAATATATCACATAATGATCACGCCCCTTGTTTAGTCCCACCCCTGACTCTGATTGACAGGTATCTGTGTAAGGCATCGGAAATTCAAATGCAAAAGGGATTGTGATTTCACCTGAGTTTTGGCAGGTTACATTCACAACGCATAAAGATTTAAATATGACAGACTCATAACTTGTAAGACATGGTATATACAATTGCAAATTAACTTTGCCATTTGAAATTTGGCAGTCACTGTGAATTTGCAAAACCGAAATACAAACGGTAATGAAAGATTTGCAATCGTGTTTGGAATATGTCTCAATTAACGCGTCCACATATGGAAAACGTAATTGAAAATATAATTTGCAATTCCATTTAAAAATAGACAAATAAGGAATTGTAGAGTTTCAGATGATTAAATATTTCTTGGAAAATACGGTATAGAAAAATATTTCATGAACACTTTAAAAACACTGTTTTACAGTTTGATGCATCTAAACTAACATTCATCTTTCACAGCTCAACCTGATTCAACGACAACAGTGAATACTAAAGAAGGTACAGGCAAATTAACTTCTCTGCCATTTTACTGAATCCTCTTGTCTCCACATTAAAGGGACAATAAGTAACTTTTTAGGTATTTTATTATCTAAAATCAATATTTGTATTCATAAATATGCCCTCAATGGTGTACAAATACCTATGCCAATGTTTAAACTAATCCTCGTAAATGAAGAATTTATTATCTTTATATACATGGGACGGGTAGGTCGACGGAGGTTTCCATGTAGTTCCGCCATCTTGCAAAACTATAATAGCAGAGAGGGACAAAAAGTACTAAGCCAACTCGTTTCCACAGCGCGTTTTCGGTCAGAGCCAGAAACGCAGGTGCAGAGCAGTGAGAGGCGCTTGAAACTGCACCGGCAAGTTTAAAAGTCTGGATTGCATTCTTATTATGGACCATACATATGCCGCGCCACAGGAGAAGAAAACATCGTCGCCAAAACAGTCAAAAATAGAACGTAAAAGGAAACGTGACCGTAGATTACAGAAAACAAGAGTTAATGTCGGGGAAGCTTTTTCTAGGTGGAAAGAGCTAATGCTGGATAAAGATTTCAAAAGAGACGCTGAAGTGGCCAGTTTTCTTCTCGACAGGTAAGTCAGTGTTACAATCTATATTATAATATTTTTTTTTATATCTAACAATGCATATAATTCAGAAAATATAACAAATAAATTAGACATAACTACTAATTACAATATTTCATGTTTTCCACAGTCAGTAATTCATACTGTAACATTCGTTTGTTAGTTGTCATGTTGCAGTTTGTTTGAAATAACACACCTGTTCACCTGAAGGAAAACTCGACGAAGTGCTATTAGAAGACATCCTGTCAAAGCTTTTTGGTACATATCGCCTACCGTAGATGCAACGCGCATTTGAAAAAGCGAGGCGCTGGAGAGCAAAATTAGTTTGAATGCAAAATACAATTTCACCACTAGATGGGATTAATTCCTACTTACAGTCCCTTTAACAAATACATGCAATCACTTAAAATAAAGGAGTAGTTCCAATTAAATAAAGTGATGAAAATGAAGTGTTATAATATACTGTAGAGGTGTTAATACCAGTGCAGTGATAAACAGTGTTTTATTTGATCACTGCTAGCTGTATATTTGAAGGATACTAATGCTTGTATTAAATTAATAATTTATCATTTTATTTGTTGTAGTTCTCTGTCTATATCTGGTTAAACACAGTAATGCTGATTGTGTCTCTCTGTATCCTCTCTCTTTCTCAGTGAATGTGATTATGATTGTTGTCGGCACTTCATTCTTCTCCTTCTTGCTCTGATTCTTTGGATGATGATTCGTAAAAAAAGATCTGGTGAGTTTCTAGAGTTCAGTCCAGAACATCTGA
Organism: Carassius auratus; assembly: GCF_003368295.1. Lineage (NCBI taxonomy): Eukaryota > Metazoa > Chordata > Actinopteri > Cypriniformes > Cyprinidae > Carassius > Carassius auratus. Next base: position 278,361 of record NW_020528077.1, read on the forward strand.
CTCAGTATTAAAGAGAGTTAAACTAATGTGTGTATTCTGTAGTACTAGAGTCTTCTAGACTCTTTCAGAAATCACTTGTCATCTGCATTAGAGACTGTGTTGAGTGTTTGATCATAACTGTTCCCATCTCATTATATTTCAGCTGTCAGAAGAGCGACGGATGACTCTGTGGTGAGTTTTGTAGGTTGATCGTGAGCTGTTAGTGTTTCATGAGCTCCACAGAGGACTGAATCTGAAATATCATACTATTATTACTCACATTAGATCATCATTAGATCCATTCATCCTACTCCTGCTGAACAATATGATTCATCTTCAATGATTTATGTTGTTCATGTCTGTGAATATTCGACAGTTACTCTGGTCATGTTACAGTCATCATACCAGGGGCGTAGATTACGCGGGAGATGTGGGGGACGTGTCCCCCCACTTTTACTATCATTTAAATTCGTCCCCAGCACTTTTTCGGTCAAGTGTTTTTCAGGAGCTGGTGTGAATAAATATAGATTCAAAACATGTAAGCAAAACATGGTGAGGTCAAAGTGACTGAATAATTTTTGGTCCCATTTTTCTCTATCAATTTCACTAGTTGTCCACTGTATGAAGTTTTTTTTTGGGTATAATATGTCACGATTCACTTTATTTTGCTATACTCACTTACCTAAATCAATTATCGTGTCCTGCACCTACTATAAAAAGTATTTTTTTTATAATATATGGTGTCTGAATAATTTTTGGTTTGACTGTGCACTCATTCTTGTTAAAACTAAGGAGTAATTCAGTCAAGAGCAGTGAGTGATTTTCTTAATTTAATTTTCATGGATTAACAGGGCCGTGCACAGACCTTTTGAGGGGCATGTGCTGAAACTGAAAAAGGGCACCCCCTCCCTTTTTTTATATAAATTATATATATTCTCTTTTTTAGCTATTCTGTTTGGTTTTATAAGCTAATTTGTATTATTTGGTTAACATGATTATGAATGACATTGAGAAGAGGGGAAGGTGAGCAATGAGTCAATTATTTTTGACAAACTTTTTTGAAATATAATTTAAGTAATTATGTCCAACTCAATTCCAGATTAAAATATACTATAGCCATACCGTTACTATAACATATCCAACATGTATCCGCCTTCCTGGCAAAAATTTGATACTGTGGTGCACCAGGGATGTTGGTTTCTTGAAGGTCTCTTATTCACTACACTTTCCCTAAAATAAGACAGCAATGAAAAAATAAATAAAAATAGTGTGAAAAGTACAGTTACAGTGAAAAGCATTCAGAGTACTGAACTGGAGTAATGATGCTGAAAATTCAGCTTTGATCACAAAAATAAATTACATTTAAAAAAAATATTCAAATAGAAAACAGTTATTTAAATTTTTTTTAATACATTTAATACATGTGAAGATGAGCGGAGAGTATACCATAACATGATTAGCCTAAATGTTAATTAAGTGTATCAGCAATCATAAATCAAAGAAGAAATTTCTTAGAAATACATGTTATCTAGGTGACGAGGTACGAAACAGCGCAGGGGCGCACCTGTTATGATTTTCCGATGGTAAAAACAAATGATATGTTGTTGTATTACTTATCAATATATAGTTTTTGACCAGCGAATGTGTGCAAATGTGAATTTTTTTTTTGTCCGTCATCGCCGGCATCACATTACATTTTCATCTACAGGTTACAAACTAGTTTTTGTATAGACGGAGCTCTCAGTTTTTCCTGTGGTAAAATGCATTTGGCCTAAATCGCATTTTATTAAAGATGAAATGCAACTGTATGCACAGGCTATTTAAGTGTTGGCTATGACTAGATGGCAAATGCTAGCGCTCTCTCTCAGGCGACGTCCCACATGTCTCAGTCAGTGAGTCAGTCAGACATCAAATAAATAAAATATGAGCCTTTACATAGACACAACAAGATATTTATTTACCCTTCGCAAAACTGTTCAGCTCCGCTGTTGTCTACTGTGCAGCTGCTGTGGAACCTTCAATGAATATAGAGGGGGCGGAGTTATCAGCTTACTGACAGCTTGAGGATCGAATAAGATTTACACAAGCTCGTTTTAAGAACTTTCATTTGCTAAATATTTGTAAAACAGACAGACAGACGTAAAGGGTGACCAATAGCATTGATAAAAAAATAAAAAAAATAAAGGGCACTTCGGAGTGTAAGGGCAAAAAGGGCATGTGCTCTGCACAGGTTGAGCCCTACCTGTGCACGTGCCTGTGGATTAACATTACACCAGCTAGTAGCTAGTAGCTAATTAGGTGTGGTCACTTTAAGAGACAATGAATGCATCCAGTATAATACACATCTGATTTTCTTCTCAACTGTTTACTTTAATTAATAAGACATAACAACTGTTTTTTTCGAACATACTTTCCAAGACGGGTATTTTGACATATTTTGTATGTATTTGTCGGCACAAGAGCAAAAAGAGGCAAATTCTGTGTTCAAGTATTTTGAGACGCCTTTCTCTGCGTGAGCCCTAAACACCAGAACACCGTGGTGCTGAAATTGGCTTTTTTACATCCTTTTCTGTTTGTTTAAACTGCTATTTGTATTTGTTCGTTCAGGTGCAGGAGGAAATTCGAAGAGAACTTCGCAAAGGAGATCTGGGTTCAGTGTTGCTGTCTGTCAGACACAGCTCTGAGACTGTAAGATGCGTGCACACCGAACACAGCACGCGAGTTGAGATTTTCTGTGTCTTGTGTTTAAATGATTTAAACTCTTTTGAATGTTTAAATTGGAAAGTGGCCAGGCTTAAAAACATATGAAAATGAAAAGCTTTCATGATGACACGCAGCAGTGGCCTGTCAACTGTCCTGATTGTCTTTTTAGGCTAGCCTCAGCCAGAGGGTTGAGATCGCTGGGGGCCCCCACTCATCCTTGGGCCCCTATAATCGTCACCACCTTTCACCCCACTTGCGACTGCCCTGGGCGAGATGAACACCACGGAGCATTAAACTCTCCTGCAGTGTTTGTTTCATTCATCCTTGAAGCCAGAGGGCGCTCTCGCACAGAAAGTCATAACAGGAAACTCCTAATATGGGGTCAAAAGTGTCAAGCTATTTCTGTATGAAAACAATGTTTTCACAGAAAAACTGAAACTTTTGGAAACACTAACACATTAAACATACAATTGCGACAATATATAGTTTTTCAACTCATCTCCAGCAGGTGATAAATTAAGTATATGAACAATGCAGTGCTAATTGACATAGCATCTATTGCAATATATAAACTATTTTGCCTTATTGTTTGATACAATAGTGTTGTTTGTTATTGTTCAGCAGTTATAGATTTCTAAGACAATTAAAAGCTAGAAATTAGAGAAAAAATTAAGTTGCCTATGTCAACAGTTTTTGAACAGTGGGCTTGTTAATGTTGTTTAAAGAAGTCTCTTCTGTTCACCATGCCTGCATTTATTTGATACAAAGTAAAGCAAAACAATAACATTTTGGAATATTTTTACAAGACTATTTGAAATAACTTTTTTTCTGTTTGAATATATTTCAAAATGTAATTTATTGATATTGCACAGCTGAATTTTTTTTTCATCATTACTCCAGTCACACGATCCTTCAGAAATAACTCTGATATTCTGATTTGTTGCTCAATTTATTTTTATTTTTTTTATAAAATAAGATAAAATAAAAATTAAAGTAGATTTTTTTCAGGTTTCTTTGATGATTATTCCAAAAAATAAATGTATACTAACTCTAAGCTTTTGAATGATAGTTTATAATGTTGCGACAGCTTTTTATTTCACATAAACGCTGGTCTGTGGATCCTTCTATTCATCAAAGAATACCGGGGAAAAAAAAATATTCATCTGTTTTAAATATTGATCATCAGCAAATCATCATATTTTTCTGATTTCTGAAAATCATGTGACACTGAAGACTGGAGGAATGATGCTGAAAATACAGCGGAGCATCACAGAAATAAATTACATTTTAAAAAAAAATATTAAAATAGAAAACAGTTATTTTAAATAGCAGAAGAGACTTTTTTAAAAACATAAAAAATCTTACTGTTCAAAAACCGTTGACTGGTAGGCTATTACAGAAATGTTATCTTGTAATGTTTTATATATATACATATTTCTGTCCCCCTCACTTCTGAAAAGATGGCTACGCCCCTGCATCATAACATCATATCTGTATAATAGAATGATGAAATGACCTCCCCAACTCAATCCGAGTCCTTAGCCATCTTCAAGAATCGGCTTAAAACACATCTCTTCCATCTTGATATATATATATATATATATATATATATATATATATATATATATATATATATATATTAGGGGTGTAACGATACGCGTATTCGTATTGAACCGTTCGGTACGACGCTTTCGGTTCGGTACGCGGTACGCATTATGCATACCGAACGGTTCGTTGGACTAATTAATTATATTTGAAAAAAAAAAGAGAAATATAATGATATGCGTTCAACAAGGTAGCCCAATAACCCAAACGACGTAACAGGCAACGCCCCTGACACTCCCGAAGAAGAAAAAAACACCAACTTATGTTTATGTTATGTTATGACTCAGTCGCTCACTCAGTACGCGCTGAAGGCTCGTTGCAAAATGGCCAATGCGTTTAACAGACTAGAAAAAGAAGATGACTCTCAAACATATTGTTTGAGATGCATGATTCCATCTATGAGCTGCTCGATCAGAGTGACATGAGAGCCCCTCCTTAGAACATTATTTGTAAATCCATGTTATGGTAAGTGTGCACGTGAAGTCTTTGCACACTTTCTGAAATCCACACTGTGGTAAGTTTGCACACTACACTAGTGCTCTGCATTCTTTCTAAAATCCTATATAGTGAGGGCTTCGCGCGGTTGCTTCATTGCTTTAAAAAAAAAAAAAACACCAGCGTGAATACTTGAAACATGTCAACTCATTTACGCCGACATCACCTTATTGTGTCAGTATCTGGGAAAAGACGAAAAAAAGGAGAAACATGCACGCAACAAACTATGCCTGCAGCATTTAGACACCAGTATTATAGCTTACAGGGAATCCAAAGTGCACCCAAACACCAGACCTGTTGGTTATTTTAGGATCTTATATTTCTGGTCTGTTAAATGCATTAGACATTTTGCAATGAGCCTTCAGCGCGTGCTGAGTGAGCGAGCGCCTTAGGGTCCGTTCACATATCGCTCCTAAAAACGCGTGGAAAACGCTAAGCACGTCTTTCTCCTCCTTTCCAAAGCGCTCGGGCCGAAGCGCTCATGAGGCGTCTGTCTTTGCTAAGCAACAATGACGTGCTCTCTCCATGAGACGCGGAAATTTCAGCGAAGGATAAATGGATTTGCAGCTCTAAAAATCGCTTGCAGTAGCTCTGCTACTAAATTTATTTCAAAATTGCAATCCATATACAACTATAATCAGCTGTTCCTTCATCTTGGCTGAGTTTTCAACGTTGTTATGGGAAAGGATGAAGCTGATTGGTTAGTTCTTGTCACATGACCCGCGGTGCGCTTGCGGCATTCTGAAAAGTTGAGATGTTTTTACATTTTGCTGTATCTAAAACGTACCGAACCGAACCGAACCGTGACATCAGTGTATCGTATCGAACCGAACCGTGAATTTTGTGAATCGTTACACCCCTAATATATATATATATATATATATATATATATATATATATAAGATCTCTAACACTAGCTTGCTCTATTCTTTTTCTATTCTATATGTTTTCTTTTTATTTATTATATTATTTAAAAACCCATGCTACGTGTACTGTGTTAACCTAACTGAGACTTGTTATAGCACTTATATATCATTGCTCTTTTGTTGTTTTTGATTGCTTCCACTGTCCACATCTGTAAGTCGCTTTGGATAAAAGTGTCTGCTAAATGAATAAATGTAAATATAATAGATGTTCATTAAACCTGTAGGTGAGATGAACATGACTCTGTTTCTCCTAACTGTTTGTAGCAGCTGTGTGAAATAATGAGTCTGCTTCACACAGTAGTGATGGATGGGCCTTTAACAGCTTGATTTACTGTATTTTCACTGATGTTTAGGAGCAGACAGATGATGTGACTTATACTGAAGTTACTGCGGTCAGTAAAGCCAGAGCCCAAAAGAACAAGGTGAGCAAACACTTCTTGTCCTCTCATGGATGTCCTCCTTCTCTCAGTGTAACCTGTATCTCTTTTATTCTGATATAAATGTGTGGTGAACTGAGCTCAAACCTCATGCTGTAATAACTGTGGGTTGAAACAATCTCTGTGATGTTGGTTCAGGTTTGCTGTGATGATAAAGTGACTTACGCTTCCATCAGAGGAGTAAAAGCCGGAGATCAGGAAGACTGCAGTCAACTTTACGCTTCTGTGAACAAGAACCATCACAAATCAGGAAAATAATCATAAGATAATCACACCAGCAGAGCAATATGAGCCTTAAATAACTGACTCTTCATGGTTTCATTCAGTGCCATTATATATATTCAATGCTGCATGGATTAGGAACCAATTACAGTTCATTACCCATATATATATAATTTTTTTTTTAAGTAGCTGTCTGTGTGTCTTTATTATTAATTAAGGCTCTGTTTGCACAAAGTCTAGAAAATAGAGAACAGTTTTACTCTCTTAGATCATTCTCATTAAATCGTTGATTGTCTCGAGTGATTAATTAACTGTCAGCTTGCACTAATTATGGCAAAGCTACTGTGTAAGATGATGTAAGCATTTATCACAATATGACAGGAATCATAATTTGGTGTTTGAACCGTTTGAACAGCTGCTTTCAGCAATACTTGTAAAATTATATTTTGTCTGTCAATAATAAAATATCCTTTCAATGTATGTTTATGGTAAATATATTTTCTTTGTAGACATGACACAGAAACCTCCTGAGGATCCTCTGATGGTGTGGCCTCAAACATTTACAGGATTCTGACCGTTTCTAGATGTGAGTTAGAAATAAATAGCGACTGCGTTAACAGGCTCTTTTAACATATCCCTGTGCTTGTGCGGGGCGTTTGTGACTGATGCAGAGGTGCACAGAAATGCTTAATTTAACTGTAGAGCTGTAGAAGAACTGAGAGATCGCGGTCAGTTTAGTAGAAACAGAGATAATGGCTTGGGATGGGGATCATAACTTCTTCATTAATGATTATTTTAGTTAAGTTTAATTGCAAGGAAGAAATATTTAGCTACTTTTTCATTTCACAAATAATGAACATTTTGATGATAATTAGATTGTTCAGTACAGTTCTTTTAAAAGGTGTTTACACAGACTGGCATCATAAAAGCAGCTCCACTGATTTAAGTCGGTCACAGTCAGTTTAAAGCTCTATGTGTTCCACTAACTAGAGAGTATCGGAAAGTAACTTTCACTTCACTTTTCAAGTCAAGTCTGTTTGTATTGTTTGGATTTTGTATCACTTTATAAATAAAGCTGCACATGGGTTCATCTTTAACTTGCTGTTCAGTGGACGACTCATTACAACTCTTAAAGGATTGGGAACAGGGCCCAAAACTAACTTTTTGCCACATCTGCAAATTATATAATTTATTTATTTATTTATTTTCTAACCGGCCATGAAACAATTTTTTGCAAAAAACAGTTATTACTACTACAATGAGGAAACATACAATATTTTTAATTTGACTTTGTCTTAAAAGATATAAAAAACAACAAACAAATATAATTGTTTTGTTTATTTGTTGTGTTTATTTGTCCCTAAGAAACGTTGAGATGCATACTCGCATACGTTTGCAGTGTGAATGTGGTGCGTATTGTTTTCTGCACCCATGTTAACAGATTAGAGTAAGGCTGTTTAATTAGCTTCATTTCAGGGCCGGATTATCAAACAGAACATTTGATGGGGGCCATCTGGATCTCTTTCTGGGGGACCTATAAAATTAGAACTTAAATTGAATTTTAAAATCTATTAAAGGTTGACATTAGTGTTGCCTGTCAATCAATTAAAAAAAGTTAATCACTTTTTTTGTAATTAATCATGATTAAACACTTTTATATTGTCATAATTTCACATCGAACCTCCTGATTAATGTGGAAACAGCAATAACGCATGTTTTTAATGGTATATTTTGACTAAGTAACCTATTATTAATGAAGTATTGATTCCAATACTGCTACTGGTTTCTCTGTTAAATGCATTTTCCCTCAATTTTACCTAGCCTATTAATTATTATTAATTACAATATAATAGAAAGCCGCTATTTTTTATGTTTAATAGGCTCTGAAATATAAAGTGATTTAAAACAATCTTTACATAAACTATAGAGATTCTCCTATATTTAAGCTACAAAAGTTAATCAGCGACTAGAGCAGTCAAGTGATGTCTCTTTTTCTTGTGTTCTTTGATTTACATCAGTGACAGACTTTAGTGGTTTTTACTTTAAAAGCAGCGCTGTCTCTTTAAAACCTGATGCACATGATGCAGATCTGACACATAACCTATTTTCTCTAAACTCTTTACAGTCATTTTAGACTTTATAACTCTATGTTTATGAGGTAACTCGCAAAAAAATGTGTATTTAGACAATTGTGTGTGTGTTTTTGTCCGTTGAAGTGCTACAGCTGTCTAAATTGGATCGGTGTATGTGTACGTTACAGCTGAACAGCAGCCTTTCAAACTATGCTTACTTCTTCACCGCTGTGTTTAGACAGCATAACCCCAGGTATGTGGGGAAGTCATGGCCTAGTGGTTAGAGAGTTTGACTCCTAACCCTAAGGTTGTGGGTTAAATGCAGAGCACAAATTTTGAGTATGGGTCTCTGTCACGTCACGTTCATGTGTCTCCACATTCTCAAGTTATGAAGAATAAATCTTATCCCAGGCAGAACCGATCACCTCTGAATCCAGTTTGGACTAATAAGTGTGAATACTCACGCAATTTACATGACTCCAACTAACAGTGGAAACATTTCTATGCATTTTGATCCTTTATTAGACAGCGTTTTGGGGGCCTGAAATTGCAAACAATTTTGGGGGCCTGAAACTTTTGAAAACAGGTTTCAGAGTGCATCATTGTATAGAGCAGTCACTAGTAATATGATTTAAGTGCTTTTTACTTTTGGCCAAAAGGTGGTGCTGTGTCCAAATTGTGATGATAATATAATGTATAATGAAACACATAACGTTCGTAAACATGCCCAAGTCATGCAGAGATACAGCCTCATAAACACCTTGCCATCATACAATCAATATGATTAAATTTGGTGAAAATCAGAAGTTTGAAAAGGAAAGTTTGATCTACTATGACAAAGATTTATATCTTTGTTCTTGGCCGGACTATCAAGACCTATGTCATGATAAGGTTATTAGCAGGTTTATAAATGTAATGATATGTTTGAGCACAAGGTGACAATCTCACCTAACACTGTGAGTACTTTCAGAGCAGCTGATGGTGATAAATACAGTCTTTCAGAACAACACACTCATATGTTGAACTAAATCGTAAAAGACCGGATTTGTGATTTTTGGACAAACCATTAAGCAGGGATGGGTACCGAACCCGATATTTAAATGTTCCCAGAGCTAAATTAGGAAAGAAAGCAGTATCAATAAACTCTGACATTAACAGTTCTACTATAGGTACAGGAGAGATTAAGAAAACACACATACATTTATTATTGCTATATATATATATATATATATATATATATATATATATATATATATATATATATATATATATATATATTGCAAATTCTATCTCACCAGAGTCACCAGCTGTTTTTATATGCAATAATATTCAAACATTTGTTTATGATGTATTTTTGCTATTCACAATTCAGAAGCGAGATTGTGCTGATGCAGAGGAGTCACAGCACGTTCAACATGAAAAGCCTGTTTAATTATTATTAGAGGAGAGAACTAAACATTCAAACATCTGCATACACTTTAGGCCTGTGGCTGTGATGCATTCAGAGGATTATGATGCTCAATGTCCTCAAGTCACTGGGCTCCACCAGTTTTAAAACTGGTTAAGATTTGAAAATGTGTGTTTAATGTGTCCCAATGTGGACTTAGCATAGTCTGTGTATTGTATTCACATCTTTGCGGGAACTTTTGTCTAGTTTTAACTGTGCAAGATGGCTCAAGGTGGTGAGGTTGGCACCCAGTGTGACACTACATGTTTCTTGCAGTGTTTTCAGAGCAGTGATCTCACTGTTGAGGCTTTGGAAACATGTTACTGCTGAGTGTGAGTACTAGTTTGACCAAAGTAGAGCACAGACCAACACTAAACCCAGATTTGACTGATAGGAATGAACTCTGTTGGCAGTTTCTCTTCCTTCCTTTAGAAGGTTAAATTGTGTGTCAGTCTCAAAATCTCAACTCTAGAATCTGCAAACGATCTTGAATGACTGTCAGAAATAATAATGATAAGAGTGATCTGTGTCTGCTGGGACTGATCATTCTCTCTCATTCTCTCACTTCTCACAGGTAAACACATTCTTACATTCAATTCAAGTTTACTTGTATAGCGCTTTTCACGATACAAATTGTTACAAAGCAGCTTTAAAGAAAATAAGTTTCTACAGTATATTTAGAAGTAGTTTGTCAGTAGTGTCCAGGACTGGGAAGGTTACTTTTAAAATGTACAAGCTACATTTCCCATAGGGCTCGTTTCCCATAGTCGCAAGCAATGTCATTATAGTTCAATATTTAACGACCACAGATCGCTAATGATGCTTTTGGGAAAGACACCTCAGATCTATCCAGTTTGTGAACCATTGGTGTCCACGCTGGTTTCATTAAACAAAATAAATGATTATTTTAAAAGACTGACTCAAAATAATCATCTGTTCGTGAATCGGAACATGAACTCGCATTATCGCGCCAAAGATGATCTATTCTTGAAAATTTCAGATGAATAAAGACTTCAAATTCATCTGGAAAGCACATAAAGCTATCATTTGACTTTATAAACTTTTATTTCATGCATGATTCGTTTGGATCTGTTAACTGAATGAAAACTGTAAAAGTAATCACTTTGGTAATCTAAAATACATTTTGTATATAACTGTAATCTGATTACCCCTTGTTTAAAATGTAATTATAATGAAATACAGTTACTACTATTTTGTATTATAAATCGTTATAATAATTCGTTACTCCCCAGTCGTGGTAGTGACTCTCAAACTGATGTACATATGGCAGAAATGTGCGGTAAAATTCAGTTAATGTCATAATCAAACAGACGATGAACGCTATTAACAGCAATGATCATATGATGGAATCAAACTTGAAGAAAAAAAATGTTGTTTCAAAGATGGCATCATCTGAGGTCCTCTGAGGTGTTTGCATCATCTCTTTTTAGTTGTTCGGTCATCTTATGACTTTGTGGGCTGGATGCAGATTGAAGCTTGTGTAAATCCTAGTCACCACAGGATGTCAATAGAGAAAGCAAATAGAGACATAAATAGCGTAACTGTTCCAACCAATAAAAAAAATAAAAAAAATTCAACCCAAGCTAAGGAATAATAATGAACATTTGATGAGATATAAATGCAGTCCAATATTATGAGATGCATTATTTGAATGCCAGTCTAAAGAGATGTATTTAATCTTGATTTAAACAGAGAGTCTGTGTCTGAATCCCAGATACTATCAGGAAGGCTATTCCAGAGTTTGGGAGACAAATGTGATAATGAAAAAAAAAAAAAAAAAAAACCTTCCTTTGCTATCCTAGGTTCCACCAAAAGTCCAGAGTTTTGCAACCTTAGGGAGCTTGAAGGATTGTAGCATGGTAGAAGGCTAGTTAGGTATGCAGGAGCTAAACCATTTAGCGCCTTATAGGTAAGTAATGATCATTTGTAACTGATACGGAACTTAATAGGTAGCCAGTGCAGAATTTTCTTGACCTGGGAAGGACTCTAGCTGCTGCATTTTGGACTACCTGTAGCTTGTTTATCGAAGTAGCAGGACAAGCACCTAGAAGTGCATTACAATTGTCCAGTCTAGAGGTCATGAATGCATGTTTCGTAGCTTGGCAATGTTTCTAAGATGGAAGAATGCAGTTTTTGTCACAAGGGAAATATGATTTTCAAAAGACAAGTTGCTGTCTAATATAACACCCAGATTTCTGACTGTAGAGGAAGTAACAGTACATCCATCTAGTTGCAAATTGTTATCAAAAAGATTCTCTCTACTGTTTTTTGGTCCAATAAGTAATATCTCTGTCTTATCCAAAATCAATAGTAGAAAATGATTGGTAATCCAGTCTTTTACATTTTTAATACTCTCTGTTTGCTTAGATCATTTAGAAGTTTCATCTGGTCTCATCTGGTCTCAGCAGTGAGCTAATGATTAGAGAGCTGGACTAGTGCTGTGCTGGCAGGAGTTGGAGGTGGTAGGGAGTGAATAAAAAGTGCTCTCTTCCACCCTCAATACCCATGGCTGAAGTGCCCTTAAGCAAGGCACTGAACCCCCAGTTGCTCCCTGGGTGCTGGATATATAGCTGCCCACTGCTCTGGGTGTGTGTTCACTTCTTACTGCTGTGTGTGTGCTCTTGGATTGGTTAAATGCAGAGCACCAATTCTGAGTATGGGCTACCATACTAGATATATAGTTGAGTATTATCAGCATAACAATTGAAACTAATTTCGTATTTACCAATAATATTACCAAGGGGCAATATGCATGTTGAAAATAGCAGAGGATCTAGGACAGATCCTTGTGGCATTCCATACATCACTGGTGATAACTGAGATGACTCCCCATTTAAAAAAAACAAAATGGTAGCTATCGGACAGATAGGATGTAAACCATCTTAAAGCCTTCCCTTGAATAACTGTATAGTTTTGTAATAGATCTATGAGAATGTGATGATCTATGTTGATCTGTGTCGAACGAAGCACTAAGATCAAGTAAAACTAGCAATGAGATGCAGCTTTGGTCTGATGCAAGAAAGTCATTTGTAATTTTAACAAGTGCAGTTTCTGTGCTATAGTGGGGCCTCTTCTTATATATATATATATATATATATATATATATATATATATATATATATATATATATATATATATATATATATATATATATAATTCTTTTTTTGCATTGAGCCTTTTCTGCATTTTGCATTGAGACAAAAGTTTACAAAAATTTTAGACATAAACGAAGATTTGAAATGGTTCTGTAATGTGCATTTTGAACAATTTATTTAGCTTTTTTTTCATGTCATATTTTGATAGGTTATTTGTGTTGATTACTTTCTTGTTTAGTCATTAGTCCTTGTATAGATAGCCCTCATGTTTTCATTATGCCTTGTCTAGCTTTGATGTTATGTATCATGTTGTTTGGTCCATGTCCATTTCAAGCACTCTTCATGTTTTGTTAACTTTGTACTTGTTTAATTAACTGTATATGGGTCCATTAAACTGTTTTCCAGCAGACAATGTCATGATCAAACACAGTTTATTTGAAGAAAGTTTTTAATGTGATCTGACTTAGTGTGTTTTTCTGTTCTCTTTCCCTCTGTGACTTTCTTTCCATTAGTGATTGTAATTGTGATGGTTGGCAGTGGTGGTGCATTAGCTGTTCTTCTTTATGTTCTTATTCTCCAGGTGATTTGGAACAAAAGAGCTGAAGAGAGTTATCATAATTATTTTTGTTAACATCTGTTTATTGAAATTTTCTTGTGGGAAAAGTAGTATGACACAAAAAGCAACTTGTGCAAATTTAGAACCCATCCCAACCCGTCCTACCCCCTGGTGTACTTCAAAATAAAGTACGTCTGTGGTCTGTCCATGGTGAGGAGGATTCCAATGGTTGACTAAAACCTTATTTGCTGCTGTGAGAGCAGCTAACAGTAAACATCTTTCTTTGACCGACAAGGTGAGGTCCCAAAAATCATTCTTGAAAAAAATGGTATGGAGTCAAACATATCTCAGTATCCAATAAATAAGTCCAAAAAGGTGAAAGTTAAAAAATGTGCCTAAAGGTCCTTGCGCACAGAGATTGCACTTAGGAGAAGATGACAGATTCATATAAAAAGGTCAAGGGTCAAGTAAACCCTATGCAGCAATTTCCAATGAATAAAGTGGTGGTTAGGGTTCTTAGAAGACAATTTAAACCTTCCACATACCTGATCTGAAAATAAAACATGCACCTCCTCATTAAGATTCTTAGCTTAAACAGATGTAACAGATAAAGATTGGAATGAATGCTCAATATGAAAGAGATAGATAATTGAAAGAGGGGAGGGAGATTCCTCAGAGGGAAGGATTAATTTGTGCAAAGGTTGAATAAGCAGTTGATAGTTCCAAGGCACCCTATATGACCGCAGGGCCGATCTAATGCATAAATACATTAAAAAAATTAGGTGCCTGGTAGATAACACTGAGTTCAGAAATTCTGGAAGGATTGTAAATCACTATCATCATAGATACAGTATCTCCAGACTGTCTACTTTATTATGAGTCCATTGCGGACAATAAATGTGGAGAGGAGGTGGGTTACTATGGGACCAAACCGATATTTACTCTGCTTAAGCGGAACCCCAGGAAAAATACGAGGCTTCAATTTATACGGATAAACAGAAAGACCTCCATCTAATCGACTTCATTGTAAGGTAGTCAGTTTAATACAAGCGTGTTTCCCATCCCATATATACTGTGAAACACATGCATCAAGATTGTTCCAGTAGACAACCTGTGGAGCAATAGGAATCATGGAAGAAAAGAGAGAACAAGAAGAAAGAAAATAGGGAGAACAATGATTTTAATCACCGATATACAAGCCTGAAGAGAAGTAGGAAGACGAGACCAGTTTTCCAAATCAGTGGATACTTTGGCTATAATACTTGTGAAAGTGAAAGTCCTGACATTTGTAACCTATACTCTGAATTGGTGCTCTGCATTTAACCCGTCCAAGTGTACACACACAGCAGTGAGAAGTGAACACACCGTGAACACACACCCGGGGCAGTGGGCAGCTATAGATCCAGCACCTGGGGAGCAACTGGAGGTTCAGTGCCTTGCTCAAGGGCCATGGGTATTGAGGGAGGAAGAGAGCACTATTCATTCACTACCCTCCACCTACAACTCCTGCCAGCACTGAGACTCCAACCGGCGACATTCAGGTAAGTAGTCAAAGTCTCTAACCATTAGGCCAGAGCTGCCCCCAAATTATTATTGCTATTATAGTTTTTTGAGAGAATTTCCTGCAGGGAAGGAAAAACATCTATTCCCAAGTACTTAAAGTTTTGAACCAATTGAATAGGTATAGAAAGGGAAATGGAATCAATTTTGGAATTGAGGGGAAGTAGACGTTAAACCCCTAGAGAGATCCAAAACGGTCAAATAAATTCAACAGATGAGGAATAGAATGTTTTACACTTCTCCCAAAACAATAAGATATCATCTGCAAACAAACAAATATGATGATGAATATTCTGTATAATTATTGGAGAAATAGTTTCAGATTGTCGAATAGTCCGTAAAAATTACTTTGTGCTTCTTTGGGATGGCAAAATAAAAAGATGTTCACTTGCAGAACGCAAGCTTCTAGAGGGCACATAAGTCTGAAGTAATGAATTAAGGTAAATGGGTGCAGAGCCAGTGGTAGTTTTGTAGGCAAACATCAATGCCTTAAATTTTATGTGAGCAGCTATTGGTAGCCAGTGCGAATTGATAAACAATGTTGTGACATGCATTATTTTCGGCTCATTAAAAATTAATCTTGCTGGCACAAATTATGATTAGATAGCAAATGTCCAAATGAAGTTCACTGATAGTTTTGTGGATGAATGGGATCTGATGAATCTTTCTTTTGCTCTCTCATTTACCCTGTAAGAAGATCCAGTTTAGAGCATAGTGACTGAACAACTGATATGTGAGAAGCGAACTCTTTCCGCATCGCCGTCAACTCGGTTCTGAAAATGTCCTCGAAGTGCACAACAGTGTTTGCTATCTTGTCCACAATATCGCCCGTGGTTGGTGGCTTGGATTTCTCCTTAATTGGAGAAGCCAACGAGGACAACTCCTGCTGTTTCCGATTGTGAGCCATCCGGGAAAGTATTATTAATGAATAAAACTTAAAATAAATTAAAAAAGGGGGGCCAAAGTACAGAGCTCACAATTTATTTTACTGTTTCATACATATCCTTAGTACATGTAGAAGCAATTATAAATCTTTTGTGTATATGGTTAGAGTTCAACATGGTGATTGTGAAATAATCAAGGTTTCTGAAGCATCCAACAGGGGTTGCTACGGTGAATTAAATGTCAAAGGAAGCTCTGCTTTTCAGACTGTGCATTTTGGGTAGCTGAAACAGTAGCTGGGAAAAAATTTAAGTATTTTAAGAAAGACTTAACTCTAGAAAAGTACCAAGAAAACTTAAATCCTCCATTCAGAGCCTAAGTTCCAGTGTTCAACTTACAATTAATCCACCACAAAATCACAAATTTCAGAACAAATGACCCTACATCTGGCCTTCTCCATGGCAGATCTTGATTTGTCTTCTCTTAACTCTCCGGACAGTTTGACCAGCACTACATAGTTTTCCCAAAGAGCCATCACAGACGTGCAGGACAAGGACAGAATCAATGAACATCTGCAAATTACTCTCCTCTGTAATGTGTTTTACAGCATCATGGAGCCTAAGCTCTAACTCATGATTCATTTAGGGACTGACTGACGGTCAGGTTAGGGTTAATCTTCTGCTCCTCTATATCAGTCCATCAGAGCAGCAACAGCAGGGGAAAAGCCAGCAAGCAACAAGTGCATCTGACGTATAATCTATCAAGAACACATTAGGGTACTCTCGTGTGCTCTCATCCCTGCTCCTGGAAAATCACTTTACAGCTCTAATTAAATGGACCTGAATCAATTAATTAAGGTCTTTGGGTTTACTTCAAACTCTCAGACAGATGTGTGGATGAGGAGCCCTGCTTCACATAAAATCAATGAAATAAACACTTTAGATACACTCGTCCAATGAAACTAACAGTGAACATGTATATGAATTACAGCAAACATTTGTACAAAAGAAAAGAATTTGAGTTTTAGCCAGTAAATGAAAGAAGAGGAACTGTTATCTGAATGTGTGAGAATTCACAGCATGACTTTCAATTTTTATTTAATAATACACTTCATACAATACTGATCGTCAAAGCAACTTAATAGTGTAAACCAGGAAAAGCATGTGTTGATAATGCAAGAAGACAACATTAAACAGTCATTTTTAGCTAAAGTCAGTTCATTGATGATAATGTGATGTCATCATCTAGTTCAGCTCTCTTCAATAGTGTCTGTGTAATCAGTCAAGTGTCTCCAACTAAGCAAGGCAAAGGAGCCAGAACTTTATCAGTTACAGAAATTGAGAAAAACTAGTTTATTTAAAAGACCAGGCTCAGTCAGCATCCGTTCAAACTGTGTTCAGAGATTGATCTCAGATCTGTGTGCGTTAAACCAGTGCAGTCAAACTAACTGAGTTCCCAGAGCCAGCAGCTAAACACTTCTGAAAATACTAGAACTCAGAGACGAGAGACAAACATCAGTGTTGAGAGGACAGAAAAACACACAGTGCTGTAAAAATGCAGGTGTATGCACATCTGAGTGTCTGTTTAGTAGTCCCTGTGACCGTGTTCAGTAATTCTGGTGCTTATAATTAAGTGATTGTACAAAAATACATGCATCTTCATAAATCGGCTATACATCTTTGCACCAATAAAATGTGCAATTATTTCAGTTTTACTACCAAATTATATGTAATTTCTAAGTAAATGAACTTAGGAATAGGAAAGTGTTACTTCCTGTGACATACACGCTCTAAAGTGCCCATGACTGGGATGGGCCTAAAGTTTGGTGTCAATATTCTAAAGCATTGCCAGAGATAAAATCGTTTTGGCTTTTATGCCATCAAATTTGTCAATGTGTTAAACAAAAATGGTGTTGCTAAAAGTCCAACCAATGATCTAGAAGGAGTTTGAAAAAGAAGATTTTTAAAGATTTTTTCAGAATGGCGCACAGCTAGTCAAAGTCAAAATCACCTTTATTTATATAGCGCTTTAAACAAAATACATTGCGTCAAAGCAACTGAATAACATTCATTAGGAAAACAGTGTGTCAATAATGCAAAATGATAGTTAAAGGCAGTTCATCATTGAATTCAGTTATGTCATCTCTGTTCAGTTAAATAGTGTCTGTGCATTTATTTGCAATCAAGTCAACGATATCGCTGTAGATGAAGTGTCCCCAACTAAGCAAGCCAGAGGCGACAGCGGCAAGGAACCGAAACTCCATCGGTGACAGAATGGAGAAAAAAACCTTGGGAGAAACCAGGCTCAGTTGAGGGTCAGTTCTCCTCTGACCAGATGAAACCAGTAGTTCAATTCCAGACTGCAGCAAAGTCAGATTGTGCAGAAGAATCATCTGTTTCCTGTGGTCTTGTCCTGGTGCTCCTCTGAGACAAGGTCTTTACAGGGGATCTGTATCTGGGGCTCTAGTTGTCCTGGTCTCTGCTGTCTTTCAGGGCAGTAGAGGTCCTTTCTAGGTGCTGATCCACCATCTATACGTACTGGATCCGGGTGACTGCAGTGACCCTCTGATCTGGATACAGACTGGATCTGGTGGCTACGGTGACCTCGGAACAAGAGAGAAACAGACAAATATTAGCATAGATGCCATCCTTCTAATGATGTAGCAAGTACAAAGGGGGTTATGGGAAGTGTTTCCAGTTCCGGTTTACCTAATTAATGCAGCCTAAAAATATTTTAACGGATTTGGATATTAAAAGCATATTAGTATGTTATGTGTATGCCAGGTTAAAGAGATGGGTCTTTAATCTAGATTTAAACTGCAAGAGTGTGTCTACCTCCTGAACAATGTTAGGTAGGTTATTGCAGAGTTTAGGCGCCAAATAAGAAAAGGATCTGCCACCCGCAGTTGATTTTGATATTCTAGGTATTATCAAATTGCCTGAGTTTTGAGAACGTAGCAGACGTAGAGGATTATAATGTAAAAGGAGCTCATTCAAATACTGAGGTGCTTAACCATTCAGGGCTTTATAAGTAATAAGCAATATTTTAAAATATATACGATGTTTGATAGGGAGCCAGTGCAGTGTGGACAGGACCGGGCTAATATGGTCATACTTCCTGGTTCTAGTAAGAACTCTTGCTGCTGCATTTTGGACTAGCTGTAGTTTGTTTACTAAGCGTGCAGAACAACCACCCAATAAAGCATTACAATAATCTAACCTTGAGGTCATAAATGCATGGATTAACATTTCTGCATTTGACATTGATAGCATAGGACGTAATTTAGATATATTTTTGAGATGGAAAAATGCAGTTTTACAAATGCTAGAAACGTGTCTTTCTAAGGAAAGATTGTGATCAAATAGCACCCCTAGGTTCCTAACTGATGACGAAGAATTGACAGAGCAACCATCAAGTCTTAGACAGTGTTCTAGGTTATTACAAGCTGGGTTTTTAGGTCCTATAATTAACACCTCTGTTTTTTCAGAATTTAGCAGTAAGAAATTACTTGTCATCCAGTTTTTTATATTGACTATTCAATCCATTAGTTTTTCAAATTGGTGTGTTTCACCGGGCCACGAAGATATATAGAGCTGAGTATCATCAGCATAATCGTGAAAGCTAACACCATGTTTTCTGATGAAATCTCCCAAGGGTAACATATGAATCGTGAAGAGTAGCGGCCCTAGTACTGAGCCTTGAGGTACTCCATACTACACTTGCTTCCTGTCTGGGTCAGAACTTGATTCGATATTGAGCTCCAGCTTATAAAATGTGTGTGTCTGGTGTGTGATACTTCGAGTTGTCCTACATGTGACACAATGCGACGCTGCGCTTCTCGTCTGGTGTGTGACCGCCTTTACTGTCTGTGGCATAATCAATATTACTATTCTTAGTATGAGAACAATAATAGGAAGACATTGATAGTGAATACCTTTTCAGTAACAACCCAGTTTTATTACTTAAGGTTTGAAGGTTTGAAGGTTTATTTGCACATATAACATTCGAAATACAACTTTACAAATCCATTGAAGAAAAAAAGAAAACAAATTGCTGTGCGGGAGAGAGTGAGAAGACCATAAGGTCTTATAAAACCACCTCCCCAAAATCTCATTAAATGAACCTAAAATTATATGATCAAGCAAGACATTACAATCAGTACATCGAACATTTTAATAAACAAATTACCAAGATAAACTTATTTATATGTTAACATTATTTTCAGCTCTCTTTTGAAAGAATTTAGAGTGGTTTTAGTCTTTAAAGCAGGGTCTAAATGATTCCAGAGGGAAGGCCCTCTGTATTTCAGTGTAGATTGGTTGGCTGTAGTTCTACAAAAAGGAAGATAAAAATCTTTGCAGCGCCTTGTGGAGTAGGCATGAACATCCGAAGAATACATGAAAAAGTTATTAAAAACTCTGGGCATAATATTTGTCATATACACATACTTGCACATAAAGGTATTTATGCAATAGATGTTAACATTGAATATTGTCAAAATGTTATATTTTATGAAAAGCGGAGCAGATGATGACAATCTATTTGAATTGCTCATAATTCTTAAGAATTTATTTTTTATTAATAAAATCTTATTTAGATATGTTTGGCATGTTGTACCCCAACCAACAGATTTCATTATTTTTCTGCAAACATGCTGGAAATGATATTTCCAGGTTAGTTTATGGTCGACAATGACACCTAAAAATTTTATTTGGTTCACTTGGCCAACTTTTAAACCATCCAATTGATACCTCTATGTCCTGCTAAAAATCATAAAGTTAGTTTTATTGTATATTAAGAGAGAGTTGATTAATTTTAAACCATTTACAAATATTTTGTAATTCTTCATTTACTACTCTTATCAATGTGTCAATGTTAGAATGAGATAATAGTAGACATGTATCATCTGCAAACATGAGTGGCATAACATTTTTACAAAACAATTCTTAAAACATTGATATTAATTAGAAATAATAGAGGTCCCAAAATGGACCCCTGTGGTACCCCACATAAAAGTTTTCCCTACTTGAGCTCAGATTGTTGAAATAAACAAATTGCTCTCTCTCTCTTCCAAATAATTTTGTACCCAAGTTAAGGCTATATGTTTAATGCCATAATTCTCTAATTTTGCTAAAAGAATATTATGATTTACTGTGTCAAATGCTTTTGACAAGTCTAGAAATATACCAATAGTATTATTTTTCTCATGCAGATTTTTTGTAATTTTGTCGACAAACTGTAAAAGAGCCATTTCTGTAGACATGTTCTCTGTGAAGCCATACTGGTGATCATATAAGATCACATTTTCTGTCAAGTGTTTAATAACCTTTTATAAACTAGTTTAAGTATTTTAGAAAAGAAAGGTAAGACTGAAATAGGTCGATAATTGTTAAATAAATGTGAATTCCCAGACTTAAACAAGGGAATTACTTTAGCTAATTTGAGATCTCTTGGTACAACGCCTGTTTTAAGTGACAAAGAGAGAACATATGTTACAGGCTCAATAATAGAGGAAGCTACTTTCTTTATGAGACTAGCTCCAATTTCATCATGTCCTGGAGCTGTGTCCTTCATCTTTAGTATGATTTCAAGCACTTCATTTGGAGTTGGAGGATCAAATTAATTTAAGCAAGGATGAGGCAAATCAAAAATTTGTGAAATAAATTTTCCTGTATTCACAATGTTTTTTGCCAGTGAAGGACCAACATTCACAAAGAAATCATTGAAACCGTTTGCTATATCGATGGGGTTTTGATAATTCTTGATACCATCGGATAACTGAACTGGAATTACTCTATTTTTTTTAAATAATTCATTTATAACTGTTACGGATCACTCGGAGACAGAGGAGTAACAGATGAAGTAGATGTTTATCGTAAGACACAAGCAGAGGAGCAGTTGGTGATGGGCCACGTCCCAGACCCTCTCCCTCTCCCGGAACCAATAGTCGACCACGGGAACATCTGAGGGCTCTCCAGACCAGGGGAATAGAGGTGGTTGGTAGCCGAGTACGCACTGGAAGGGTGCGAATCCGGTGGTGGGTTGACGGAGGGAGTTCTGTGCGTACTCGGCCCACCCCAGGAATTGGTTCCAGGAGTTCTGGTGGCCGTGACAGAAGGTACGGAGGAGCGTCTGATCTCCTGGACCTTTCTTTCCGTCTGCCCATTGGACTGCGGGTGGTAGCCGGAGGACAGGCTGATGGCCACACCTAGGAGGGAGTGAAACGCTCTCCATACCCGGGAGATGAACTGGGGGCCCCGATCCGACACAATGTCCTCTGGAATGCCGAAGTACCTGAAGACATGGTTAAACATTAGTTCCGCCGTTTCCATGGCAGTAGGGAGAAACTTCAGAAGAAGAAGACAATGCTTTAGAAAATCTATCCACAATTATCAGAATACAGGTATTGTTATCAGAGGGTGGAAGGTCCGTTATTAAATCCACCCCTAGGTGTGACCACAGGCGGTTGGGAATGGGCAGACGATGAAGTTTGCCAGATGGTAGATGGCGAGGACTTTTTGACATGGCGCAGCTGGTACATCTACTCACGTACATTCTGACATCCGAGGCCATGTTGGGCCACCAGAAGTGTTCCGGTAGCAACGAGAGGGTTCCATTGACCCCCGGGTGACCAGTGCCAGGTGATGTATGGGTGGAGTGGATGAGAGGAGTGCGCTGTGTCCTAGGGATGTATTGGAGACCTGGTGGGCAACCCGGCGGAGTGTTGTTGGGGCCCTCGGCTGGAGGGAGAGTTTCTGCAGACCAGGTTATAGGGGCGACTATGACCTTGTCCGGAAGGATGGGTTCGGGGTTCTCCAACTTTTCTTCAGGTGCGTAACATCTGGACAGAGCATCTGCCTTTATGTTTTTCGCCCCAGGGCGGTAGGTGATGGTAAACTGGCAGCAGGTGAAGAGTAGCGCCCAGCGGGCTTGTCTGGGATTGAGTCTCTTGGCTGCTCTAAGGTATTCCAGATCCTTGTGGTCTGTGAGTACTTGAAAATGATGTTTGGCTCCCTCCAGCCAGTGTCTTCACTCCTCCAGGGCAAGCTTGATGGCAAGTAGCTCCCTATTGCCAATGTCGTAATTTCCCTCCGCCAGGTTGAGTTTCCTGGAGAAGAAGGCGCATGGATGGAGGTGGCTGGGTGTCCCCTGCTGCTGGGATAGGACCGCCCCCACTCCGGTGGTAGATGCGTCCACTTCCACAACGAATGGTAAGTCCGGGCTTGGATGCACAAGGAGTGGGGCGGTCGTGAAGGCCTGCTTCAAGGTCTGGAAAGCTTCGGTGGCGGCAGGAGTCCATGACAGGGACTTGGGCTTCTGGCGAAGGAGGTTGGTAAGCGGACTGGTGATAGTATTAAAATTCTGAATGAATCGTTTATAGAAGTTGGCGAAGCCAAGGAATCGCTGTAGTTTCTTTATGGTGCTAGGAATGGGCCAGTCCCTGACTGCGCTTACTTTCCCCTCGTCCATCCGGATGCCACTGCGGTCGATGGTATATCCAAGGAACTGCACTGAGGGTTGATGGAATGTACACTTCTCTGCTTTTAGGTAGAGTTGGTAGTCCCTCAGGCATTGCAGGACCTCCGCAATGTGGCGTTGATGTTCTGCCTGGCTCCGGGAGTATATCAGGATGTCATCGATGTAGACTAGGATGAACTGATGAAGGAAATCCCGGAGCACCTCGTGTATGAAATCCTGGAATACGGAGGGGGCGTTTACAAGTCCATACGGCATCACGCAATATTCGTAGTGGCCAGTAGGGGTGATGAAGGTGGTCTTCCACTCGTCCCACTCACGTAACCGGATGAGGTTATACGCGCTGCAGAGGTCCAACTTGGTAAACACAATGGCACCATGGAGATGTTCCAGGGCCGCTGGGACGAGGGGAAGAGGATAATGAAACTTTTGAGTTATCTTATTGAGGGCTCTGTAATCGATACATGGCCTTAACCCTCCATCCTTCTTGGCCACGAAGAAGAAGCTGGAAGCAGCAGGGGAGGTAGATGGGCGGATGTATCCTTGCGCCAGCGTCTCCCTGATGTAATCCTCCATGGCCTTCTCCTCGGGGAAGGATAAGGGATAAATCCGTACCTTTGGCACTGGTTCACCCGGCAGCAGATCTATAGCACAGTCCCACGGCCGGTGTGGAGGCAGCTTGGAGGCCCGCTTAGGGCAGAAGACATCGCTGAAGGGGGCGTAGCACTTGGGTATGGAGATGGACTGGTTCTCGACAGGGCTTTCAACAGATGTGGAGTAGACTGGTAGTGGTTCGGGGGGACGTTCCGCTGGAACAGGACAGCCGGAGATACATGATTGAAAGCAGGCTTCGCCCCACTTCAGGATTTCTCCGGTCTTCCAGGAGATCACCGGGTTGTGCTGCTCCAACCATGGGCGCCCTAAGATGACGTCAGCGGTGGAATCCTCCAGAACAGCAGATGGATGTCCTCGTGGTGAAGGAGTCCAGTTTGAAGAGAGATAGGGCCCACGCAGTGGCGTACATATTTCTTGCTTTGTGGCCTGCCGGTGATTGTGTGGATTTGGTAAGTGGCTGGCGTGGCCGTGGTAGGGAGCCTGAGCTGACGGCAGAGGGCGCCGGAGATGAAGTTGCCGGCTGACCCAGAATCGAGGAGGGTGGAAACTGGAACCAGTTTGGGTTTGCTGGCTGGTTCTGAGGAGCTGACGTTCTCTGGTCGGCAGATCGGTGTGGAGGAATGCGCCTGGCCCTGGTGCTCTTCTAAGAACGACTGCATATGAGTGGCGAAGCGGATGGCAAGCTGGATGAATCACTCGAGGCCGATGGTATCCTCGTATGCAGCTAGATGCAACCGCACTCTGGGATCCAGTCCTTGACGATAGGTAGTGAGCAGGTCCTGTTCGTTCCACCCACTGGAGTCCGCCAGAGTTCTGAACTGCAAGGCATAATCATTGACAGACATTTTCTCTTGTTTTAAGTTGTAAAGTTTCTCACCTATTGAGGAGTCCCAGGGAGGTTTGCCGAAAACTTCCAAGAAGTGTTCGATGAAGCTAGAATATGACTATTCTAATATATGGGTTACAGGATTATTCTGGGTCCAGAGAGAGTCTGCCCACTGCAATGCCTTGCCTTGTAACTGGGAAATTATAAAGGCTACCTTGGATCGGTCCGTTGGATATGAGAGCAGTTGCATCTCCAGTACCAGTGAACACTGAAGCAGGAAACTGCTGCATTCCTCCGCCGAACCAGAGTAGGGCGCTGGCCAGGCCATGGGACTGGCGTGCACGGCAGGTGAAGGAGAGATGACGGGGTTAGCGGAAGTGCTCGCTGGTGGTGGTGATGCGGGTGCTGACATGAGTGTCCGACGGAGTGCGTCAACCAGTTCCTGGAAGGGGTCCGTGAGGCTCATGCTTGCGTCTCTCGGTGCGGGTCCGGTCATCTGTTATGGATCACTCGGAGACAGAGGAGTAACAGATGAAGTAGATGTTTATTGTAAGACACAAGCAGAGGAGCAGGTAGTGAGGAGTGGATGGGAGTTGGGATCCGTGCCGGGAAGGAGGTGAACACACACACACACACCGTTGGGGTTTAGAGGAGTCTTCGGGAATAATCCTTGGAGAGAAGATGAAGGCGAAGTAATCCTTAGAGTATATCCTTGGAGAGAAGATAAAGAGGAGTTAGTCCTTATAGTTAGCGGCAGATTAATGATCTTGTCGCGAAACGTGACCGGACAATGGCTGGGTGCGTGTGGCTTTTATAGTGCTGTGATGGCTGGCAGGTGATGAGGATCAGGTGGTGATGGTTAGAATTCAGGTGAGGGTGTGCGCCGTGATTGTGTGGAGGTGGAACCTGGCGTGTTTTGTAACAATAACATTCCAAGTTTTTTTTTTATATTTTCACATGAATTTCGCAACTTTTCAGAAAAATATTTTTTCTTGGCAGCTTTTAGAACTTTGCTAAATTTGTTTTATATTTTTTATAATATGCAATATTTAACGGTGTGGGGCTAATGAGATATTTTTTATATAACTTATTTTTAGGAATGGAGATTTTCTTAATGCAGGTGTAAACCATGGCTTAGAAATATTCCTGTTTTTACTTCTGCTTTGTACCAATGGAAAACATTTTTTAAACAAAGATGAAAATATATTCATAAATGTCTGATAAGCTGTTTCGGCATCCTGATGTCCGAAGAACCTGATTCCATGATATCTCGGCCAGTGAACTTTTAAAAGATTCAACAGATTTAGAAGTCTACGATGTTTCATACTATAGGTTAACTTTTTTTTGCTGAGAATTTTGTAAAAAACAGCGATACAGGAAGATGGTCTGAAATATCAGTAAGCATTACACCTGATGTGATTGAATCTACAAAATGATTAGTTAGTATATTGTCAATTAAGGTTGCCGATGAACATGTTATCCTTGTTGGTTTATCAATAAGTGGATAGAAATAATGAGAATAAATTGAACTCAGTAGAGGAATTTGATTCATGTTTCAAAAGATCAATGTTGAAATCTCCAAGAAGAATGCAAGTCCTATTCTTAACACTTATAATCTCTGGCATAGAGGACAAAGCCTCATTTAAAATGTCAATATCATTATCAGGTGGTCGATAAATGCAACCAATAATTACAGTTTGACCCCCAAAACACCCACATTTTGGAATTTCTATAAAAACTGCCTCTACATCAGTTTCAGAAAAATGAATACTCAGATCTTTCCTTTCAAAGAATTCAAAAATCGTCATGAATAAACGTCACTTATACTTTAATGAATTTATTCCTAGAATTAAGCAAGACACAGGAATCTGCTCAGAGAAAGAAGTGAAATTAACAGGAATGCGCAGAAAAGGCTGTAGATCTAGTTCAGAGCAGATGTGTGTGAGTCAGATGAGTCAGTGCGGTTAACAATATTCAGCTCTCACACCTCATCGCTGTTGTGTCATGTTAGTGGTAATGGTTAGATTTACACTTTTCATAAGAAACACAGAAGGAGCAGAGCTCAACACAACACTAACATCAGTCAGCGCTCTGCTCTTGGAGGAAAAGTTTGACCTGTTGAGGTGGAAACAACTAAACTGAGCTGATCTCAGTTCTCCATTACGACTAGCATACTGTTACTAGCAACTTTAGCAGCATTTCAACACTCAGTCTGTCAGTTCAGAGGAAGTGAACAAACACAGGAAGAGCTGATAGTGTTTTAAGAAAGAGTTGAGATCATATACTGAAGAGAAAGACTGAGAGACAGAGAGAATGTCTGATAATAATCATCTGTGTCTGCTGGGACTGATCTTTCTCTCTTCACTTCTCACAGGTGAACACACTTCTACACGCTCTTTAAACTCCTGTGAAAGAGTTCAGTCTACATCTGCATACAATTACATTTCATTTATTAATATATAACAGAATTATAAGATGAACTTGTGTTTCAGGTATCAGTGGAGTGGATGATGCTCATGTGTTCATCAGTTCTGGTGAAGATGTCACTCTGTCCTGTAATAATGCTCTTCCTGACTGTACATCAACTACATGGAACTATAACAGATTCAGTCATTCAGCAGCAGTTGAACTGATTAAATTAGGGGAAATTAATAAAGACAAGGACAAAGACATAGAGAGACATGAGAGACTGAGTCTGGAGTCTGACTGCTCTCTGAACATCAGGAACATCTCAACAGAAGATTACGGATCTTACATCTGCAGACAATATGTGAATCACACAAAACAAGGAACTGATGCTGGTGTTTATCTGCATGTTCTTCATGGTAATTTTATAATTATGTGGTCAATTTAAATAGGGCAGATTCTTGATTTAATGTCTCCTGATGATTGAAGAGTGTGTGATGTGTGTGTTATTCTGTGTTTCAGTCTCATCCTCACACACTGAGATCAGTGCAGGTCTCTCTGTGACTCTCTTCTGTCGGCTGTATTCATATCCTCGAGTCCCTTGTCATGATTTGGTCAGTTCTGAGAGAATTCATCTGTTCTGGGTGAATCAGGCTGGTGTTAAATCAGACTCCAGACTCCAGATATCATCCTCATCAGATCACTGTATCATCTCTCTGAATACAACACTCCTGAATGAAGATCACAACAGAGACTGGAGATGTGAAGTTACTCACAGAGATCAAGTCAAGACCTCAGTCACATACACTGTCAAGAGTTCAGGTGAGAAAACATCTCATCAATCAGTTTTAGAGTCTCCATAATGTCAGTATCATTAAGGACTGTTAGTGTCACTGAAGCAGAACAAACCGAGGAACAAAAGCTTCTTTCAGTCTGACAGAAGAAACTCAAAACACTGCTGCAACTAATGAACTGCAGTCGAGTTTAACAGTCCAGAACCTGATGATGGGAATAATGAAGGAATTGAGACTTGACAGCAAAAAAAAAAAAAAAAAAAAAAAAAAAAAAATTATATATATATATATATATATATATATATATATATATATATATATATATATATATATATATAATATATATATATATATATATATATATATAAAATAACATGTTATGATCAAAGCTAATATTATTGTCATAAGCTACAGTATAATCTACTTTTTAGGAGCCGGAGACTAATTTTCCAAGAACCCTCATAATAATAACAGTGTTTCAGACTATAGTTCATGTGGTGGGAGAGTTTAACATAAAATGCTTGTTTATTAGTTTAAACAGTCTTATTGTATTTACACAATGCTTTATGCTTTTTTTTTTTTCCGGAAAAACAAGTCGCACCAGATCAAACTTGCGTTGTTGAGAGAGAAAGAAATCACAGATAAGTCTGTATTGGTTGCATTTTATTAATACATTCAGAAATACTGTAAAATGTAAATAAAGTAAAATGTTAACAAACATTAAAAACACAATAAACATGTATTTTACTTGCCCTCACTCCAGATTCTGTAAATTAATGATATTCAATAATGATTAAAAATGGAAAATATATGTAAAAATTAAAAATAATATATAGTACCATTTCATTGCAAACAACATTCATTTTCATTGCCAAGGGCAGGGCAAAAACTTGTACATAATATCACATTTTATTCTTCATGATCCGTGAATTGTGAAGGTGACTCGGTCTTCCCAGTCCCAATATAGTTTTTTCATAGTGACTCTTAATATTATAATGCATATAGATTCAAAGGTTGGACACTTAGGAGACTGCAGCCAGTGTCATCTTGACCTGCTTGATTTGTGAGGTTTGGTCACAGTCTTGTATTTATTCCTCAGGATCTCCAGGACAGAGTCTGGACAACCGTTTCAGATGTAGCCCTAATGAATGGAAAATATCACAATCACATTCATCATGTTTCAGTGTATTTCACTGTTCGTTCATCTTTTTCTTGTGTAAAAAAATGACAAGCTGTTAGAATAACCCTTTCTCCTTCCCTATTCTGCTTCCTTTGGTGAAACAGCTCACAGTAAAGTTTTGGTCTGTTCAACCCTTTACTGGCAAAAAGAAAGAAAGAGACAAAGAGTGAAAGAGACAAAGAGAGAAAGAGAGAAAGATAAGAGAAAAAGAGTGAAAGAGAAGAATGTTTGCCAAATGAAGCTTTTGTTGAAAGATAAAGCAGCCGCAAAATATTTCATAATGCTTTATCTGGTCAATGACGGTTCTTCCTTATAAATATTAAAATAATAAATCAAATCCATATCATTACACTTTTAAAGAGTAAGAAAAGGGTTAAACAGATCAAAACTGGTTCTGAGCAATCAGAATAGTGTGGTATGAGTCTAGCATGGACCCGGACTAGATGACCATTGATTGTTATTCACTGGCTCAGCCTGTTTGTCATTATTACACACGAAAAAGAGGAACGAGCAACGAGAAAGACCGAAACACGAACAAATGTGATAGTGAAGGTTT